>NW_027530640.1:13931999-14106059 GCF_008692635.1 Crocuta crocuta
AAAAAAAAAAGATAACATTGCTAACAGTTTAGACTCCATCTCCAAATTGTTTCTCCTTGAATATACTTCTGTTTAACAGAAATGGAACACACCACGCTTGCTATCCACAGTGAGCTAGGTGGCCACCTTCTTCAGTGCCCGTCATTGGACTGAGGCTCCCTGGTGGCCCAGCTGCAAGGCCAGGCCAGCCTGATAGAGGTGGTGTTAGTCCCGTGAGGCCCTGATGAGATGGAGTGGTGGAGCTAATTTAAAAAAAAATTGCAGTCAGAAATTTCATCTCCATATGAGGACTGTAGATGTTTCACAACCCCAGGCTCCAAACACTTCAGATAAGGGGGTCCTTGCCTGAGGCAGCTGCCTCCAGGTCCGTCCACGAAGAGTGACTTCATGTGACTTTGATTGGGCCTGTCCCTCCCACCCCCACACCCATTACCCTTTCGCAGGGAACCAGTTTCAGGTCCCTGTTAAGGCTGACAGCTCTGGAATCCGAGACCTTAGGGGCTAATCAGAAAGATCTCGTCTAGTCAATTCCCAGTTCTTGAGTGAGCGACTCAAGCAAAGGATTCAACTTCTCCAGCTCTGACTTTTGTCTTCTGGAAGAAGGGGATTGAGTGGGGATTAGTAACATTGACCTTATGTATCTGTGGGGGTATTAGATGGGACAGTAGCAGAGCTTGGCTCTCATGGCCAGCCACGATTACCCCTTATTTCCTCCCACCTTCCTTACAGCCCACTCTCTACCCTCCTAATGCTTTCTGCCCTAACCACCTGCCCCTCATGTTCCTCCCACTGCCTGCCTGGGGTTCAACGTACTCACACCCATCCTCCCTTTTTAGAACTAAAATGGGCTAATTGAAAGAATGGTGGATCCACCCATACAGTGGAACACTCTGCAGCTTTTCCGTGACAGGTGTTGTTGTACTCTTTCATTGCCCCTGCCCTGAGTAAACACCTTGCTCCCAGGCCCAGAAAAATCCTGCTTGGTCCCTAAGGTTCATATGAGGTTTGTGAAGCTGGGCCCTTTGGCCTAAAATCTAATCAACTGGAGAGCTCCATGGCCCTGGCCATGATTGATTCAGGGCTCGGCAGACATGGAAGATACTAACCCAAGGGCCACTCACAGGCTCTCTTCTCCTTGGCGGTTTCCTACTGTGGCCTCTGGAAAGTTAGCTACCCTCCCAGCCCCTCAACCAGGATGTGGCCAGGTAACCTACTTCTAGACAATGAAGTAAAAAGACGGCACTGGGAAGATACTTTACTTTCTGAGAGAAGTGACCTGCTTGCCAAACAGTCTCTGTTCTTTCCCTTTTCTTCCTTCCGTGAAGGCAGGTGTGATGCCTGGAGCTGGAAAAGCCCTGTTATAACCATGAGGCAATAAGTGTAAGGATAGATTGAGCTTCTTAATATTTGACCAGTCCTGGGACTCCTGCTTCTGGACTTCTCCTAAGTAAATAAGAAATATCCTTATGGTTTAAACTTTAAGTCACTATTAGTAGAGTTTTCTGTGACTTGAAATTGAAAACATGACTCATCGTTACAGCAGATGAGTCAGGTCTTCCTTGGGGTTTATGCTGGTATTTTGAGGATATACGTTTTTGGGAGCTGTAAAATCCAGGAAAGCTTAGAACTGCCAGTGAGAAGAGTAGAACCATCTAAAAGATACAGAACCCTGATGACATCATTTGAGCCATGTCTGAAGTCAGATATATCTATCACTAAGTTCAATAACTGGGTAAGTTATTGAGTGAGAGGAAACATACATAATTTTTTTTAATCTTCCTTCCTTTCTTTCCTTCCTTTCTTTCCTTTCCTTTCCTTTCCCTTCCTTCCTTCCTCCCTCCCTCCCTCCCTCCTTTCTTTCTCTCTCTCTCTCTCTTTCTTTCTTTCTTTCTTTCTTTCTTTCTTTCTTTCTTTCTTTCTTTCTTTCCTTTCTTTCCCATGAGGCTAGTTAGAGGAAATTCTGGAAGGATACTTACCTATTGCACAATAGATTATCCCAAAACTCAATGGCTAAAAATAATAAGTTCAGTAAGGGCTACAAAGAAATGTGCTGTCAAACCATGAAAAGATACGAAAGGAAACTCAAGTGTGTGTTATTAACTGAAAGAAGCCAAATTGAATAGGCTATGTCTACTATAAGATTCCAAATGTGTAACATTCTGGAAAAGGCAAAACTAGAGAGAGGGTAAAAAAAAAAAGATCAGTGGTTTCCAGCAGTTAGGGAGGAGGAAGGAAAGAAGAAGTGAAACTATTTAGGGCAGTGAAACTATTCTGTAAGATGCTGTTATGGTGGATACATGTCGCTATACATGTATCTAAATCCATGGGATGTACAAGAATGAGCCCCGATGAAAACATAGGCTTTGGGTGATTACAGTGAGTAAGGGTAGGTTCAATAGTTATAACAAACATACCACTCTGAAGGGAGATGGTGATAAAGGGGGAGGCTGTGCACGGGTGGGCGCGAATGGGCATTCTCCGTACCTTCCTTTGTTGTTTTTAATGTTTATTTATTTTTGAGAGAGAGCATGTGAGTCAGGGAGCATCAGAGAGAGAGAGAGAGAAGGGCAGAGGAACTGAACCAGGCTCTGTGCTGACAGTATAGAGCCCGATGTGGGGCTGGAACCTACAAACCACAAAACCAGGACTTGAGCCGAAATCAGAAGCTTCACTGACTGAGGCCCCCGGGTGCCCCTGTACCTTCTTTATAATTTTGCTGTGAACCTAAAACTGCTCTAAAGAATCCTTTTAAAAACATGTATTTTTTATTATCTCTCATGATTTCTATATGCTAGACATTCGGACAGGGTACAGTGGAGCCTCAAATGTAAGACTCAAAGGGTGGAGCTGGAATCATGAGGCTCGTTTACTCACATGCCTGGTGGTTGATGCTGGCTGTCAGCTGGAACATTCCTATCGGGCCTCTCCTTGGGGCTTGGGCTTCCTCACAACATGGTGGCTGGGTTCCAAGGGCAACCATGTCCGACACACATGGATGGTATATCGTGGAATGGACTTCAGAGTCACACTGGCTATGAATCTCAGCTCTATGATTTACTGATTGGGTAACTTCTGGTAAGTCACTTAACTTCTCTGTGCCCTAATTGCTTCTTCCCTAAAATATGAAAAATATCTTCCTTATAGTATATGCTGTTATAACCAAGAATAATTACATCAGGGAGGAATAAATGATTTTAATAGATGTAAGGCACTTAGAACAGTGCCTGGCACAGTTAGCCATAGCTAAGGGATCATTCTGAGATGGGTCTCAAAAGAGAATTAGGATTTGGTCATTGAAGGAGAAGGCATTATAGACAGGGCTGATCGAAGGCACGGAGGCATAGAGGCTGGGGGAGAGGTGTTCACCAATTCAAGAATCAAAAACACAGGACACAGTTAAATTTGAATTATTTCTAATTGCCTACATGCATGTACTTTGAGATAAAATAAATATTACATAAGACATACTTATTCTAAAATCAGAGTTGTTTATCTGAAATAAATTCTAAGTATCTAAATTACACACCTATTTATTTCCTTATATTTCCCTGGTGATTTGGCTCTCCTTAATAGTTCCTCATTTTGCAGAATTTGCTTATAAAATTCCTCGAAGTTACAGTCTTTGTTCCATTTATATTCTAACATGATTTCTGCAGTGATCACATTCAACTTGTTCTTTTTTTTTTTAAAGTTTATTTATTTTGAGAGAGAGAGAGAGTGACAGCGGGGGAAAGGCATAGAGAGAGGGAGAGAGAGAAGCCCACACAGGCTCTACACCATCAGCACAGAACCTGACGCAGAGCTTGAACTCTGGAAGATCCCACAAACTGGGAGATCATGATCTGCGCCGCAATCAAGAGCTGGACGCTTGACCAGCTGAGCCCCCCACGTGCCCACATTCAGCTTATTCTGTTCCTGGCTAATGAACATTTGTTAATGAGAAATCATGCTTAGTATTAGCATTTAGAGCCAGCATGTGGAACACATACTTGCAAAAATTTAACAATCCTGAGTGTTGCTCTTCAAATGTGATTGGCTGAAGCACGTAATACCATCTTTCACAGCATAGCCTGCTTTTCCACTCTTTCAGGATTACACTGCATCTGTTGATCACAAATTTTGTAAACTGTCCACTAGCAAAAAGGAACATGGTCTTCAATTTTTATTCCTTCTTTCTTCTGTGCTACACATGTTGATTCTACTTGTTCTCATGCTGAAAGAGTGTTCAGTAACATCCAAGTAAAATAATCAAATTTTTAATGGATGAAACCCATCTCAAAAGATAGTCATAGCAGGTGTTGAAATAGTTATCTACTGGATTGAAATTTATTTTCCAGTTCACATAATGTCTCTCTTAAGAATAGCTTTGATAATAAAAGGGATAAGTTTTTCATCAATTCTCCTTTAACACATTCAGCCAGTTCCTTAGTAATGGAGCACCTCAATAACATTGTTAGCTCTTCTTTCATTTTGCACCATCCTGCTGCCAAATTGATCCTGAAAACTATAAAGAAGAAATAAGTAGGGGCGCCTGGGGCCTCGGTCGGTTGAGCATCCAACTTTGGCTCAGGTCATGATCTCATGGGGTTCATGGGTTCGAGTCCCATGTCAGGCTCTGTGCTGACACTTCAGAGCCTGGAACCTGCTTCACATTCTGTGTCTCCCTCTCTCTCTGCCTCCCCCCCACCCCCACTCAGCTCATGCTCTGTTGCTCAAAAATAAATAAACATTAATTTTTTAAAAAAGACATCAGGTATTGTTGAGTAGCATTATGCAGAATACAGCAGGATAACCACCCAGAGAATTATTTATGTTGTGCTTCAACCTTGAGTAAGCAGGAATTATACCCTTATACAAACATTCACCAAAAGTTGTGTTCATATTATCTCCAGCAATAAGTTTTTCAATAGCTCTTTTTTTATATACACAATAAACTGTATATATTTAATGTATGTGATTTGATGAGTTCAGACATATGCATACACCTGTAAGCCATCACCACAGGCAAGGTAATACATATCTTCATCACCTCCAGAAGTTTCCTGTGCCCTTTTGGGGTGTGTGTGTGTGTGTGTGTGTGTGTGTGTGTGTGTGATGAACTCACTGAGAGTTTTGCATAAATTTGCTATTGTTTCTGAGGTCTTATCTGGAAGAGATTCTACTCACAATAGCTGTGATAGCAAGCCTTTTTAACCAGAAAAATATTGCACAAAAGAAAAGTTGTTTATGCCTTGAGATTACTTGTACTGTGGCTATGCCATAAGGTGAGACGTTCTGATCTCTTATCATCTTGGTGATACGAAATGCAGCTTTTACAATTTTATTACAGAAATGGAGTTCATGCTACCATTTGAAAATGTGCAATTTTGGAATCAGAAAACATTTTCAGGAGTAGTACCTTTGAATGGTTCTCTGAGCTACTGGACCGATGGCGGTATACAATATGGAAGGCCACTACATTTCTGCTGCAATTATTTTATCATTTTAACCTGAGTCTCTCTCTTAAAAAAATCTGTTTATCACTCCCCTTAACACTAGTTGAGGAAATCATATGTCTCTTTGCATAGCTGTTAACATATGCTGGTTTATATCTGGCTTTCCACCATTTTTTAAACTATGAAATGACCACACTGTGGAAAGCTTCAAAAGGAATATTTCCTTGTTCCATAAATGACTACTGCTCAGAGAGATGAGCACCAAATTTATGCTTGCTTTTGTTTGTGGGGGGTTCAAATATATACAAATAAAAAATAGATAATAGAAACGATGTCCAGAGTCAGAGATTGAAGTTGAAGATCTCACAGCTGCAACAACGCACCTCCACTTACCGATCTGACCTCACAACCAGCCATCAACAGGAGTCCAGACGTTAAAAGGTGCAAAGTTGCAAACTAATATTAAACTGAACTTCATATCTTGATGCAAAAAAGATGAACTTCATACTTGATTAAAAGTGAGAAGTGTAAGGAGATGGGCATGGAGGAGGACACTTGTGGGGATGAGCACTGGGTGTTATATGGAAACCAACCTGACAATAAACTATTTTTAAAAAAAAAAAAAAAAAAAAAAAGAAGTGAGAAGTGTGCTTTTAAGGCAAAGTCTTCCCAACAAAGCTAGAGCTGATTTTAGGGTTGGGGAAGCGGGGCAAGGAGCTGGGGCACTTTCAGAAGAGGACTTATTTAGGGATTTAAGGACCGTCAGCTGTGTCAGCATAGCTGTAGCGCAAGGCTGCTTTCGACTTGCTGACTTTCAAGCTGGACTGTGGAACGAGGGGCTTGCTGATTGGCTGTTGTCTAGGCGCACCGGGCTGCACTGATTGGCTGGCTTCCCGAGGCTGGGGGCTCTCCTCCCTTGACTTGCTTGCTGTCAGAAACCTGGTTACTGGGGTGAGTAACATTGATTGGCCTTTTTCAGCACAAAAATCGTTATCTTTTATTAATGGTAGTTACTGTTCACCCCTTGGGACTTTAGCCAAAGAACAGTATTTTCCTTTCCTGAATGTGAAAATAAGTAGCTTTAATTTGCAGTCTTCCCTTTTATACTTATCTCAGTTACACCTGCTGGAGACCATAAGGGATTGTCCAGATCTTTATCTGTAGGATACGCTTTTCAGTTTGTGTGGCCATTTAATTGATTTAAATACCGATTGTGGTGGGGGGAGAGTAACGCTGAAGGTTTTTAGTAGTTTAATTTTTAAAAGCTGAGTACAAGGCTCGCCTGCGTGGCTCGGTTGAGCATCTGACTCTTGATTTCAGCTCAAATCAGCGTGGAACCTGCTTAAGATTCTCTCTCTCTCTCTCTCTCTCTCTCTCTCTCTCTCTCCCCCCCTTTCTCTCCAAAATAAAAAAAAAATAGGGGGCACCTGTGTGACTGAGTCGGTTAAGCGTCCCACTCTTGATTTCAGTTCAGGTGGTGATCTCCTGGTTAGTGAGATGGAGCCTGGCACTGGCTCTGTACTGACAGTGCAGACCTGCTTGGAATTCTCTCTCTCTCTCTGCCTCTTCCCTGCTCATGCTCTTTCTTTCTCTCTGAAAATCTATAAAAACATTTTTTAAAAGAATAATAATAGTCATTTTAAAAGATAAGTTAATAAAAAAGCTGAATACGTTCAGGGCATCCTGACAGTTAATACAGAGTACAGGACAAAGTACAGGACGTGTCCTGAATACACTGGCAACTCTGGGGAAAGTTCGAGAATAATGGAAGAATCTCCCCCTCCAAAGGAAGGAACTCTAATTCTCATTTCCTCCTAGAAGGTCGTTCATGGGAGCCCTGCTTCTTAAAGGGACATATTGGAAACAACCTAAGTGCTCATCGTGGTGGAACTAGTTGGATAAAGTTTTGCAGATCTGTACAATGGGTTATAATGCAGCAGTTAAAATGGAGGAGTTCTGTGAACTGCGATAAAGANGCCCCTCCCCTACCTCAAAAAATAAAATAAAACATTTTTTAAAAAGAGGGGCGCCTGGGTGGCTCAGTCGGTTAAGTGTCTGACTTTGGCTCAGGTCATGATCTCGCTGTTCATGCGTTTGACCCCCCATCAGGCTCTCTGCTGTCAGTGCAGAGCCTACTTTAGATTCTCTGTCCCCATCTGTCTGCCCCTCCCGCCACCTCAAAAAATAAAAATAAATAAACATTTTAAAAAAATAGGGGCTCCTGGGTGGCTCACTTAGTTGAGCATCTGACTCTTGATTTCAGCTCAAGTCATGATCTTGCAGTTTGTGAGTTCAAGTCCTACATCAAGCTCACACTGACAGCTTGGAGCCTGCCTGTGATTCTCTCTCTCTCTCCCTTTCTCTCTACCCCTCTCCTGCTCTCTCTCTCTCAAAATAAATAAATAAACAAAAACATTTTTTACATAAATTTAAAAAAGCAAGATGCAGAACTCCAGGTATGGTATCATTTGCACTGAAGTATGCATGGGGGTCATGAGGGAATAAATAATATATTCCTATAGACTGTCTCTAGAATGATATTCTAGAACAGTTGTGATGATCTCCCCCTAGGGGAGGAGAACTGAAAAGCCGAGAAGCTGAAGCAAAAGGAGCAGGAAGAGTCTTCCTTTTCATACTGTTTGATTTTTTTAACTCTTTATTTCTTTTATTTATATATATAGAGACAGTGTGCTGAATGAATGAATCAGAGATTGGGGGGGGGGAGAGAGAGAGAGAGAGAGAGAATCTCAAGCTGCTGAGCATGCAGCCTGACATGGGGCTCAGTCTCATGACCCTGGGATCATGACCCAGGGTCAGACCAAGAGTCAGATGCTCAACCAGCTGAGTCACCCAGGTACCCCTTGTTTGATTTTTTTATCCTTTGTGAGTGTATTACCTACACTAAACACTATTGATTTTTTTTTTTAAGTTTATTTATTTTGAGAGAGAAAGTGTGTGGGCACACACAAGCAGGGAAGGGGCATAGAGAGAGGGAGAGAGAGATTCCCAAGCAGGCTCTGCACTGTCAGCACAGGGCCTGATGCAGGGCTCACTCTCACCAACTTCAAGATCTTGACCTGAGCCAAAATCAAGACTCAGATGCTTAACGGACTGAGCCACCCAGATGTCCCACCTGTAATTATTTTTAAAACAGTGATTTCAAAAATCAAGTGTGTGACCTGGGCATGGACAAAAGGCACAGGTTTGACATGTTTGGGGGTGTGGACGGGATGTTTCCGGAACCTGGTGACCCTTCTGCACTAGAGTGGACTTCTGAGGCTGGCGGACCCGCTGTGTGGGATGTTTCCCACGTCTCTGAGTCTCGTCCGCATCACAGAGCACAGGAAGCAGCCTGGGGCTGGAAGGAGAGCAATGTCATCCCACATAGCATATGACCAAGAAGCAGAGCTCACAACAAAGGCACTAAATTTCAAAGGCAGCCGAAAGGAAACAGGAACCACTCTCATTATTCTGTGTAGAGTTCACGTCCTGGGATCTCTCTGTTGCTGATGGAGATAAAAACCAAGAAGGCTACTCCAGAGCGTCCTTGGAATTTGAGCTAGAAGTCTTCTCACTGGAGAGTCATAGCTTCCTTCCTGGCAAAAACAGATCTCTACAGTGCAGAATGTTTGAGAGAGAGAGAGAGAATGATAAAAACTTTTGAAAACAGAGGGGTTGGGAGCGGTAGAGCCTACTGTGTAGCACATAATCACCATCATCCTAGGAGCTGATATTCACTGAGAACGTATTGTGTTATATGGGCTGTGCTAGGTGCTTTGTGTGTATCATCATGTTGGTCCTTAGAACAACCCTCTGGGGTAGGCACAATTATTCCAATTTTACTGATGAGAAAACTAGTATACAGAGGTTTAGAAGTTCACCCAAGATCATTTAAGTGGGTGATCTGGGGCTTAAACCCAGCTGTCTGCAGTCTTAGCCATTCAATCATACTTCCCCCCAAAAAGGGCTTATCCACCATAGCCTAAAAACCAGTTAAAAAGCATCAAGCATTCACTGAGCATCTACTATGTGTCTGGGACTGGGAGAGGTGCCATGGGAGACATTTGATGTTTCAGTGTTAGTGAGACTCTTGAATGTGATTTTCTTTACTTGAGGTGAAATTCACATAACATAAAACTATCTTAAAGTGAACAATTCAGTGGCATTTAGTACACTCACAATGCTGTATAGCCATCACTTCTATTTAGTCCCAAAACATCATCCTTACCCCAAAAAGGACCTACCTCCCTATTAAGCTGTTTCTCTCCATTCTTCCCCCTTCCCAGCCTCTCTAACCACCAAATCTGCATTCTGTTTCTGTGGATTTACCTATCCTGGATATTTCATATAAAGTGAATCATAAAATACATGACCTGTGTATGGCTTCCTTCAGTTAGTATATTGTTATCAGGATTTATCCACATTGTAATAGGTGTCAGTACTCCATTCTTTGTTATGGCTAAATTAGATTCCATCATATCATATACCACACTTTGTTTATCTGTCCACCCACTGATGGGCATTTGGGCTCTTTCCACATTCTGACCATTACAGATGTTATAAGACAGAGAACCAGTTCCAAACTTAGGTTCACCTGCTCGCTGCTTGAAAATCAAGAGAGGAGCGATGGAAGGAAAGGAAAGGTTGGTTTATTCGGGAAGCTGGCAACATGAGGAGATGGTAGACTAATGTCTCAAAGACCATCTTCCCTGTCCAGGGGAAGCTGTAGGGTTTAAAGGAGAAAGCATGGGAAAAGGGAGGGGGCCACACCCAGGAGAAGCAGGTACCTAGGCTGTTACTCTTATGTAGACATGACCCTGAGCAGACTTCCTGGCATCAGTGGCAGCTGTTTTCAAATGTTGTGAGGCCTTATCTTCTGGGAAAGTTTGGTTCTTCACGCCCCAAAACCAGTGGTCTGCAAGTGTCAAGGAAAGTAAGTTGTTTCTGCCGTGCATCAAGGGGCAAGTTACCAAGCAAGGAATGCATAAGCTTGAAGCAAGCTAACCCTGAGGACGGGTTGGAGTGCTGTCCCTCAAACAGCGCTGCTGTGAACATGTGTGCATGTATTGAATACCTGTTCTCACTTCTTTGGGGTTTAGCCTAGGAGCAGAATTCCTGGGTCACATGGTAATTCTGTGTTTCCCTTTTTGAGGAACCCCCAAATTGGAATGTGCTATTTTGACATTGGAGTCTTTTCTTGGGATCTTGGTTCTCTCCTATCCAAGCAAAGGCAAGAGCTCCCTTCCAGGGTGAACAAGAGAAACACAGTGTGGTGCAGTGAAGACACAGGCTGGCATAGTTTGGAATCTCTGTTCTACTGCTTGTTGATACTATGTGTGTGAGCTAGTTGTAAGCCTCTTTGAGACTGTCTCCTTCTGCATAGAAATGGAGAAGATCCCATCATCCATCCATCCATCTCTTCACTGCATCTGCTGAGGGCTGTTGTGGGCCAGGTGCTGGGGTCAGAGTGACGTTCATTGAATTTATGGAAGGAAAATGGGGTGGGATGGGGAGGACCCTGGAGTAGACTATTTTTTTAAGTTTATTTATTTTGAGAGAGAGAGAGAGAGTAAGCAGGACAGGAACAGACAGAGAGGGAAATAGAGAATCCCCAAGCAGGTTCTGTGCTGTCAGCTCGAATCCACGAACCATGAGATCATGACCTGAACCTAAATCAAGAGTCAGACGCTTAACCGACTAAGCCACCCTGGTGCTCCAAGAATCTTTATTTTTTTAAAGATTTTATTTTTAAATAATCTCTACACCCAACATGGGGGTTGAACTTACAGCCCCGAGGTCAAGAGTCACATGTTCTACGAATGGAGAGAGCCAGGAGCCCCAAAAGGAAGAATCTTTTTTGTCATGAGCATAACCACTCCCTTTAATCACAAGTAGTCTGTGAGTCCACCCAAGTGGGACTGCAGCCCATGCCTCTCTCCCCAGCAGCAAACACAGGGCCTACAGAAAGAGGTGTGTCACTTAGGGTTCTGGGGTGGAAAGCAGCAGGAAGTGAGTGGTTTGGTTTAACAGATATTCCTGGAAAAAAATTACAGTAGCTCCCAGAATCAAAAGAAGAACTAAGCAGTCAGCCCTCCGGGAGGCCAGGAAGAAGGGAAGACGCCAGGCGGTGACAGGCATGTTGCACCAGCAGGCGTGGCTCTGCCTCCCCTGGGGCTCTGGTCCCACACTCCCACCTGGTCTCTACTTGGGGGCGCCCTGCCCGGCTCCCAGAGCCTCCTGCCGCCGCCCGGGGCCTGCGTGCCACTGCACGTGCGGCCTCTCACTGCTGGTGGGTCTTTGCACGACTCCAGGGAGTCTCTTCCCGTTACAGTCATCGGAGGTTTGCGTTCTCATTATGACAATTTTCTAGCAAATACCGGTAACACATCTTGAGGAAAGGTATCTCTGTCCAAAGTCCCTCCTGGGACTGAAGACAGTGAAAGTCAGCATGCACTGCCAAGGAAAGAAGCCGGGAAGACGGAGAAGACAAAGCCAGCTGGAAAGCCAACAGGAAGCCCTGTTTCTCCCGGAGGTCACGTAAAAGTTGGGAAATGTCATAAGGACCTCTCTTTGGGTGATCAATGCTTTCTGATCTGTGACAAAGGCCTTCTTTGCCATTCTCATCTGTTACGGAGGATGACCAATTACTCTCCCACCTCACGCACACCAGTTGACTCTACTCTGCTCTTTTTTTTTTTAATTTTTAAAAAATGTTTTATTTATTTCTGAGAGAGACAGAGACAGCATGAGCAGGGGAGGGTCAGAGAGAGAGGGAGACACAGAATCTGAAGTAGTCTCCAGGCTCTGAGCTAGCTGTCAGCACAGACCCCGACGCGGCGCTTGAACCCAAGAACTGTGAGATCATGACCTGAGCCGAAGTCGGATGCTTAACCGACTGAACCACCCAGGCGCCCCAAACTCTGCTTTTTTCAATCCCGAGTCCAAAAGAGCAGCACAAACAGTCCTGTGGAAGCCCCACCTCGCCGCATCAGGTCAAGAAATCCAGTTGCATCAGACTGCAGGCTCCTTCCTGGTGGCCTCTGGCTGATGAGGCTTGATGGGCCTGTGGGGGGCTGGAATAGAGGACTGTGAGTGGCAGCCCCACCATGACTGTGGGATGGAGGGCTGAAGTCCGTCCGAAGGAAGGTGGGACGCTGTTATTAGGAAACAGTGAAAGGATTGGGCCTTTAGACCCGAGACATCCAGACTCCAAGAGTCTTGGAGTATGTGCTGAATTCATGCTAATTGTTATTATTCCAGTCGTGTTCTTAGCAAGTATCTTATAAAATTAAAGATGATAATAATAATGCTTAATGATGATTGGACGTTTGCTCTGTGACAGGCGTTGCTTGTTTATTTAACTCCTCAAGCAACCTCATGCCCATTTTATAAGGTCCTTGGCTGTTTCTGGGACATGCCGTCTGTGAAGGGAGAGTCCTCCAGCATGAAGACTAGAGGCTGCCAGCTCCCAGCCCTGGGTACCACTTCAGTGACTACTCTTACCTCGCAGTGTTCCCTGGATCTCTCTAGATCTTTGTTGGGGATGTATGAAGTCAGAAGTGGGCCCTGACCCAATACGCCCTACTTTAGGTCAAAGACTCACACTCTACCCTGGCAACAATAATGGTAACAAACACTCTTCAGCTGCATTACTACGTAATGGGGACCATGCTAGCAGTTCTGCATTTATCATCTTATTTCATCAGCAGAGCAGCCCTGTGAGCTACATGCCTCTTTATTTGACACATGAGGAAACGGAGGCCAGGAGAGATTTCTTGCTAAGGTCACATAGTTGATAAATGATAGAGCCAAGATCTGAACCTAAGGCTGTCTAGAGCTCATGTGCTAAATCCACAAGGCTACATTGCTTGAATGACCTGCGACTGTCTGTAAATACAGCCTATGTTTACATTTTTATAATTGTTTATGTAGTTGTTACTATCAAGATATATATATGTGTGTATACATAAAAAAAAAAATATATATATATATATTTTTTTAAGTAGGCTCCACACTGGATGTGGCACTTGAGCTCACAGCCCTAACTAAGGTAAGACCTGAGCACTGAGATCAAGAGTTGGACACTTAACTGACTGAGCCATCCAGGTGCCCCCATATTTAAATATATTTTTAATAAATTAGTAAATAAAGCACTTAGCCCAGGGCCTGGCATGAGACTCATGAGTCATTATTACAGTTACAATGGGTGTATTCTTGACAAGTATGTAAAATCCTATTCTCACTGTAACTTTAGGTTATGATTCTCCCTTTATCTTCATTGCTCAGTGATGATCAGTTCACCATGGCTCTTAGATGCTGTCCATCTCTCCCTTGAATGTCATCTGCCAAATTTCTCTCTCATGCTCTTTATGTGGCAAAGACTTAAGGGCAAGTGCCTAAAAAACAAAAACATCTCTAAGCTTAATTATTTGGAGGATGAAAGAATGCTGGGCAGAAATGGTGGGGGAAAGGGAGAGAAGCAAACCATGAGAGACTCTTGAATGCTGACAAAAACTGAGGACTGATGGATGTGGGGGGGAGGGGGGGATGGGCATGGAGGAGGACACTTGTGGGGATGAGCACTGAGTGTTATGTGGAAACTAATTTGACAATAAACTATTTAAAAAAAAAAAAAAAAGAATGCTGTTGTCGTGGTGTAAATAAGCAATCAGCCCCTAATTTTTCTGTTTGCAATCTTGGGAATCTGGGATTTGGGGCGAGAAAGGGGATGCGGAGACCATGATGGCTGTCCCACAGACTGGGGAAAGCCCAGAATTGTCTCTGCCACTGAAAGTAGCCAGAAGGGCTCAAAGTACAGGCTCTGACCATTGGCATCACTGTCATAATGAGCGGTTTGGCCAAGAGGCATGTTCCTGGGCTCTACCTCAGGCACACTGAGGCCATATCTCTGGAGATGGTGTCCATGAACCTGCATTTAGCATGTTTTCTGGTGAAGAGTCATCGTCTTATTCTAATGTCAAGGAGAAAGAGCTTGAGGCAAGGCTGGGGTCACTGTCAGAGTGTAACAGGATTCTCTCACAAAGAGTCATGATACGGAGGCTTTTCTTGCCAGGAAGCAACTTTATTCAGGCCGGCACAGCTCATTTGGGTTTGTACTGAAGACCTGAGCCCCAAATGCCATGTAGCGTAGTTTTTTATATATTTTCTACTTCTTTGTCTCCCATATATGAAACACATAAACATGTAGTCTGATTAAGTGGTTTCACGTTACTAGGTCATGAGGGATGTTATCTCCTATGCGTATAACCAGGTTGCCTTGAGGTTTTTTTTTTTTTCCTACTTAGGGAGGGGACCCTACCACAAGAAGAGCAAATTTTTTTTTTAGTTTATTTTTTAAGAGAAAGGGAAAGAGGAGGGGCAGAGACAGAGGGAGAAAGAATCCCAAATAGGCTCTGCACTGTTAGCACGGAGTCTGATGCGGGACTTGAACTCATGAACCGTGAGATCATGACCTGAGCTGAAATTAAGAGTTGGATGCTCCAACTGAGCCACCCAAGCACCCTGAGGAACAAGTATGTTTAAAAAATGCTTTGTGGATGGCCATCTTTTTAGGGCTCTCCTGCTTTTTATTTTTTATTTTTTTTGTAATCTCTGTACTCAGTGTGGGGCTCAGACATACAACCCCAAGGTCAAGAGCCACATGCTCTGCCACTGAGTCAGCTAGGTGTCCTCTAGGGTTCTCCTGTTCTGCTCTCCCATGTCTTCCCTGCAACAACTTTTCATCATGGCCTCACTTGCCTTTTTAACATCAATGTAATTATTACACTAGTGCTCTAAGGGGCCACCTCTGGAGAATGCAATGGGGGGCTGTCCCTGCTCCTTCTCCCAGACATGGTTCTACTCCCAGAGGCTGATCACATAGTAGTACCCACCATCCTTCGAGGCCCCTCATCCTTTTTCTTATTTCTTTTGGTCTTTGGTGCTACTCTTTCATCATAGGGAAGGCAGGGAGGATGCTCCTAGAATGTGAAAAACCCATTTCCCTTGTGGAAATTCAAAGATGAAATTCACATGAATCAGTTTTCCTTTGGATTTGAGGCCCTGTTATTTTGGACCTAATTTAGCGTGCCCTGGACTGAGAGAATTGAAGCCAGTTTGTTGATCTCCTTGGCTGACCTTCCCTCCCTTCTTTCTGCTTTTGTTTTCTTTTCTCCAACTGCTGTTGCAGGTTTCATTGATCAGTCTGACTTGCTTTGGGGATGCCAGGAGAGGAGGCTGGGCCTGAGTCTGTGGCTGGCTGGAGGATTAAGAGGAGGCTCTAGGAGCATTGTGGGAAGAAAGGAATAAAGGCATGTAAAACACCTTGCTCCAACTCAGCAACAACAACAAAAACAAACAATCCCAACTGAAAAATGGGCAAAGGATTTGGGTATACATTTCTCCAAGGAAGATCTGCAAATGACCGATAAGCACATGAAAAGATACTCAGGATCACTAACCAATAGGGAAATCCAAATTGAAACCACAGTGTGATACCACCCCACACCCATTGGGATATTATTTAAAAAACAGACACACACAAAAAAACGAAAAAAACAAGTATTGATGAAGATGTGGAGAAACTGGAACTATTGGGCACTGCTGGTGGGAATGGAAAATAGTATGGCAGTTCCTCAAAATTAAAAATGGAATCACCATATGAACCAGTGATCCTACTGGGGGCGTACACCCGAAAGAATTGAAAGCAAGGACTTGAAAAGAGTTCTTAGCAGTATTATTCACAATGGTCAGAAGATAGAAACTATCCAGGTGTCCACTGACAGATGAATGGGTAAACAAAATGTGGTCTATACACACAGTGGAATGTTATTCAGCCTTTAAAAGGAAGGAAATTCTGACACATGCTACAACATGGATGAATCCTGAGGACATTATGCTAAGTGAAATAAGCCAGTCACAGAAGGATAAATATTGCATGATTCCATTTATATTAGGTACTTAGGGTAGTCAAATTCAGAGACAGAGGATAGAATGGTGGTTGCCAGTGACTGGAGGCAATGGGGAAGGGAGTTTCAGTTTGGGAAGATGGAAAAAAACTGGAGACGGATGGTGGTGACATTTGCACACTAGTGTCAGTGTACTTAGTGCCACTGAACTGTATACTTAAAAATGGTTAAAATCGGGGCGCCTGGGTGGCTTAGTCGGTTAAGCATCCGACTTTCGCTTAGGTCATGATCTCGCGGTTCGTGGGTTCGAGCCCCGTGTCGGGCTCTGTGCTGACTGCCAGCTCGGAGCCTGGAGCCTGTTTCAGTCTGTGACTCCCTCTCTCTCTGACCCTCCCCTGTTCATGCTGTCTCTCTCTCTCTCTCCTAGAAATAAATAAAAAAATTATTTTAAAAAATGGTTAAAATAGTAAATTTTATTTTATGTATATTTTGCTACAGTAGAAAGAAAAATAGGGCAATAAAGTTACCTACCTCAGGGATTGTAAATAATAGCCAGTATTTATTGAGCCTGTGCTATGTGCTGAGTGATGCTCTAAGAACTTTACATGTGTGTTTCATTTAATCCTCACACAAACGTTTAAGGTAAATCTTTTTTCTGTGTGTGTGTGTCATTTCATGGATGTAGAGACTGAGGCTCAAGGGGCTAACAATGATCAGTCATCCACTGAAAAGCAGAGACAGGTTTGAAACCCAGATATGGTCCAAGTGAAGCCTCTACTGTAACTTCTTAGGGTAGGAACTTGGCCTTGATGCTGCCATTTCCCCATGGTACCTAGAAGAGCACCTGGCACGTAGTAGTCTCTCAATAAAACATGTTAGCTGAATGAGTACCTCCAGAGCCTGTACTCGCAATCTCTCTGCCAAATGAGATAGTGCATGGATAGCACTCAATACAGTGCCTGGCACACTGTAAACAGACAGTGAAGAGACACAATTTTCATGACCATTATGGGTGCTTCCATTTAGCGGGGAGCTCGGAGGAGGGGCATAAAATTCATCTCCCAGCCCTGTCCTGTGGACCAGACTGGGGCTGTGAGCCTGGTTGGTTCCTTCCTCAGCCCACTCCTTTCTTGGCTTCCTTCTGCCTTTTTTACACTTTTGTTCTCCTCTGCTGCCAATTGGACTGAGCTTCCTTAAGAACAAGGTGATGACATCTTTGTATTCCTTCAACGGCTCCTCCACATCAGGCTTTAGGCTCGGAGGGCCCTGGAGAAATAGAGCGGAAACCCCCATGCACTTTCTGAATTGGGAGTGTGGGAGGCTTCTCTTCAGCACATGTTGAGGGCCCTCAAGGAATTCAAGGCCAGGCAAAACCCCTACGTCTTGCTTTCCTTCAAAGACCCTGCAGGTTAGCTCTGGTATACAGAGCTAGTTCTTTCCAAGTTGGGAAGCACTCAGGTCAGAATCAGGAAAAAGGATCAGAAAGAAAAGGCTTTCAGAATATTGATAGGAAAGACACATGCCCCAAATCTATGTACTAAGAGACTTAAAAAAGGGAGCATCCACTCAAAATTAGGGTACTGCTCTTTGTTTTTGTTCGGCAATTCAGTATTTACAGATGTGCACTTCCCCTGACTTTGCTCTCTGTCAGGCCTTCACCCGTGGGTCAGTCCTGCAAGCAGTCGTTTGGTCTGAGGGCCTCCAGACAACCAGGAAGTGCCATGTGGAGAGATCTGCTGACATGGAAAATGCATGGCTCTGGGCTTTGGTTGGGTGAGGAGTTGGGGCCTTTTTCTCTGCCCCCCGAGAACAAAGAATTTCTATCATGACTACAGCATAAACCTGCGCTGGTTGTTTTCTTTGAGGTCTGGGTTTTTCTGGAAAATTGCCTTTGACTTCCAACCAGTTTCTTTTTCTTTTTCTTTCTTTCTTTCTTTTTTTTTTTAATTGTTTTTTAATGTTTATTTCTTTTTAGAGACAGAGACAGAGACAGAGCCTGAGCAGGGGAGGGGCAGTGAGAGAGAGAGTCACAGAATCCAAAGCAAGCTACAGACTTCAAGCTGTCAGCACAGAGCTCTACATGGGGCTCAAACCCATGAACCATGAGATCATGACCTGAGCTGAAGTTATACGCTTAACCGACTGAGCCACCCAGGTGCCCCCCAACCAGGCAGTTTCTGATGCCTCTTACAGACGTTCTCAACAAATTGTTCATCTTTTTTTTCTACCTGATTCACCCACATGGGCCAGTCCCTTAAATACCTCTGCCTCTCCCATCTCAAAAAGCCTAGATGTCCAGTATCAGTTCATGAAGGGAGGATTGTATATACACCACTGCTTTCTAAAATTCGAAGATTGTATACCACTTCATTAGTTTTTTGTTTGCTATTATCTGTGGACCATCTGTGTTATTTACTTAATATTTTTTAGTCATTTTTTAAAACTTAGCGTTATCCTAATCAGTTGTTATCTATGAAATCATAGATTTTATGTTCCATTATACACATAGGTACTTATACACACACGATTTTTGAAAAGATTTTATTTTTAAGTAATCTCTACATCCACCGTGGGACTTGAACCCACAACCCCGAGATTAAGCGTTACACGCTCCACTGACAGAGCCAGGCAGGAGTCCCTGCCTAGTGAAAAAAATTTCACCCAGTGAAAAAAATTTACAGAAATCATCAGGTATATGTACTCTACCTCAGGAGCACAGGCCTAAGATATGGTGCTCTGAGTACAACTCTGGACGTGGATTCTGTCAGGCTTGAGTGGAACCAATGTCAGCCATGGCCGTGGGGACCTTCCTGGCCAGTGGACTGGGGTCTTGTCCGGCCTTCTTCTACATGAGTCCCAGAGCATTCTCTTCGACTCCACAGGGCAAACCTGGTTAGGAGGCACTGTGTTTATGAGAAGCACCGACACTTCTATTAGCACTGGAGCATTGTCCCCGAGTTTCTGTTCTTCCTTGTATTAGCCTGCTGGTTTCACCCTGTTACCACACCCTCGCTCTAGCCTCTGCAGTGCCGGCAAGTCAGCTGACTGGCAGGGTTGCCCTCAGAACCCTGAACGGTATCGTCAGTCCCGGAGAGGGCTGGCCAGCTCAGCTAGGCAGCCATAGGCCGCTTCTCGTTGCTCGAGGTGTCTCTCAACCCTCTTTTTTTAAAGGTTTATTTAAAAATATATTTATTTATGTTACTGAGGTATAACTTTAATATCTTAAATGTACAGCTTGATAAATTGTTATGTAAGTATATACCTATGAAACTACCACTCAAATCAAGGTACAGTCCTGTGGCTTTTGATATGTGACCACCAGCCATGTGTGGCTATTGAAGAGTTGAAGGGTGGGTAGTTGGAATTGAGATGTGCTGCAGGCATAAAATACACTTTCAACAACTTACAAAAAAAGGAATATATATCATTGACAATTTTTAACTAGTGATTACATGTCCAAATGACAACATTTTGGATATTAAATAAAAATATATCCTTAAAATTAAATTTCACTCATTTCTGGGGACACCTGGGTGGCTCACTTGGTTGAGTGTCTGATTCTCGATTTTGGCTCAGGTCGTGATCCCAGGGTCGTGGGATTGAGCCCCACATTGGGCTCTGTGCTGGGTGTAGAGTCTGCTTGAGATTCTCTCTCTCCCTCTGCCCCTCTCTCCTGCTCGCTCGCACTCTCTCTCTCTCTCTCAAATAAAAAATAAATAAACATGGCTCCTAGAAAATGTTAAATTGCATATACAGCTTGCATTATATATTTTTGGGACAGTGCTGGTATAGAACATTCCAAGCATCCTAGAAGCCTCCTTCATGTTCCTTTCCCATCAATACCCCCCAGGTAACCCTTCTCCTGATCTCTCTCATAGCTTCATTTGGCCTGTTCTTGGCCTTCATGTAAATAGAATAATGTATGTAAACAGATCAACATTTGATCTGTGAAGATCATTCATGTTCTACCATGTTGTAGAGGTTTATTTTTTCAGTATTCTGTAGCATTTTGTGGTACAAATAGGTAGTTTATTTTACCTCTTCTATCACTGATGAACACTGGTGTTTTCCCAGTTTTGGGTTATTAGTAAAGTTATTGCTAATAATCTGTAATGACTTTGTGTGTGCACTTGGTGTACATAGATATACACTTTTATTGGTATATATCCAGGAAAGGACTGGCTGGGTCATGGAGTAGATGCACATTTTGCTGTAGTAATATTGTGTGACATTTTTCCAAAGTGGTTGTTAGAATCTGCACTCCCATCAGCCATGGACGAGAATTTTGGTTGCTCCATATCCTCACTGGCACTTGGTATTGCCAGTCCTTTTGATTTTAGCCAGCCTATTAGACAGACAGATTTTGATTTGAAAATAATTTTTACCATTTTCTTCTCTTTACAAGGTGACAGACACCTACCTAAAGGGTGTGTAGAACATATACACAGGCAAAATGAGGACAGTAAAAATACCCATCATCTCAACTCCTGTTAATCTTTGATATATATCCATCCTACATTTATTAGTTATTAGTGTGTATAGTGAAAAAAATGACATCATATTACAGTAAGTTTTGATAACAATTTACCATGTCCATCTTTACATGCCCATGAGCATTCATCCACAGTGTAGTTTTTTAAAGCTAAATGATATTCCACTCTAAGGATGTGCCGTAATCCATCAGTACCCTTACTCTTGAGCATTTAGGCTATTACCAATTTTTCACTCTTACAAATGGTGTTGTAATGAGCACCCTTGCCATGAAATCTTTGTTCTTGCCTTTAAATTTTTTCTTTTACTTAAAAAGTTTTTTTAATGTTTATTAATTTGAAAGAGAGAGAAATAGCATGAGCAGGCAGAGAGAGAAGGAGACACAGTATCTGAAGCAGGCTCCAGGCTCTGAGTGGTAATCACAGAGCCTGATGCAGGGCTCGAACTCATGAACCACGAGATCATGACCTGACCTAAAGTCAGACGCTTAACTGACTGAGCTACCCAGGTGCCCCATCTTTAAATTTTTTCCAACAGTGGAGTTGCTTGTTAAAAAGGCTGGTTATGCATGTTTGGAAGGCTGCCGGTCTGTCTCCCTGAGCAGCTTCGTCCCCACTCTTGACGGCAAAACCCTATCTCTTTTCAGTGAATGCCATTTTGAAGGCAAGAGGGTGAGAGAATTTTCTGTAGAACACAGAGTTGCTCCTTCCTAGATCTGATGTGCAGGAGGCACTGGGTGTCTAAGAATGCTAGGTTGGCTCTTAATGCAGAAACTCAGGTCACGTTCCCGGGGCAGAGAGGGAGCTGTTGGGTTTCTCAAGGAAGAGCTCTCTGGACCAACGAAGGGGACTGTGCATCTGTGAGAGGGGATGTGCTAACTAGGTGAGTCAGAGGGACCTGAGGGGTCTCTTAGGTGAGGTCTATAAAAAGGGCGTGAGGAATAACAGAGCATTGTGTTTTGGCTGCTGTGAGGGCTATAATCCAAATCCCCATGGAGGCCCATGGCTCCATCTAATTAAGCGGGATGTTTCTCTGGGCGAAAGAGACTAAATGTCTGGAAGCAGATAGAAGGACTTGTGCCCTGCCTACTCCTTTGGATTGCCTTGAGCACTCTCCAGAGGGGCGGACTTACAGAAAGAAACTGATAGAGAAATTCAAGATGGACACCTCAAGATTCAGGGCAAAGCAGAGCCCCTCAAGGGCCCAGGCCACCCGCTGTAGCTCAGAAGCAGCCAATTCCATCCTCAACCCACAGGAAACACTCTGCTCCAGGGCCTCTCATGATAATTTATGCAGAGGTGATGCCTTTCCAAGGAGATTTCAAAGCCACCATCAGAAGCAGTGGTGCTGAAGAGGAGAAAAAAAAAAAAAAAAAAGGCAAGCAGCTGCCCGGTGACTACAGAGATAGGCTAGTTGGTGTGCTCTTGTGAAGTTCCTCTCAGCACCTCCCAGACAGACCCGGGACACTCTGAGAGAGGCAGAGGTTCCCTGTTGCACTTGTGGGGGGGGGTGGGGGTGGAATCTGGTAGCTGCCCTGCTCTACTGTGGATGATCTGAGAAAGAACGAGAATCAAGCTGCATGTCACTTATGATCTAGCCTTGTGAATACACACCAGCACTTACACTGTCCATTACCCTTTGTTATGTTTCTAAGTCCAGCTGACGCTCAAGGGGAGGGGGGTTAATTTCACCTTTTGAAGAGAACAGTGGCATGAATTTGTGCACATATTTTAAAACAATAGCAACCAAGCATATATTCTCACAGTCTGCACCACTAGAAAACATTATTAGGAATGAAGAGAATTACTAGTTAAGAAGTGTTATTATGATAACGGATTAGCCATTTGGTTAAAAAAAACAAGAGGGGGCGCCTGGGTGGCTCAGTCGGTTAAGTGTTTAACTTCGGCTCAGGTCATGATCTCATGGTTTGTGGGTTCGAGCCCTGCATCAGGCCCTGTGCTGACAGCCAGCTCAGAGCCTGGAGCCTGTTTCAGATTCTGTATCTCCCTCTCTGACCCTCCCCTGCTCACACTGTCTCTCTCTCTCTCTCTCTCAGAAATAAATAAAACATTAAAAAAATTTTTTTAAGAAAGAAAACAAAACCTTAGATCCCTGTCTCACACTTTGCACCAAAATGAATTCCAGATAATTGAAATATTTAAATGTACAAAAGTATTGGAAGAGGGGTGCATGGGTGGTTAGGCATCCAACTTTGGCTGAGGTCATAGTCTCACGGTTTGTAGGTTCCATCCCCACATTGGGTTCTGTGCTGACAGCTTGGAGTCTGGAGCCTGCTTCACATTCTGTGTTTCCCTCTCTCTCTCTGCCCCTCTCCTGCTCGCACTCTCTCTCTCTCTCTGTTTCTCAAGAATAAGTAAACATTTAAGAAAAGATAAAAACAAAAATACTGGAAGAAAATTTGGATACATTGAAGTAGGACGGATATGAGAGTTCTTAATTCCATCTTGTTCAAATTATTGCAAACTTAGGCTTTTAAGAGAAGTTTCAGTGGTTTTATAAGAAATGATATTCATCACTAAAAAAATGAAGTAGAGAGGATATTGAATTATGACATCAAAGCTCAGACAACAGAAAAGAAATGATTAAGCAATATGATCACATATGAAAATTAAACACTGCAGAAGAGAAAAACAAGTAAAAGATAAATGAAAGCTGGGCAGAAATACTTGACACTTATAAGATATACAAGAATAAAACTCAGTATAAAGAGCTCTTACACATTCGTGTGAGGGGGGAAAAAAGACTCTAAAATGTGTCCTTTTCTGCTGCATAGTACGTGTGCAAAGAGAAGGTTGTGTCTGCAGTCACTGCGCTCCCTCAGAGCATTGCACAGGGGTGGGACTCATTGAATGTGTCCGTTGACTGCAGCTCTTCATTACAGTTCCAAAAATGCCTGCGTATATTTCTGTTCCTCATCCTTCAGTTCTCTCTCACTCAAAGAAATCTCATTCAGATACTTCCTGTGCAGCCTGTGACTCACAGCTAGATGATGGCCCAAGCAGTGCTGAGTTCAGCAAAAAGTCCTCCCCACAGAATAAATTGGGTCCCTGTGATGCCCAGAATGAATTGCAACTACAAAGTCTGTATGTCCATTCAATACCTCCTTCTTATACCCTTACTATGAATCTAGAGCTTCCCCCAACCCCCTCCCCATCTTTCTTTTTATCTGAGAGAGGGTGAGGACAAGAAGAGCCTGGGCAAGAAGAAAGGGGATGGTCTGGAGATCAGGGTTTGGAGCTATAGCTCTACTACTTTTCATCTGCGTGATGAGACAGGAGCCTGCCAGCCCTGGGCCTCAGCTGCTCCTGGAGTAAAATGAGTCGGGAGACTAGGTGGTCGCCACAGGGTCTTCCAGCTCTAACATTCAAGGATGCAGCTCGTTTTCTCTTTTTAACATGTGGGCTCTAATAGGTGTTTAACTTTACTTGAGAAGTTTTGGAAGTCCTTGAGAATCCTTTTCAGATTTTGGAACCCACTGAGAGTAAAATAGAAAGTGCTTTCAATTACTGAAGTTGTTCCTCCATTTTCTAAAAAAGATTCCATTCCACTCATTTGGAAAAAGTGAAATTGCAACAGAGTGAAATGACTAAGGAGGTGATAGTTAGCTTAGGTGGTGAGTCTGAGAGAAGGTCCAGGCACAGAGGTGGGTGTGGGAGCCAGTGGGGACCACACATTTTAGACTTCATTTTCCTGGACATGCTATTGATACAAGGATGGCATGACTTACATGATGGAGGGCAAGAAGTTCTCTGTCCCTAAGTATAAACTATCCTCGGTGCTGCTAAGTTGGGAGGATGTGAGTCTGAGCAGTGGGCAGCCATCTTTCTCGTACTCGGAAAGAACCTGATATGGAATGAGACCAAGCGGAGGCTACAGAGATGAGAGGTGGAGGGCGTGTCATGGAAAGAGGACACCAAAGAAACAAGAAACAAGAGGCAGATTCAGGTGGGAGGGGCCAGAGAGAAAGTGAGAAATTCATCTTGAAGTTGAAGTCTTGGTTCCTGTAACTTCCCCTTAGATTCTGTAAGCTACCTGACTAAATTCCCAGTTACATGAGTAAACAAATCCTCTCTTTGCTTCAGATCATTTGAATATGGAAGTGTCCTGAATAATGTACTAGTGTATCTCCAGGGAGCTTTTTTTTTTTTAAATATAATTTATTGTCAAGTTGGCTAACATGCAGTGTATACAGTGTGCTCTTGGTTTTGGGGTAGATTCCCATGATTTATCACTTACATACAACACCCAGCACTCGTCCCAACAAGTGCCCTTCTCAGTGGCCATCACCCATTTTCCCCTCTTCCCCGCACCTCCCATCCACCCTCAGTTTGTTTTCTGTATTTAAGAGTCTCTTATGATTTGCCTCCCTCCCTCTCTGTAACTATTTTTCCCCTTCCTTTCCCCCATGGTCTTCTGTTAAGCTTCTCAAGTTCCACACATGAGTGAAAACATAAGATACCTGTCTTTCTCTGTCTGACTTATTTCACTTAGCATAATACCCTCCAGTTCCATCCATGTTGCTGCAAATGGCAGGATTTCATTCTTTCTCATTGCCATGTAGTATTCCATTGCGTATATAAACCACATCTTCTTTATCCATTCATTAGCTGATAGACATTTAGGCCCTTTCCAGGAAGCTCTCTTAAGTTGTAAAGGTGTTATCCAAAGGGATGACGCATGAAACCAGTAATGTAGGCTAGGTTTTCAGATAAGCTGTGACTACCACTTAGAACATAAATTTGGACAAAAGATAAGGCAAGAGTATTGCTAGAGGAGGAGGTTATTGCTAGGAAAGGGGGACTCCTTGCACACCGCTGGGAGGTTGTAAAATGGTACAACCACAGTGAAAAATAGTTTGGTACTTCCTCAAAAAAACTGAACTTGTGGAATTTAAAAAACAAAACAAACAAGCAAAGGGAAAAAAGAGAGAGAGAGAGAGAACCAAGAAACAGACTCCAGAGATCAAACTGATGGCTACAAGAAGGGAGGTGAGCAGTGGGGATGGGTGAAGTAAGTGATGGGGATTAAGGAGAACACTTCTCCAGGGAAGCACCCAGTGATGTATGGAAGTGTTGAATCACTACATTGTACACCGCAAACTAATATTAACACCGTATGTTAACTCTACTAGAATTAAAATATTTTTTTTAAGTGAATATCTGGGTGGGTCAAGTAAGCGGCCAACTCTTGATTTTGGCTCAGGTCATGATCTCATAGTTCACGAGTTTGAGCCCTGCAATGGTCTCAGCACTCAGTGTAGAGCCTATTTTGGTTCCTCTGTCTCCCTCTCTCTGCCTCTCTCTTTCAAAAATAAATAAATGTTAAAAAGAAATTGAACAATTTGGAGTGCCAGGGTGACTCAGTAGGTTAAGTGTTCGACTCTTGATTTTGACTCAGGTCATGATCTCACAGTTTATGGGATTGGAGCTCCGTGTCAGGTTCTGCTCCGACAGGGTGGAGCCTGCTTCGGATTCTCTCTCTCTGCCCCTCCCTCATTTGATCTCTCTCTGTCTCTCAAAATAAATAATTTTTTTTAAAAAAGTTAAAAATTGAACAGATTTTATGACTCAGCAATTCCACTCCTAGCTATATACCCAAGAGAATTAAAAACATATATTCACACAAAACCTGTACACAAATGTTCATGGTAGGATTATTCATAATAGCCCAAACTCCTTCAATTAATTGGTGAATGGATAAACAAAGTATAGTATATTCATACAATAGAATATTACTTAGCCATAAAAGTGAATGAAGTTCTTTCTGATGCATTAGACAATATGGATGAAATTTGAAAATAGACTAAGTGAAAGGAACCAGTCACAAAAGGCCACATGTTGCATGATTCCATTTATATGAAATGTCCAGAACAGGCAAATCTATGGAGACAGAATAAATCAATGGCTGTGAGGGGCTGGGATATAATGACCTGTACACTTTAAAAGGGTGACTTCTTGGTGTGTGGATTACATCTCAAAGTTTTTAATGTTTATTTATTTTTGAGAGAGCACAAGTGGGAGAGGGGCAGAGAGAGAGAGACAGAGGATCCCAAGTGGGCTCTGTGCTCACAGCAGCAAGCCCGATGTGGGGCTTGAACTCACAAACCACGAGATCATGACCTGAGCTGAAGTCAGATGCTCCACGGACTGAGCCACCCAGATGTTCCATCTCGATTTAAAAAAAATTTTTTTTAATGTTTTATTTATTTCTGAGAGAGAGAGAGACAGACAGACAGAGTGAGCAGGGGAGGGTCAGAAAGAGAGGGAGACACAGAATCCAAAGCAGGCTCCAGGCTTTGAGGTAGCAGTCAGCACAGAGCCCGATGTGGGGCTCAAACCCACAAACTGTGAGATCATGACCTGAACTGATGCTTAACCAACTGAGCCACCCAGGCACCCCATCCATCTTGATTTTTAAAGAAGGATTACTCTTATCCTGGTCATTCCCATCTTTATATCATACCATCCAGAGTACTTTTTGTGGTTTGACTCTGATTCTCTCCTAGATATCTCTCTTCTAGTCCCCCATTCTACCCCAAATCCTCCATAATATTTAGAACCCCTGGAACATTTCCTGGTATGAATAAGAACTGGGGCTCACTTCCCTTTCAAAAGAGTTATACTCTTTTGGTTGCGCAGTTACTTTGTTCAGTAAAGGACCTGTCTTATCGACTGGAAGGGGATAGGCAGCAGGGGACTGAAACTAATTCACAATTTTGTTTAAATTTACTTGTCAAAGGCAGAAATATTCAATTTCATGCATAGTCCCAATTCCCTGCCCTGGGAGCAGATTTCCAGGAGGCAATTATGTAGAACAAAATATAATGGGTAACAGGGGGTGCCTGTGAATTATTCATAATCCCATAATGATTTTAACCCATTTTTTAAAACATTACCTGCTATTGGTGTTAGCTCTGGAAAGTTCCCAAAGTAAGCAGCACAGAGGCTTCCTTTAGTTATGCTTATATAACCATAAACCCCCTGACTTTCCTCAAACCGTCCGAATAATGACAATTAAAAGAGGACTGGGATCCCTTTTCTTCCCCAAGTCTATACAGCAAAGGTAAATGCTGCCTTATAGACTTCATCTTGCTCTCCCATCAGTCCTCCTTACTAGCTTCTCAGAGAGGCTGGTGTGGCATAATGCCCAGCAGAGTGCCTGGCTCCAAGAAGGCACACAATACTTATTTGGCTTAGATTATCTGAATGAAAGAGTGAATGAACGAATGACGGAAAAAACGAAGTATTTGCAGTAAAGAAGACTTAGGTTAAGTGGTTTTGCTGTTTACCACCTGTGTGATTTGGGCAAGTGTCTTGCTCTCGTTTTTTGTTTTGTTTTGTTTTGTTTTGTTTTCTTTAATCTATAAAATGGAGAAAATAATACCTACTTTGTGAGGTTATTACATAATAAGTGTTCAATAAGCAATAGCTGTTCTTCTCGTCTTTCTTTCTAGTAGGAGGCCAGTAACTTCCCCAAATCTGCTAAACTGAGAGTCAGCAATAGCTTTTTTAGGATCCAGAAGTTCCCAAACCTGAGTAATCATTTTTTTAAAATATAAATTTCCAGATTATACCTCTGGAGATTCTAATTTAGTAGGAATGGGAGAGGGGCCAAAGGAAGGAGATATCTGTGTGTGTGTGTGTGTGTGTGTGTGTGTGTGTGTATTAAATTAAGGTAAAATTTACCTATGGGGAAATGCACAGATCTTCAGAGTATAATTGGGTGACTTTTGGCAAATGTATGGATGGTATAGAACATTTCCATGGCCTCAGAAAGTTAAATCAACCCCCATCCTGCATAGATCACCATTGTTCTGGTTTCTGTCACCATAGAGGAGTCTTTCCTGTCCTGGAACGTCATATCAGTAGAATCATAATCGTGGGGTATTCACTTTTTTGTGTCTGTTTTTTTCACTTCTCGTAAAGTTTTTGGGATTTATCCCTGTTTATTGCTGAGTAATGTTCTACCCTAAGGCTATACCTCAGTTTGTTTCTCTCTTTACCTACTGATGGGCCTTCCATGTTGTTTTTGGCTATTATGACTAAAGCTGCCACATATATGTTTTCATTTCTTACGGGCAAATACCAAGGAGTGGAATTACTGACTAATAGCATAGGGATAGTTGAATTTTATTGATAAAAGCCCTTCAGGTGATGCTGATGATCAGCCAGATTTGGGAATCCCTGAGGTAGTGGGAGCATCACTCCTGATGACTGATGATTTGTTCAATTTTTCTCTCATTGTGCAAGCATCCTTCTTTTTCACCAGGGAAAAGTTACCTCTTCTCCCTCTCTTACCTGAGGAGCCCCACCCTCCTCTCTCTTGCTTGCCAGTACCTTACCAGAGAAGAGGGTTCCAGCCAAGGATCCCCATGAGTCTCTTGCATTACATCATCCAAATAGTTCCAGGAAGTAATGGTGGGGAAGGGAACCGGAGGAGGGTGCCAACCAACAAGACTTGCTCTGACCTTGGGGTTGTGTGCTTAGGATATAAGGCCAATCCTCCAGCCACTTGGAAGAGTTAACCATTTCCACTTGGCCACAGCAGTCCTGCCACCTAACACAGGTGCAGCCCTGGGGCATTTTGGGACTGCAGTCTTTGGTAGGCCATGTGGAAATCCAAGGGCAGATCAGTGGGCAGGGCCCTGTAGACTCCTCAGGTCAAGAAATTAAAATCACAGCTGGGTCCTGTTAACTATGATGGGAAAGAAAAAGTTGTCAAACATAACCATTTTGTTCCAAGGGTTTTGCTGGCTGTTGGCTCAGGAGTGATTTATTTTTTCTTCCTGGAATTTCTTTTCTTTTTGAGGATTATTAGAATTTCACAATAAAGGTAAAGATCGTCCCCAAAGTGATCCTCCAATTCAGTGTTTCGCAAAGGATGGTATATGTGTATGGTACTCAGGAAGATTTCAGGGATTATACAGATGAGCATAATTAAAAATAAGTATTTGTGTTAGCACATGGTAGAAAAAATAAAAATAGTACGTTAAATATGTGATATCATGGGTATATTGCCTATCGCAAAGCCAAGTTTAAAAGGTAATTCAATATGGGGCGCCTGGGTGGCTTAGTCGGTTAAGCGTCCGACTTTCGCTTAGGTCATGATCTCGCGGTTCGTGGGTTCGAGCCCCGCGTTGGGCTCTGTGCTGACTGCCAGCTCGGAACCTGGAGCCTGTTTCAGTCTGTGACTCCCTCTCTCTTTGACCCTCCCCTGCTCACGCTGTCTCTCTCTCTCCTAGAAATAAATAAAACATTAAAAAAATTTTTTAAATAAAAAATAAAAATAAAAGGTAATTCAATATATTAATATTTGATTTAGTATGTAATAGTGTAGGTGCTACACAGGTGTGGCAAAAAGGACAAAGGTACAGGGGGGATGCCACGGATGCCAGAGTTTAGAAAATGGCCTGTCACACCATGCATTTGATGGTCGAGAAACCAAGACCCCTAGATGCAAGCGACTTGAACAAAGTCCCACCCTATCAGAACTAAGACCAGATCCCCAAACTTACCTGGTTTGTGGTCCAGTGCTCATTCTACACACCTGTTGCTTCCCTTTTGTAAGAAGGGGAAAAGATCTCAGTGACTATGTAGCCTAGTCCCTATACTCCAAGTCAAATACATTTGCAGCAATAGCCTATAGTTTGATCAGACCACAAAGTCAGAAGGAGTCCACTAATAGGTCCAGGCTCCAGGAAGTCTGAGCCAATGAGAAGGACCCAGCATTATAAGGAATGAGCAAGAAGATCTTTGTAACTCTCATCATGTGAAATCTATGGGGGAGACCAGGACAGAGCCAGAATGGACAGCTGTCCCGAGCTCCCATCCCTCCAGAACATTGAAAATATCCTCTAAGACAAGGCACTAGAGCCATGCTACACGAGTGCCCTACGTGAGCAGTCTACCTCTGCATAGGTTTTTTGAGGCCATAGAGAAAGAAAGCTCTGATTGTTCACAGAAATAGCTTCAGGCAGCGGGAAACATGTAAGGGCACAGCTTCCCAGATGACTGTCATCTTTGAACCTTCACAAAGCCAGTAGGGAGATTTAGAGGCGGCAACCCTGTCAGAATTCTAGTATTTGCAGATCTCCACCCCAGTGAGAGTGAAAAAGGCAGGCCCTGGGAATGCAAGCATGGAACTGAATTTTCTCAGCTGGATAATATAATTGACAGTGGGCAAGAGGGTCCATGTTACCCTTTCTCTTCTCTGAATGGGATCTTGTGTCCCTTGCTGACACATCACTAACCCCTATAGTCTGGGAGCCATTCATTCTTTCTTCCTCTGTGTCACCCTCAGGGTGTTGGGCTAATGTATGACCTGCTGAGCCCATCCCTCAAAAGATATCTAAGGGATGCAAGCATGCGACCTCATCTAACATCAGGGGAGATGTGGTGAGATATGAGACATGTAGGTTTTCCTAAACTTAAAAGAGCTCAGCACTGAGGCCAAACTAGACTCTGTGAATGAACCCCTCCACCCTGACCTCCTGTCCTTGCTCTGGCCAGTGGGAACAGGAGCCCTAAGAATTTCATAGTGGATAAGCTAAGCAAATAATGACTGTTCCAAAGCCTCTCCTGACTTCTGTAGGCTCAGAGTGAAGGCTTTTCTTCTTTCCTTAAATGTTTATTTATTTTCGGAGAAAGTGGGAGAGCAGGGGGCAGGACAGAGAGGGAAGAGAGAACCTCAAGCAGACTCCATGCCTAGCTCAGAGCCTGACTTGGGACTCGATTTCATGAACCATGAGATCATGACCTGAACCAGCAAGAGTCAGACACTTAACCAACTGAGCCATGCAGGCGCCCCAAGATGAAGGTGCTTTGCTTTTATTTAGCAAAGTACCTTAATGTGTTGTTAGCATATGCCAGGGCCAGCTCAGAAATCTGACTTGAGTGGAGGTAGAAAGCTGAATACCTCTGCATTAGAAAGTAACAAGGAATGTCACGGTTCCTGCTGGGAGTTCCAAGAGAAAGGTCAAAGAGGAAGGGAAATCATGTGATTTCCTTGCAGTGAGCACTAAGGGTGGAAGGCACTGAGAATTGTTTCAGCTTGTAGAGCGTGTGTTGGTCTTCTGAGCTCTAGAGTGTTCCCCATCTGTTACCCCCTAGACCTCAGTCAAACTTGCTATACACAGCAACCAGAGTTAGTGGTGGCTTTGGGTCCTACATGGTTTGGTGGGACTACACATGAGGGTGACAAAGATACGGTGGGCAGAGAAGTCCCTGGAGCAGAACATGACCTTGAGTTGGGACTGAACCAGGGCATAGGGACGAATGCCTCTCAGGAATAGAACTGAGACCATAAAAATAAGAAACCAGGAGTGCAGGTGGGATGGGGGGAGGGTGAGGGGGTGGAGGGGCACACACTTCTATGGGTCTCCCTCTGTAAGGGTGGTCTGGACCCTGGAACTATCTGCCTTTCCCAACCACAAAGAACTCAGGAGCCTCCTTGTTAGTACTCTGATCCCATCCCTGGACTTGGCTGGTTAATCAGGCTGGGAACTTCTGACCGAGGCCAACAAGTGGCCGGGTGTTATGGTCTTAAAATGGGAGAGTGCTTGAGGTCAGGCCGTCTTCCATGACTGTGGCTGGGAAAAGTAAAGCTCAGCAGCCATGCTGCCTGTCTTGTGGGAAACGCCACTGCAAAGAGAAGGAAGGAGGCTGACTGCCAAGGAGAGGGAAGAGATGGTGATAAAGTCCCGATGACTTTCGGGCCCCAGACCCCCAGCTGTATCACTGCCTAAATAAAGATCCTTTTCCCTAAGATTAGTCTCTGCCACTTGCATCCAAAAATGCCCCCAAATGCCCTGCTTCCTCAGGTGCACCGCCCCCTCTGGAAGTGAGAAGCTTAGATGAGGACAGAGGAAATGTCCATCCCAGGATCATAGCTCCTCAGCCCCTTTCTCTCTTCACCACATTTCCCACTCCCCAAATCATGTTTGCTTACCTGTTCACTTCTGTCACCCCTTTCCCCTAGGAAGATGTCAAGTTCCATGCTGTCTTGTTTAACATGGTATCCCTAGTGCCTAGAACATAGTAGGTGCTCACGAGTCACTGAACAAAGAAATCTGGGCTTAAAATCAGGCCACCATAGACCCCCTACCAGCAGAACTCGGTGCCAGAACTGAGTCCCGGATGTTTGAAATTTGTGTGTCCAAATTATCTGCCCATCAGGTGCACAAGTATGCAGGAGGCAAGGCCGGGTGCACAATCGGTGCTTCATAAACCACAGATAAAGAGCCGGCAGCCGAGCGTGACAAAGGACTGCAGGGAGGAGAGGTTCAATGCAACACTTGATCGTAGCCAAAAGGCCTAGAAGCGATAGAAGTTCAATGCAGATTACAAAGGTTTCATCAGGAGCAGGGAATTGAAAGGCAGCTGTAATTAGAAAGCGTAGGCATTCAAAACTGCCTGGAGGTCAGAAGGGCTGGACTGGCAGGCTGCGAGCCTGGGCAGGAAATGGACACGGAGGCACTGCAGTTCTGGACTGACATAATTGGACAGAGACCAGCAGGCGGTTGCCATGGTAGCAGCCAATCAGCGGAGCGCTTCTGTGGCAAGGAGTCAAGGTTTCTAAAGAAGGGGCTAAAAAAGCTGCCTTTGTTCCCACTCTGAGCTACTTGCTGTCAGATCCCTGCGGGGGTGATGTGGCGCGGGGCCAGAGCCAACAAGTGCTGGCCACGGTGGCCAGGAGGGGGCCATGTTAGGACTCAAGGGGCTGCCTGGGGTTGGGGAAGCAGAATGTGTCACTCCATGTAGCTGTCTGGGCCTCCCGATGCAGAGCGGTGGCCAAAGGCTTGAGTTTCAGAGTCTGAGAGTGCAGTGTTTAGGTGGTGGCTGGGCTTCTCTGCCACCGTGTGACCCCAGGAACGATCAGGCCTCAGTTTCCTTGCATGTAAAGAGGGACTATGATGCCTTTCTTTCAGGGCAGATGTAAGGATTGAGAGAAGTGAGGCATGCCCCCCCCCCTCACTTAGAGAGTGGTGAATGCTACTGTCATTGTTTTGAGGAACGTTACAAGCTGCTTCCGGCCCCTTGCTCAAAGGGGATTCAAAAACCAAGTTTGGCTTCTTCAGGGGGATGGAAAGACAGCCAGCAGAGACTCAAAACTCCAGCAGATGACCATTGAGACTAACAAAGTCGAATTTAAAAAGAAAGTGTGCTTAAGACTGTTTTGAGAGTTACGTGCCCTCAGAGAATCCTTCTCCTTGGTTCTTCTGGCCAATTTGTGGGCCTGGACACGATACAGAGATGAGGCCTTCCTTCCACAGTGGGAGAGAGAAAGCACAGGAGAGGACTGTGAAGGGAGAGCTTCCTCTGTGTTCCCTTGAGGTAGGGCTGGAGGGGCCAAGGAGGGCTCTTTGCTTAGACCAGGAAAGGCCAGAGGCAGACAGAGCAAGGACACACCTCTGGCCTGAGCCCCCCTTTTCCTTGCCCTTGCAGAAGTGCTTGGAGATGCAGACATCCCTGTTGGACTCTGGTGCTGTCCTCTGTTGCTATGGCAACTCAGTGGGCTCTCCGGTGGGTGGAAGAAGGGCAGCACTGCATGGAGATCAACAGTGGAGGGAGCAGCTCTGCCCTTTGGCTGTGACAATCAAGGCCCTTCCGAGTGGTGAGCAGACATTTCCTCTCCTGTCTTAGGAGGCCCTGGCAAGCCCTGGGACTTCGGGGCCTCACTCCTGGCTCCGACCCACACCTGCTCACTGTGAGGCACCAGTCTCCAGTCTGGAGAGAGATAGCTCCCTTGGGACCCTCCTTTGGAGCATGCTTTCCAATCATACATTCCTCTGGAGACTTCCTCATTTATTCAACCATTAGATGCCGTGTGGTTGCTGTGCACCACACTGGGTACAGGGCAGCGTGGAGCTCCCTGTTTTGTGGGGAGCGGAGAGTAAACATATGCACAGGAAGAGACCTGGAAGGTGATAAGTAGGGTGGTTTGAGCCAGAGAAATTGGAGGTGTGGGCTGATTAGAGTGGGTGGTCTGGAGAGGCCTTTCTGCCCTGCAGCTGGCGAGCTGAGCAGGACCTGCCACGGCCTCTGTGGCTGTGAGGTGGGCTCCAGGGAGGAGCCAGTGCAAAGGCCCAGAGCGGGTGGCGTGGTGGTTAGAGGAGGAGAAGGGGGGTAAGTTGTGAGGGACCTGGAAGACAGAGCTGGAGGACCAGTAGGAGAGGGTTGGCCAGAGGCTTGCCAGCTTTGCCACGGAGCCTGGATTTCACTGTGAAAGCGACAGGAAGCACCGATGGGTTTTAATCAGGACAGGGAAATGGCCTGGTTTATGTTTTCGAATGCCTCTGCTAGTCTGGTGGACAATGGGCTGTAGGAAGGCAGGCGTGGAAGCTGGGGGCCCAGCCAGGACACTGCTACAGTGGCCCAGCCGGGGAAGTGGGGGGACCCCATGGTGGCCTGGCCCAGAGTACTGGGGTGGTAGAATCTGCATGTACCCCCAACCAGGTTTGCTGAGAACCTAAGAGCGGAGGGAAGGGAAGAGTGGACTCAAAGTTGACTCCCAAGTGTCTGCCTTGAGCCCCTGGGTGGAGGGAGGGACGGTGGCAGAGAGTGAAGGGGAGGGACTGCATTGAATCTTGGTTCTGTGGCCTGGATAAAGCACACTTAAGTTGCCCCAGACCCTCTTTTCAGGCTGGCCATGAACCCCTAAGATGTCATACAGTGCATCAGCAACAGTTGTAAGGATAAAGCTGAAAGGGAGCTTTCCTACAGCCCACCAATGGGGAAGAAAACCACCTGCTGGTAAAAAATAAAATCTTAAAAAAAAAAAGCTGGGTGAGAGTGCTCCTGGCTGGCTCAGTCAGTAGAGTGTGCGACTCTGATCTCAGGATTGTAAGTTTGAGCCCCAGGTTGGCTGTAGAGATCACTTAAAAATAAAGTATTTAAAAAACAACAACAACCACACAACACCTGCTGGATGTTGTAGGTTGGTGGCAGAACTCATATAGGGCGGTAACTGCTCTTGCGAGAGGGAAACACCTCGATGGGTCATTTCCCAGTGTGAGAGGTGATATCCTCATGGATATGATATGAGCTAATGTACCAGGCGCTGTGCTAAGGGCTTTAAATATATTCTAATATAGCTTCTGTTACAGACTAAAAAACTGGAGCTGAGAGAGGCTATATAACTTGTTGAAGGTCACACAGGAAGCAAGTAGCGGAGTCCAGATTTGAACAGAGGGACCCTGTTAACCACGCTGTAAAACTGCTATGCCAGGTAAAAATGAAGTAGTAGGAATTGAGCAGCTATTCCTTGGCCAGTGAAATTAGAAAGGATTTAGGAAGCTGGCAGAGGTCCCTTGTGAGAGAGGAGATAATTTGGCAAGGTGCCAGGCCCTGAGAAGTTCAACCAGTGGCTCCTCCCCAAGGTACAGTGGTCAAGGAGTTTTCCAGAAGACCAATGCCTAGCATTTGTTGTAACGTGTTTCCTGTTAGCATTGTGTTGTGACCCCTCTCCTTTACCATCAGACTTTAGCGAAGTCATTGGTGTTGGGAGTATAAACAAGGAAGAGTCGCAATAATGAGCATGAGGAGAGAGGTGAGAATAGAGAAGCCCCTAGTAGATTCAAGACCAGGACAGGGATAGGAAGTGACCAGGAAAACATAAGCGACCTTAGAATCTACAGAAATCCCAGGAAGGGAGCTGCCTTCCCCTATGCTGTGAAATGGGAAAAGATGCCAGTTTCTTGGGATATTGAAGAATTAGGAACAACCTAAATGCTCATCAAAAGGAAGATCCTCACATCAACTGTGGTATATTTATATGATACAATGGTAATATGGTGGTTACAAAGGACAAAGCACCCACTCCATATCCAATAGGGCCAAGACAAAATGTTAACTGAGAAAAGCAAGTTGTATGTTGTAGAGAATATGATCCCACCTAGGAAAACACAACAAAACAATCTTTCCCACAGAGCAAAAGGCTTAAAACACCCAAGCTATGGGAGACCCTTTTGTGTAGACAGTGGACAGGAGTTTGGAGAGTCAAATGGGCTGGCTCTTTTTACTTAAGTGAACTGTTCAACTTTTTTTTCCACAGAAATATATTTGTGTATTTCCATTGTAATAAAAAATTATTTAAAAGCTCTAAAAATAAACCAGTGTCCCTGAGTGACACGCACAGGAAGGCTGGTGCTGATCGTCTGACCCCGGGTACTGCCCTACTGGCCCCGGACAGGGGCTGTCCTTCTCCAGATGATGGGCTCCAGGGTCAGTAAATATGAGTAAATACGGGCCCAACTCTCCAGTCCCAAGTCAGACAGTTTTGTTTTAGCAGGAACGAAACCCCTCGTGCCCATGAAGAATCCCAAGGACACAGAGCAGTCACAGCTCATGACAGTCACATGTAACGAAACTGGGTCTCAGGATAAATGGTTGAGTGAAAAAGCAAGGAAAGGTGGGGGAGGGGGGACGCCTGGGTGGTTCAGTCGGTTAAGTGTCCGACTTCAGCTCAGGTCATGATCTCGTGGTTCATGGGTGCGAGCTCCGTGTCGGGCTCTGTGCTGACAGCTAGCTTAGAGCCTGGAGCCTGCTTCGGATTCTGTATCTCCCTCTCTCTCTGACCCTCACTTGTTCACGCTATCTCTCTTTCTCTCTCAGAAAGAAATTAAAAAAAAAAAAAAAGGTAAAGGGAAAAAGCAAGGCAAAGGACACTGGAAATATAATTCCACTATTTGAATGAAAAGAAAAACTGTGAATATGCAGGCTTATGTATGCATGGATTATTTCTAGAAACCGGTAACACTGATTGCTTCTGAAGAGGGCATCAGGGGTGGGAAGGACCATCTATTACAGGCATTTTTGTACCTTTGAGGTTTGTAGTATTATGGATTGCCTAATTTAAAGTAAGTGCTTTTTTTCCCCCCTGAAAGTCTGTACCTTTTGACTCTCTTCACCCATTTTGCCCAACTTCCCATCTCCCACCCCTAGCAACCATCATTCTGTTTTATCTGTGAACGTACTGTGTGGGTTATTTTGTTTAGATTCCATACATGAGTAAGAGCATATGGTATTTGTCTTTCTCTGACTGACTTATTTCATTTAGCATAATGCCCTCAAGCTCCATCCATGTTGTTGCAAATGGCAAGATTTCCTTCTTTCTTATGGCTGAATACTGTTGCACATACGGTTGTGTATATACACATATATACACACATGCAAACACACACACACACACACACACATTCACTTTCCCTATCCGTTCATCCATCCAGAGACATGGGTTGTTTCCAGGTCTCAGCTATTGCAAATAATACTGCAATGAACAGAAGTTAGTGTTTTAATTTTCTTTTCATAAATGCCCAGAAGTAGAATTGCTGGATCACATTGTGGTTCTAGTTTTCATTTTTTGAGGAACTCTCATACTCTTTTCTCTAGCGGCTACACCAACTTTCATTTCTACCAGCAGTGCACAAAGGGTTCCGTTTTCTCACATCCTTGCCAATGCACTTACGTTTTTTCATTGTTTTGATAGTAGCCATTCTGACAGGTGTGAGGTGATATCCCATTGTGGTTTTGATTTGCAGTTCCCTGATGTTGAGTGATGTTGAAACCTCTTCATGGACCTGTTGGCCATCTGCATGTCTTCTTTGGAAAATGTCTATTCAGATCCTCTGCCTACCTCTTAATTCAGTTGGGTTTTTGTTTGTTTTTTGGGGTTTGTTTGTTTGTTTTTGCTATTGAGCTACTTGTGTTCTTTATTTATTTTGGATATTAACCCTTTATCAGGTATATGATTTGCAAATTTTATCTCCCATTCAGTGAGTTGCCTTTTTTCTTTTCTTCTTCTTTTTTTTAAATGTTTTATTTCTTTATTTTGTGAGAGAGAGAGAAAGAGTGCAAGTGGCAGAGAGAGAGAGGGAGAGAGAGAAGCCCAAGCAGGCTCCGCATTGTCAGCACAGAGCCCTTCACGGGTCTCCATTTCATGAACTGTGAGATCATGACCTGACTAAAATCAAGAGCTGTACAGTTGACCAACTGAGCCACACAGATGCTGCGCCTTTTCATTTTATTGGTAGTTTCTTCTGATGTGCAGAAGCTTTTTAGTTAGATGGAGTTCCACTTGTTTATTTTTGTTTTTGTTAACTTTGCTTTTGGTGTCAGATCCAAAACATCATTGCTAAGACCAACGTCTAAGTGCTTACTGCCTGTGTTTTCTTGTAAGAGTTTTATGGTTTCAGGTCTTACGTTTAAGTCTTTAATTCATGTTGAGTTAATTTTTGGATGTTGTGTAAGATGGCTGCCCAGTTTCTTTCTTCTGCATGTGGCTGTCCAGTTTTCCCAACAGGACTTATTCAAGAGACTGTCTTTTCCCCTCTGTATAGTCTTGGCTCCTTTGTTGTAAATTAATTGACCATATATCTGTGGGTTTATTTCTGAGTTCTCTACTCTGTTTGATTAATCTAAATGCCTCCCCCCACCCCGTATGTCTGTTTTAATGCTAATACCATACTATTTTTATTGCTATTGCTTTATAACGTAGTTAAAATTCACAGAGCACGATGCCTCCAGCTTCATTCCTCTTTGTTCTTCCTCAAAGAAAGGAATATGTACTTAAAACATGTATTTTTAAATTAATTAATTAGTTAATATTTTTCAAATTAATCTCTACTCCCAGTTAGGGCTTGAACCCGTGACCCCCCAAGATGAAGTGTCACATGCTGTACCAACTGAGCCAACCAGGTGCTCCAAAATACATATTATTTTAAATTAACAGAAATATATTGAGCCACCGAGGAAAAACTGTAAGAAAGGGCCTTTTACACACACACACACACACACACACACACACACACACACACACAAATTGTGAGGACATTGTTGGGGTAGCTTCCTTGACTTAGGACTTAGGGGCCAGTGCTGGGGAAATACTGACACACAGGCTACTGCATTAGGTATTGACTCCGTTTCTCCTAATGCAGCTCTGAGTGCCCAGTCAGTGATCCAGAAATCATCTTGATGCTGTGATAGAGCACCTCTGCAGGCATATGTCCTTTCCTTTCCTTTCAGGGCTTTTAGGATAATAAGACACTAATTTATTTTTATTGTCCATTGGAGTTGGTTCATACCACAGAATTGACGTTTCCAAAACATAGCTGAGAAAGCATCCTGGTTTTGCTTGCCCAGGAGACATATTATATACCCAGCTGCTCCGGTTCTATGTGGAATGAGGCAGCACCTAAATAAATATACTTTGCTGTGTACGATAGGGAGCCTGTAGTACTGTCATGCTCCAGCTTAAGTATCGTAAACCACCCTCCTTTATGAGAGTGTGTGTGCCTGCTGCAGCACATGCACACACACGCTTTCTCACAGTTAATTGCTCTTTCCATCAGGAACTAAGGACAATGGGAAGCTGCTGGAGGGTTTTAGACAGAGGCGTGACCGGATCTGCATTATTCAAAGATGGCTTCCTGCAGTGCAGGAAGTAGAAGGGAACTTGGTGAGGCGAGCTCAAGAGGGGAGAAGAAGTGGGGAGGGAGGCTGCTGCAGTGGTCCAGGCTACAAGTAATGAGGTGGCGGGGTGGGCTTGGGGAGATGAGAAAAGCACTGCGTAACTGGTACAGTGGCTTCTGTGGGGACCCATTGTGACCACCCTACGTCAGCCCTTTGTGGACTGAGGAGAGGGGCACCTGGGTGGCTCAGTCAGTAAATGTCTGACTTTGGCTCAAGTTAGTGATCTCAAGGTGCATGAGTTTGAGCCCCGCATGGGGCTTCTGTGCTGATGGTACAAAGCCTGCTTAGGATTCTCTCCCTCTCTCTCTGCCCCTCTTCCACTTGTGCGCGTGCACTCTCTCTCTCAAAATAAGCAAATGAACTTAAAAAAAAAAAAAAAGAACTACCTGAGGAGAGAAGAGGAGGGGTCATGCTCAGGTTGCCACCTCTCCTGCAAGTCTCAGGAAGTGAGAAGGAAACTTGAGCCCCCAGGAGCCCTGAGCTGCTCAAGGATAGACCTCTCTCTAATGCGTCACTGACAACAGGGCTGGTGGAAACGATATGTAGGGGAGGGCAGAGTGAGGCAGAATTTCAGACAGAGAGGCAGGACCATCTTCTTTTTCTCATGTTTATTTCAACTCAACCCAGCCTTTTTCCTCAGAGGTCCCTGGTGTTCAGCCCACGGCAAGCTCTGGCAGAGCTGCCGAGTCGCAGACAGGTGATACCACCGCCCTGTAAGAGGGAGGAGGCCCGGCTTCTGGTTCTTCACTTCATCGCTAACCTTCTGTTGTCCTCGGGCTTATCACTTAACTTCCTTGGATCTCAGTTTTTGCATCTGTAAAATAGGATTACCTTCTTTCTGGTGGAATTGAATATGAATCAAACAAATTATTAAATGCTGTTCTTGTAACACAGAAAGCAACAGTCTCATAAAGTGGTAATTTTTTAGGCTGTGCTCCTGGTGCCACTGTGAATGAGGAGGGGGGATGGGCCTCTAGACATCCCACTTTCCTGTTCAATGAGGACAACTCTGCTCTTCAAAATATTGGAATTTGAGTAAGATTTCCTTTGAACAAAGGGCTGTTCTGCTGAAGCAGTTTGAAAACCGCTATGACACAGCATTCTTCCCTGAACAAATCAGATGTCTGATTTTAACCCAGAGATGGCAAATAAATTACCCACCACATCTGAAGCCTGTGCCTGCGGCAGACATCAGTAATCAATCACAGGCCCTTTCCTGCTGACCCTTAATGAAGCCTCAGAATTACTTGCAACACAACAGTTCTAGCTGCCAGTTCCATCGTGAACATGTGAGATGAAACCCATTTTCAGGATGCCTGGTGGCTCAGTCGGTTACACATCTGTTTCTTGGTTTCAGCCTAAGTCATGATCTCATTCTTCATGAATTTGAGCCCAGCATCAGGCTCTGAGCTGACAGTGTGGAGCCTGCTTGGACTTTTCTGTCTCCCTCTCTCTCTGCACCTCCCCTGCTTGTTCTTTATCTTTCTCTTAAAATAAATAAATAAACTTGGAAGAAACCCATTTCCCACTCTTATAACTTTTCAGTGTCGGTTGACCCTGAATAGAGGACAATAGCTGCTGTAAACTTGATTTAGATAAAAAAGTTTGAAAGCAATGTGGAAGTGTTTGTTTTTGTCTTAGTTTGGGCTGCTATAGTAAGATATCACTGACTAGGTGGCTTAAGTAACAGATGTTTATTCCTCAGGGTTCTGGAAGTTGCAAGTCCAAGATGAAGGGGCAGGCATGGTAAGGTTCTGGTGAGAGCCCTCTTCCTAGTGTATAGATGACACCTTCTTGCTGTATCCTCATCAGGAAGAGAGAGAGAGAGATCATCTCTCTCTTATGACTCTTCTTGTAAGGGTGCTAATCCCATCAAGAGGGCTCTACTTTTATGACCTGATTTCTTCCCAAAGGCCCCACTTCCAGGACCACTGGGAAGTAGAGCTTCAACATATGAATTCTGGGGACACCCAACCATTCAATCCATAGCAACTTTCAGAGATTTGTTTTGCCATCACCTATTTAAGAAAATAAGATGTTAATTAAAAAAATTTTTTTTTAATATTTTATTTCTGAGAGAGAGAGAGACAGTGTGGGCAGGGGTCACAGAGAGAGGGAGACAGAATCCGAAACAGGCTCCAGACTCTGAGCTGGATGTCAGCACAGAGCCCGACATGGGGCTCGAACCCATGAACAGTGAAATCATGACCTGAGCCGAAGTCGGACGCTTAACCGACTGAGCCACCCAGGCACCCCACGATGTTAATTTTTAAATGTTTATTTATTTTTGAGAGACAGAGAGAGACAGAACCACAGAATCGGAAGCAGGCTCCAAGCTCTGAGTTGTCAGCACAGAGCCCCATGTGAGGCTCGAACCCACAAACTGTGGGATCATGGCCTGAGATGAAGTTGGATCCTTAAACGACTGAGCCACCCAGGCTCCACAGATGTTACTTTAAAAAAAAAAAAGTTTGTTTGTTTGTTTATTTATTTATTTATATAGAGAGGGAACATACAAACACGTGCCTGCAAGCAGGGGAGGGGCAGAGAGTGAGGGAGAGAGAGAATCCCAACCTGCAGAGCCCTACTCTGGACTCACTTCCATGAACCATGAGATTATGACATGAGCTGAAATCAAAAGTCACACACATCTGACTGATCCACTCAAGCACCCCAAAAAACAAACTGTACCTTTTGATCATTTACAGACAGTCCTTCATCCTAGTATGCCCCACCCTCCTCTCATTTTTGTGTGAGTTATCATACTCATCCTTTAAATCCCAATTCAAATGTCTCCGCGTTACCTTCTCCATGAAGATGAATTTTCTTCTCTGAATTTTCACAGTGTTCTACCTGCTTTGCTCATGGCATTTAACGCCTTGTGGTGTTAGGTTGTGTTTTCTTTGTTGTTGCTCTTGTTTTTGCAAATGTCTTGTGTTTCCATTTAGACAGGGAGTGCCCTTGAAATCATGATTGCCATCTCAATAGATATTTGTATTGTTTCAGAGTAGCCCAGTAGTTACTATTTACCAAAAGAATGAATCACCATAAGGAAATCTGAGTACTAGTTCAAAAGGCTATTTCATTTTGTTAAAACTACCAGTTGAAGCACATTTAAGTTCTATTGGGAATTGAAAGCATTTGTTAAAATGTACATTCTAGGAAGACTTGTGACCTTTGCTTTGTTCATGTTTCTCCCATGTCTAGAATAATGTCTGGCATACAGTGGGCCCTCAATTTATTTTTGCTGAATGAATAAAAGAATGAACAAATTAGGGGTTGAAAAAGTACGGTAGCCTGGCAGTGACTTCTCTTGTGTTTATCTCACAGGAGGTAAGGCATTAACTGATTACCAAGGTCTAGCTGCTTTTGAAACCCGCTGGACAAATGCCTGGTTATTTCTATGGAAACCTGCACATTTCACATACTTTCCCAAACAGGTAAGTATTGACAAGAAGGTGTTATGTAATTGAGATATGACTTTCACCTCCAACTGGGAACTTACTTATTCTTGCCTTGTGGAAATCTGGGTAGATATAATCCTTTAAAGGATGAAAATATTCTGCATATTTTAAATTTTGCAGTTGTTATCAAAATAGCTCCTGAAAATCCTGTGATTTTTCCTGTGTTTGGCAAATGAAGATTTCTGTCTTCCAGGGCCATTCTGCCAAGAGAGCTGCTACCAAATTTTCAATTTCTCTTTGCTTTGAGAAATTTTTTGATAATGTGCTTTACTTTGATAGTTTGCTTTACCAGTGATTGTGCAGGAACTCACTGACGGAGAAATCCACATTTGGAGTGATGTGGTGACATTCCCAATCTCCAGGCAATATATTGACATCAGAAAGGTGGCTTTTTATGTATTAGTTTTATTTTTTTTTTAATGTTTATTTTATTTTTGAGGGAGAGAGTGCGCACATGTGGGGAAGGGACGGGGTGGGGGAGGGGAACAGAGGATCCAAAGCAGGTTCCATGCTGACAGCAGGCAGGCTGATGGGGGGCTCGAACTCATGAACCATGAGATCATGACCTGAGCAGAAGTCAGATGCCTAACTGACTGAGCCACCCAGGTGCCCCAGAAAGGTGGCTTTTTAAAGCCTGATGTTTGTAATCCACTGTTTGGCACCTAGTAGGTTCTTGGCTAAACATCGGATTTGTGTATTTAGTCCTTCAATAAATATTTATCCAATGCCTGCCCTCCACTTGAGGTTACCAACATTAACTCAGGTTTTGAGAACATTAATGGTGTTGTGTTTCAGAGTCAAGCTGGCTAATTAATTTGGGCATGCTATTATTTTCTTGACTGGCCTAGGACTGCCAAAGGGTTCAATTAAAGCAATAAAACTGAAGAGGGCTTCATCTTCCTTTAACATTTTTTATCATCAACATGGGCTCAGGTCTATGCTAGAAAGGCTTGGGTAGAAATTTTATGGGGCCCTTTGCCTACTCTAACTAGTATATAACCATTAACTGGTTAATCCAAATAGGCCCTCAGGGAGGCCTGGCAGAACCATTATCTTTATATTACTGAAAGCCAGGTGGCTTGTTCAAGGCTGCTGAGTAAGGTCAGAGCTAGTGGCAGAGCTGAGTCCCACCCTTCTTTGTCAGGATTGGTCATGTGCTTCCTCCTTGGGCATTTGCACATCAGTCTTTATTTTTCCCATGAAAGAGGAGCTCCATTTTGCCACCTTTTAGCCTTGCCCACTGGTGAGCCATTCCACTATCCTCTCTTTTGGTGAAAAGTCTGGCCCTGGAAGTGAGCCTTGGATGGACTTCTATTTCAGAAATCACCCTAATTGTTGTGCCGAGCTTAGCAACTAAAGCTTTGCTGTCAAGCAACTTCCGTTCAAATCTTGGTTTTATTGGTTGGTAACCCCTGTGACTTCAGGCAAGTTGTTTAACATTCTCAAACCTCAGTCTCCTCGTCTGTAAGCTGGGGCTGTTGATGATAGTACTAACCTATGGCATTGTTGCAAAATCAAATGACATGATGTCTGTAAGTGCTTAGCACACTGCCTGGCACATAAGAAATGCGTGATGTATAGCAGCCATCAATTTACTAGGTAGCCATCACAAATTGCCTCTGGACAGAAAAAGTAGAGACTTTTAAACTCCTCACATCTTGTCTCTTCATTGAAACTCATCTGAAAAATCAAGAGCCAGAATAGAAACTTGCCTCTCCAAGTGAGATGGAGCAAATCTAACCTGTATATACTTGTGTTGGCTAGGACTTGGGAGGATGATACATGTAATGAAAAAGAAATATGTCCTTGCACTCCTTATTTACTTGGATGCAGCCAACTGAAGAGAAAGCAGATACACTTTGGAGAGATGCATTTATTACCTCCGGGAGGCTGAGCTGAAGTACAACTGAGCAACCAGGATTTTGACATTTATCTGTTTTCCCCGATGCTTTATGGACTCTGTATAAAACCAGTCTAATGACCTTCCTACCAAGGCTGAATGGTATGCTTGATAGAGCTGTATGTTTCTGTGGGCCGTGTGTGTGTGTGTGTGTGTGTGTGTGTGTGTGTGCGTGTGTGGCTTTAATTTCATTTCTGGAATAAAGGAAGTGCAAAGACATTAACTCTGGATCCATCAAAGAAAGGACTCTGTAATTGCAATTTGGCAGCCAATGTGCTTGTGCTATGTGCACTTAGAAAGCCAGCGATGATTAATCCTGCATATTTATCTGAGTCCAAGAGCAGACACACTGTACTGATAACTGTGTCAACCAGGAGAATGTTGTTTGAGCGTTACAGACTTGGGTCTGCTGTGATGTATGTGAGGAGCAGTGTCCACTCAATCTCAGCCAAGAAATCTAGACCTGCGTGTCCACCATGCTAGCCTCTAGCCACATGTGGCTATTAAGCCTTTGAAATGTGGCTGGCCTGAGTGGAGATGTGCTGTAAATGTAAAACACATGCTGGAGTTCAAAGATTGAGTCTGTGAAAGAGAATGTAAAATATTTACATATTGCATATGTTAAGGTAACCGTAACCATATTTTGGATATGTTGAGTTAAATAAAACATATTATTAAAATTAATCTCATCTGTTTCTTTATATTTCTGTAATGCATCTGCTAGACAATGTTGGATGACGTATGTGGCTCACATTTGTGCATGGCGATGTATTTCTTCTGTTGGGCAGTCCTGCTCTGTAGTCAGAGACTAACAGGGGAGGCAGACACCTCTTGGGTTTGCTCCCAGGCTCCCAGTGGTTCCTCTTTTTCAGGCAGCTGCCTTTGTCCCCAATTCAGGGTTGAGTGGTTTCTTCATTGCCATTGCACTGGTTTTTTGGCCTGAGGATGGACGCATGACTCAAGTCTGTCATTCAGACTGCTTCACTGGGAAGCTGGACTGGGAACTGGTGGTTGGAGTTGTAGCAGGTAACATGGGTGGCTGTGGTTTTCTGCTCCTGGGTCAGAAAAGCACATGGAGTTGATCGTCAAAGAGAAAAATAAGAATAAAGCACATGTGTAGGTTTACAAAGCGATAAAATAGGTAGAGTCCTGCTTTGTGTTTGAGACTTTGGCTGCCATATATATGTTTGGCCCAGCTCGGTTCTCATCCTTGGGTCCTGTGAGCTATCCTGGATCCTTATCATAAATGCTAATTTCTTCCACTCCANCTAATGACCTTCCTACCAAGGCTGAATGGTATGCTTGATAGAGCTGTATGTTTCTGTGGGCCGTGTGTGTGTGTGTGTGTGTGTGTGTGTGTGTGTGTGCGTGTGTGGCTTTAATTTCATTTCTGGAATAAAGGAAGTGCAAAGACATTAACTCTGGATCCATCAAAGAAAGGACTCTGTAATTGCAATTTGGCAGCCAATGTGCTTGTGCTATGTGCACTTAGAAAGCCAGCGATGATTAATCCTGCATATTTATCTGAGTCCAAGAGCAGACACACTGTACTGATAACTGTGTCAACCAGGAGAATGTTGTTTGAGCGTTACAGACTTGGGTCTGCTGTGATGTATGTGAGGAGCAGTGTCCACTCAATCTCAGCCAAGAAATCTAGACCTGCGTGTCCACCATGCTAGCCTCTAGCCACATGTGGCTATTAAGCCTTTGAAATGTGGCTGGCCTGAGTGGAGATGTGCTGTAAATGTAAAACACATGCTGGAGTTCAAAGATTGAGTCTGTGAAAGAGAATGTAAAATATTTACATATTGCATATGTTAAGGTAACCGTAACCATATTTTGGATATGTTGAGTTAAATAAAACATATTATTAAAATTAATCTCATCTGTTTCTTTATATTTCTGTAATGCATCTGCTAGACAATGTTGGATGACGTATGTGGCTCACATTTGTGCATGGCGATGTATTTCTTCTGTTGGGCAGTCCTGCTCTGTAGTCAGAGACTAACAGGGGAGGCAGACACCTCTTGGGTTTGCTCCCAGGCTCCCAGTGGTTCCTCTTTTTCAGGCAGCTGCCTTTGTCCCCAATTCAGGGTTGAGTGGTTTCTTCATTGCCATTGCACTGGTTTTTTGGCCTGAGGATGGACGCATGACTCAAGTCTGTCATTCAGACTGCTTCACTGGGAAGCTGGACTGGGAACTGGTGGTTGGAGTTGTAGCAGGTAACATGGGTGGCTGTGGTTTTCTGCTCCTGGGTCAGAAAAGCACATGGAGTTGATCGTCAAAGAGAAAAATAAGAATAAAGCACATGTGTAGGTTTACAAAGCGATAAAATAGGTAGAGTCCTGCTTTGTGTTTGAGACTTTGGCTGCCATATATATGTTTGGCCCAGCTCGGTTCTCATCCTTGGGTCCTGTGAGCTATCCTGGATCCTTATCATAAATGCTAATTTCTTCCACTCCATCTGCTTCAAGTCAGTCTTGGAGTACCAAAAGAGTCTGACTAATTCGTGTGTCAAATCTACTTTTCTCTGTCACCTTAGGTCCAGGCTGAAATAGATTTTCTCTGAAGTTCATGTAGCTTAAGCTTCAGAGCCACTCACTTCACTTGCAAAGCTCCCTTCCAAAGCCCATTTTATATTTGTACTTTTCCTTATAGAGGGTCTCCCAAGCTGTATAAGTTTCGGGCAGTATAAAATGTGGATATGCTCTCTGTATGGAATACCCTATGTATTCCTCTCTGTACTTGCAAATGCAAACCTTTGGTGATTTCAGGAAGACTATTCCTTCATAATAACACACCCATACCTACATTAGAGCCTTGGACAAGCCTCCCTTTGCCTGCAGTGTTCTCCTCCAGACCTTTGCATAGTTGGCTCCTTCTTAAGGATCAGGTCTTACCTCCAATGTTACCTCCTCCAAGAGCCCTTCCCCAAGGGACTCTGTGTCTCTATCACTTCATCGTCTTTCATTTTGATGACAATTCCTTGTGTATTCATTTATTTGCTTCTTGTTCATTTCATTATTTATTTATAAAATATTTAGAAAGTACTTCCTGTCTGCTGAGCATGATTCTAAGAACTTTCAAAATGACTGAATAAATAATGTTCCCAACTCTCTTTTATAGCCCAGGCCCTGTGACATAGTTTCCGTTCCTGATTCCCTCTTACTAGGAAGGAAAACTGGAACTCAGCAACAAATATGTATTAAGTTATGCCTTTGCTCCATGCACTCGGCTCAATGCTTCACAAACATCTTATGTGAATCCTCACAGCAACCATATAAATTAGTATATTCACTTGGGATTGCATCTGGCTTGAGTGTAACAGAATCCTGACAACAGTGGGTTAACCCAGTAAATATTTATTTTTCTCACATAACAGGGGTTTTGGGCATGTGGTCCAAGATTTGTATAGCCTCTCCACGAAGTCATCAAAGACCTGACTTCTTTTGCTCTCTTGTTCTGTCATTCTTAGAGCAGCAAACATGGCTACTGACCCTCTAAGTGTCATTGTCTTGCTTTAGACAGGAACAGGGGAAAGAGTTAAGGGCAAAGAATATATGAAATCTGAACACGTCCTTTCTGATCAGGGATAAAGCAATTTTCTTGGAAGCCTGTTGTTAATATCTAATACCACTTGTATCTCATTGATCAAACTGGACCACATGGCCACCTCTAATTGCAGTGGAGTCTGGGACATGAGTGTTTTTAATCATGCACGTTGCTGCCTTGCATAAATTTTAAGTTCTATTGGTAAAGAGAGAGGAAAGAATAGATATTGGGTAAGGAATTAGCTGTGTTGACTATGACCAGCTTCCATTGCTAAATCCAGGGCCCTCAAGTGTGACAAAGTCTGCAAGTGCTCCAGGAATTCATGTGTTCAGGGCAGCTGGAAACATTGAAAGCTCTGAAGGTTGCGTAGGATTTGGATGATTGGATGAGGGAAAACCATTTTACTTTACAGATGGAGGAATCAAAGCTATAAGTGGTGAAGGGTTTTGCTCGAGATGTGGCATCTAAAATGACTGAAGAGGGGGAAAAAATGATACAAAACTGGAATTTAAACCAGAACTGTCGGATTCCAACGACCATATTCTTAAGGATTGAGCTTCGTGTGTCTTAAAGATAGTTAAATGGTGATTTTATGGGATCGAAGGACCCATCTTTTCAAGATAAGTTTTCACAGTAATGACATCTACCAGTAATTGAGCACTTACTGTTTGTGATTCTCTTTACTTGCACTGTCTCATTTTGAAAATGGCTTTATGTTTTTGTAAAAGTATTTCCTGATCATTGTAAAAATTTTTTAAATCTCCCAAACAAGCAAACCAAGCAGTATGGAAAAAAAATAAGAATCAAACCCTCCAGAAGTCCCACCCCAAGAGAAAAACACGGTTAACATTTTGGTGAACATCTTTACAGATGTCTTTCTTTGCAGATTAACATATTAGATGTGCGTGGGGTTTTTTTGTTTGTTTAAAAAATTTTTTTAAACATTTATTAATTTTTGAAAGAGAGAGAAAGTGCCAGTGGGGGAGGGACAGAGAGAGAGGGAGACACAGAATCTGAAGCAGGCTCCAGGCTCTGAGCTGTCAGCACAGAGCCCAATGTGGGGCTCGGACCCATGAGTGGTGAGATCATGACCCAAGCTGAAGTCAGATGCTTGACCGACTGAGCCACCTAGTCACCCCTAGATGTGTGTTTAAATATACAAGTGGGGGCATGCCATATGTTTCCTGTGGACGTATATTGTCAAGTTAATCATTCCAGTAACCCCACGGGGTAGGCATCGTTAGCTCCAATTTATAGGCCTAGAATGGTTAGGTGACATGCCTAGGACACACAATTGGCAAGTGGTCAAAAGAGGCTAGTTTTGATTTTACCTGAAATGATCACCCCAATTCCCTGGTAAAATTAGAGTTGGACAACACAAAGGTCTCTGGAGAGAGAACTAAACACACACACACACACACACACACACACACACACACAAAAGATTGTTCTACTATCAAGGCACCTCGGTGATAAGAAAATAGAGCGAGCTCTGTAGACTCAGCAGCTCTAGAGAAATACACCCATTCTGAATAAAATAAGGCATTTTCAGTGCATCAAGGCTTCTGAGGCATTGGTAATCTGAAGTCTGTGTAAAGCATTGCTGCACTGATGTCTCTGAGGGCAGTACCACCTGGCCCCGTCACATGACTGAGTCTTCTAGAACTGACAGTGGTTTTACATCATTGCAAGTGATCTTCATTCTGATGCATTGCAAATGACTTGTTTTATACCGCATGTGCACCCCTAGCATTGCTGATGCTTTGCTCTATAGTTGTATTTGCCAGATGTTGTGGGCCAAGCTGAGTCATCTTTGGAGCTGTAGGATTTTGAGTAAATGAATGAAATAGATGTCTCTACTCACTTACTGGTGAATAGCATAGTAACTGCCAAGGGGCCCAATGAAGTCCTTAAAAAGTGCTTTGCCATTAATAAGGCACTGATTAAAAAATTATGGCATATCCCTATGTTGAAAAACCATGTGCTGATAAAATAAATGAATGACATGGATCAGGAAAGAATGCCAAGGTGTATTATTTGGTAAGAAGAGGAAAAAAAAAAACAAGTTACAGAACATAAAACAGAGCCACATGATCTCACTCTTTTTTTTTTTTTTTAGTAAATTAAAAATATCTATATATGCACTAATAGAGGTTTTTCTGGAAGGACCCATAAAAAACTCTTAATAAATAATAGTTGTCAGCATTTGGAAGGGCAGGAACAGATGTTTTCACTTGTTATTTTATACTTTTTAATGATTAAAATTTCAAACTTTATACATGTACTTCTAGTCCTGTGTTATAGTGTTATAATTATTTATCAGCAGGAGTGATCTAGGCAGTATAAACATGGGTCATTAAATGTTTTCTTCTGTGTACTTCTCCATGCTTGAGAAAGCTTAAGACTTATTTTTTTTAAAAGATGCCTTTGGAGAGATGTTCTTCCTCCTTCAAAGAATAAGGGGTCCTCTCAGACTTTTGGTGGTGGGGAAATTCATGAAATAGCCCTGTGTGTAAGGGAACATGATAGGAACTGCCGTGTGAGTGAATCCATTTGAAGACAGATTTATTTTTTCTTTTTCAATGATTGTAATAAATCAAGCAGGACTGCCAAATAGCGCCAATTAAGTTCAATTGATGGTGGCCTCCTGGTGTGGTGTTGAGATAAGCCTCAGAGGCCATTTCTGGGCTTCGCTCTGAGTGGTCAGCCATGGCTGCCCCGGCGTGAGGGTGGGGGGTCTGGAGAGCAAGCTTCCTGTGGGTGGATGTCACCAAGGGACAGGTTCTCCCCAAGTTAGTTCCAGCCTCCCTGCAGCCCCCAGCATGCCGGCACATGACACCGTCCTACCCACCATGTTCCACGGTCCCAGAGCGGGGAGCAGGTTTAATAGAGACATGAAAACACCAAACCTGATGGTGTATGAAATGAGCCACGAACACTGGGAAACATAAATCACAGCTCTGTTTGTTTTGGAACAGAGTGAAAATCACAATAATTTCATCAGAATAGAAGATAAAACCAGAGGAAAGACGGAGTGCCAACTTATCAGAAGCACCACCACCACCACCCTTTCAGATGGTGGCTCTGCCCCCTTCATTCTTAGTGAGTTTCTGCTGCGAAGGAGAGACAGAGAGAGAGAGAGAGAACCAGGGTGCTGTGTGGGCTGAGACCAACAGCAGTTTCATCTGTAGGGTCTGGAGGTCTTTGTGAAGTGCCAGGGTCGTCTCCTCTGAAGAGGTAGGGGACATCTGAACTGATTCCCCAGGAATACAGAGGAGCCAGTCATAGGCACAATCACTAGCTGCTGCTTCTGGGAGCCCTGCAGAATGATTCAGGTGCTTACAAGTGAAACCTATCACCTCTGGTGTGGCCTCTTTGCCAAGGTCTAAGCAACGAGGAGCAAAGAGGCCTTTTCCCAAAAGGGGCTTTTTGAATGTCCCTGCAGTTTGCCTTCCATGCGTCTGGTGGAGCATCTGGCTGTCTGGTCCATGAAGGTGCTTCCTGGACCGTGTGGGTGTGGGCTACCAGCCTTGGCCACCTGGACTTGGTGCTTAAAATACCAGCATTGAAAGGTCTGCTTATTCTGTTTCTCCCAGAGCTGCAATTAAAAGGAGGGTTAGAGGTTTACAATGCAGGGTCTGTTCACTTCCATGGCCACCTTTGGGATTTGGTCAAGTCAATGCGATTTAGTATTTAAACTCCTTACTGTTTGTTTTTGTTGTTCAGTACAAACTCCAAGGTATGAAGACATCTCTCTTCTTTCAAAATTGACAGATAAAGGACTGACCAAACAGGATCCATTTGGTTTTCTAGTTGATGCACCCCCCTCCCTTCCTCAAAATGCTAAAGACAGTCTTTCAACTATGCCTGCCTTAGATATATCCTGATCCATCCCTTGTCACTTAGAATTGGGTGAGGCTCAGATATCCAGGGGGAGCATAAACAACTGAGTGGGAGCAGGTGTGTGGGGCAAAGGCTAGAAATATGATTCTGGACGTACCTTTCCTCATTCCTTTAATTAACAAATACAGTATATTTACGTTGTGCCTACCACAAACAAAGATGCAGTTCTTGGGGCGCCTGGGTGACTCAGTCGGTTAAGCGTCCGACTTCGGCTCTGGTCGTGATCTCATGGTTCATGGGTTTGAGATCCATGTTGGGCTCTGTGCTGACACTTCAGAGCCTGGAGCCTGCTTCGGATTCTGTGTCTCTGTCTCTCTCTACCCCTCCCTTGCTCACAGTCTCTCTCTCTCTCTCAAAAATAAATAAACGTTAACAAAAAGTGTATAATTCATCCAAGAGCTTGTGCACAAATGTTCACAGCAACATTATCCATAAGAGCTGAAACATGGAAATGACCAAAATGTCCATCACCTGGTGAATGGATAAATAAAGTGTGGCATATCCATACCATGGATTGTTCAACAGTAAAAATAAAGTATGGATACACATGCAATAATATGGATGAACTTTGAAAACAGTCTGCTAAGTGGAAGAAGCCAAACACAAAAGGTCATACATTGTATGATTCTATTTCTATGAAATGACTGAACGAGGCAAATACATACAGGCAGAAAGTTGATTAGTGGCTACCAAGGGCTGACAGGGGGAGCTTTTGGGAGGAAATGGGAAATGACTGCTAATGGATACAGGATTTCTTTTTGGGGTGAGGAAAATGTTTTAAAATTGATTGTGGCACACTGCAAATATACAGATAATCACTGAATTGTACATTTTATTTATTATGTTTTTGAAAATTAAAAACTTTTAAAAGCCCAACGTGGGGCTTGAACTTACAACCTTGAGATTAAAAGTGCTGTGTTCAACTGACTGAGCCAGTCAGATGCCCCTGAATTGTGCATTTTATTTTATTTTATTTTTAATATTGATTTATTGGGGGGGAGGAGAGCCCAAGGGGGGGAGGGGCAGAGAGAAGGGGAGAGAGAATCCCAAGCAGGCTCTTTGCTGACAAGCTGACAGCAGTGAGCCCAATGTGGGGCTCAAACTCATGAACTAGGAGATCATGACCTGAGCTGAAGTCAGATGCTCAACCAACTGAGCCACCTAGGTGCCCCTGAATTGTACATTGGGGATAGGGCAGCTTGTTGGCTATAGCCTGAAGAATTCTATTTCCTTAGCTATGTAATTTGTATGTGAGCATTTTGTGAATTGAGTTTTCTAAAAAGCAGGACTCACAGTATACCTATGAACAGATGAGTGTAAAAGGAATCAGGTTTCCAGAAATAAGCACAAGTACCTAAGGAGATTCTATATATGATGGACACTTTTTAAATGATTATTCAACAAATGTTATAAAATCTAGCTAACCTTTAAAAAGAAACACCTAGATTCCTACCATATTTCTTACCCCAAAATAAACTGAACTTGCTCAAATGTGCCAATGTAAGAAAGAAAAGTACTAGGAGAAAATATGGGTGAATGTCTTCATGATCTTAGGGGTGAAGGAGGATCTTCCTAAATTAAAGCCAGAAGTCATTAAAAAAAAAAAAGGAGACATAGATTTGATTACATTTTTTGAAAGTGCAAAAATCTTCAGCACAGCAAAAATTTTTCCTCTCTCCTCTTCCCTATTCACCCACTCTACCCAAATCTGATGGATTCTTTAGGAGAAAGTTAAAATAGCCTTCCCCTGTGGCATCTTTCCCAACCTCTCCTGCACCTATAACCATCATTTTCTTTCCTGAACTTCTCCTGAAGTCAGTCAAAAATACACGGATGGAAAGAGGAAGTGGATGGATTGTATTTTACCTTCCAACTCCAGACAGGCAGCAGCGACTCCTCAGAGCCCTGTGTTAGAATTCTTACCTGCATCTGACCTCAGTAGGAGTGTTGTGATCCATCACTGCTCTCTGTCATGCCCATAGCAGAGGTGACATGAGTCACATGCGTCTCCCTTGCCTTTGGGCATCCCAGTATAAGCACCCAAAGCCTGGACACCACTTCTTATGCTTCTTGTTCTTCTTATTGATAAGTGTTTGTTTGTGTTTGTTATTCCTGTTACTGCTTTTCTATCCCCTCAGAGTCTTTCATGGAGTTATGCACAAGGGTACCCAATAAATGATGTAATAATACTGCAAAAAAATCCAAGTCAAAGGAAATGATAACATTCTCAAACTCATGCTTTCCAGGAGCCTAATGGTTCCCAGGAACAGAAAGTATCCCGGGGCAACTGGGTCGCTCAGTCGTTAAGCATCTGACTTCAGCTCAGGTCATGATCTCACAGTTGTGAGTCTGAGTCCCACATCAGGTGAGCTTGAGCCCCGTGTTGGTTGAGCCCTGCTTTCTACTTCTCTCTCTCTTTCTTTCTGCCCCCTCCTGGGTATTCTCTCTCTGCCCCTCACTCACTTGTGTCCTCTCTGTTTCTAAAAAAAAAAAAAAAAAAAAAGGAAAGAAAGAAAGAAAAGGAAAGGAAAAAAAAAAGAAAGAAAATAAAGTATCTCAAACCTGACCTCTAGTTTCTGGTGTGGGGCAAGGAGGGTGGCAGGGAGTGGATGTGATGGAAGTAGGCCTCTCTTTACTTTTCTTATTTTAACAAAACCTATTCACCTCCAAGATATACTCACTACATGGGCTTTATATGTGGGTAGAAAATGGAAGAATTTTTTTAAGCAGAGAAAGCTGCCCATGGAGTAAGAATTAAATACGTGCTTACTGACCGAGTGATCGCATGAATAAAATAAAAGAACCGGAAACACCTCTGCCGTGACAAGATGTTGCATGGAACTCAAGCATCACATGCACCTGGCGACAAGCGAGGAAACATGTCTTTGTATTAAGACAAGCTCTGGGTCAACGCAGGGGCAGAGACTCGGTTGGGAGATCCTCCCACAGCCAGACGAGGCTGTCTCCCTGTCTCCTCGGTTCTGCTGGCTGATTGAAACTCGTTCTGACCCTTTCGTGCACCGTGTACCCCATCGTAGCCGGCAGGAGCCCAGGCTTGCCGCTGCCTTCTTAGCTGTTCTGGTCTCATCTCGGCACACAAGGAGTTATCCACACAGAGCTGAGGCCAGGAACACTCCCTGGGTCTCTGTGGCTGGAAAATCTGTGTCACCAGAGGTATCACTGGAGAATTCATCCCTTCCGCTCCCTGGATTTTGAAGATTCAGGGAGCACATGCAAAGCCTCGTGATAGTTCCTGGTATTTGCAGTTTACAAACTACTTTTGCATACATTGTCCCATTTAGTCGGTCTTCAGAAGGTAAAAGACTAGACCACACCTCTTTGCTTGAAGTCAGTCGGCCTCAGAAGAGCAATTATTGCCAAAGATTGCGTGAAAGGTCTTTCTTTCCTACTGGCAACAGGCACCTCTCTCCCCTCTCCAAGAAGGAAGTCTAGTATCCAGATGGGGGAAAAGCTTATCTTTAGGCCACCAGGTTGGGAAGGAAGGGCTATGCCCCAGGCAGTGATGTCTGTTTTGGAAGGGAGAAGGAGTGACATTTTTAGGCTGCAAGTCTCTTCTGGGGGAGCTGGGGACAGATCTATTTTTGGATGTGTTCTATGCCACCCACGAAACACTCAAAAGGTAACCAAGAACCTGGTGGGTTTCTTGTGGGGAAAGATGTGAAGGGCCAAGCGCTTCAGTGTGTTGTGAGTCATGCAGTTTGACTTCATCATCAATCGGATGCAGAGAGAGCACGATGCCCCCCCTCCCCCGCGCCCCTTTCTTCTGACTCATAATTTGGTTGCATGACGACAGCACATTGGGGGTGGCACAAATCCTCAAATCACAAAAGGCTGGGCCACAAGTTCTCAGGGCACAGGAGGCCAGGGTGATGTGTGTTAACCCAAAGTGGTAGATTGTATGGTTCAAGGATGGAAGGAAGCTTATGTTAAGGATCAGCCCTGCCGCTTCCTGGCTGTGTGATCGTAGGCATGGGACTTAACCTCTCCGAGCTCAGCTTCCTCATCTGTAAAATGAAAGATCAAATCAAATGATTTCAAATGACCTTTCCCCCCTCATCTTCTATGATACACACATAGGCAAGGTCATTACCTCCAGCAACTTGTTCCCTCCTCTGGAGTATAGAGATAAAATCGATTCTACTTCATGTCTTTTTTGTGAAAGGTAGAAAAGATAATAAATGTAAATTGTTTGGCAGCCTCTAGCATCACGTAAGTGTTCAGTACGTATCAGTCATTAAAGTAGTGTTCTTAGGGACAGTGAGATTAGAGGTAACCTTTTTAGGGCAGTGAATAATAAAAAGTGTCTTTAAGTTTTTATGGTAAGAAACATCAATGGCAATATAAGGCGATATTCTGGATGACCCGTAGATCATATATTGGCCATCTTTGCTTATAGAGTGTTGCTGGCTCAACAGATAAAGGAAAGACAAGGCAAGAGGATGTTTGGTGTTTCAAGAACGAAAAACACAACTTCCATTCAGCCACTAAGCTGGTGGCCAATTGGACTATTTCAAATTGAAATCTGTGGTTTTGTGACCTGTTTTATCACAATCAGTTCTGGATAGGCCAAGTCCCAGGGTGTCACCCCACCTTGTACTATCATTCTGTCATGGTACACCTGACTCCAGGGGAGGAATCTCGCATAGAAGGGGGCTTGCCTTTGCTCTATCAGTGGGCTTTGTTACCGAAGATGTTGTGAATGAAGGAGAGCCCAGCACGGGGATAATGTTAGAATAGTTCCTGAATCATTTGGCCAGGATTTCAACACTGCTTTAAAACTAAAGTATGCTTTCCTGGTCCTCATGTAATTTGCCCGAGGCCTGCTCTAAGTCACCCAGGCAGAGTTCCCTGAAGACCCACAGCAACCAGCATGCATGCTCATGAGCTATGGCTGAGCTTAAGCCCACATTGGCTTCTTCCACGGGGGGTCCCCGTGGGTGGCTTTTCTTTGGTGTCATAATTAGCACAAGCACATTTCTCCCCTGACACACCACAGGCAGTGCAGATCTCTTAGCTTTAGTAGTTCCCTTGAGTAATCCTGTTTCTTATGATATTCCCTGAACACAGTGAGAAAACTACCAACGTGGGATATGTGAGAAACACTTTTCTTACCTTAAGAATCAGCCTGGGGGTTGGAGAATTAAGGGCTTTCCCTAGTCACCGTGTTCTTGTGTTCAGGGCACTTAGTTAAAGCATTTGGTTGGTATGTTGTAGCCAAAGATGAGAATCAGACACTTGCTTTCCCTGTGGACACTTCACTGTTCTCCACTCCTCATTCCTTTGCCCCCCACAACACCCCTAAATGTATGGTGAGCCATTTGTCAGGAGTGGGATCACTTCAAGATTTCATGGGAACGCCTCCTACAGATGCATAGATTGTTGCCCAATGCAGGGTGGAGGGGTGTTGTTTGCATAGTCTATAGTGGCCTGGCTATCTCTGGAGTGGGTCAGTGCACAATTTACATAATCAAATGTGGCAGTGAATACATGGAGTTCCAGTTGTAGCATCTCTCCTGGTGGGGGGGGGGGTGATTCCCCAAAACTTAAAGCATGTACATATTCTGTTCAGGACAGAGGGGTCACTTCAGCATCTTTATAATTAAATGTTAGTGAGGGCTCTTGGAACAAATTTCTCTATTGGTCTTAGTATCTTGTTTCATTTAGCTCAGGTTCCTTCCCTATCAGATGTATAACCAATCAGGTCTCCACTTTATTGGGTGCCAAATTTATGGTGAGGTTGTAACATGCATAACTTCATTTTTGTATTAAACTCATTCCTGATGTTATTTCAATCCTACAAGGGCCTATTATATGCCAAGTTCTGTTCCTATGGAGATAACAGTGAACAAGAAGGCAAGGTCTATTTCATGTTGCTATTTTTGTTTTGCTTTTCTTTCTCATCTACTTCTAATATATGTTTGTTTGTTTGTTTGTTTGTTTGTTTTTTACTGTGTTGGAGTCACTTAAATCCTTTTTGGATCAAGACAGGGTATAAAATAAGTAAACACTATAAATGTATATGTCCCTAACAATAAAGCACTAAATTATATGAAGCAAAACTGACATCAGTGAAGGGAGAAATAGACAATTCTACAATAGTTGGGAGACTTCAACGATCCACTTTCAATAATGATTAGAACAACTAGGCAGAATATCAACAGGGAAATAAAAGGCTTGAACTTCCCTATAAGCCAACTAGGCCTAATAGACACACCTATAGAATACTCTGCCCAACAACAGCAGAGTAGACATTCTTTTCAAGTGAACTTGGACCATTCTCCAGAACAGACAGAGGGCTACAGCATACAGCAAACCTCAATAAACTGAAAAGGATTGAAATGATACAAAGTATGTTCTCCAATCACAATGGAATGAAATTAGCTACCAATGACAAAAGCAAATTTGGGGAATGCACAGATAAGTCAATATTAGACCACGTACTAAGTAACCAATGGGTCCAAGAAATCACAAGTGAAATTAGAAAATACTTGGAAATGAGGAGCACCTTGGTGGCTCAGTCATTTAAGGGCCCAACTCTTGGTTTTGGCTCAGGTCATGATCTCTTGGTTTGTGAGTTCAAGCTCCGCATCAGGCTCTATACTCACAGCACAGAGCCTCATTGAGATTCTCTCTCTCTTTCTCTCTCTCTTTCCTTTTTTCTCTGCCTCTTCCCTGCTCTCTCTCTCTCTCAAAATAAATAAACTTTTAAAAATGTAGAAAATACCTAGAAACAAATAAAAGTAAAGACATAACATGCCAAGTCTTATGATATGTTAAATAACAACCCTTAGTATTTCTTAATTTCATTTTGGAGAATAAATGAGAAACTACAGTATTTATCTTTTTATCGTTTCAGGTCTTAGGCAGAAACCCACAATGATTGCCCATATTGGTGCTCAATTAATATTTGTTGAATGAATAAATCAACTGAATTCCAGGGGCAAGAAGTTAAGCTAAGGAATCAGGAATCTCATGGTGGATTCCTAACTGACTAACATTTTCCCTCTGGCTTACTTTTTTGCAGAAGCCATTTATATTTTAAGATCTTTTATAAAATCCCATCCTCTTCTCTCTTTCCTTTCCCTCTCCATTAGGCCTTCTGCATTACTCTGTGGTTTAAACTTCTTACTCAAGCTCTTAGCGCATCAAATTTTTTTGTCCTGCTATGAAGCTAGGGTTTGGCAAACTACTGACTGGGGGCTACATCCAGCCCACTACCTGTTTCCGTATGATCTGAGGGTTAAAAATAATTTTTACATTTTTACATAGTTGACAAAAAAATTTTTTTAAAGCATAATATTTCATGATTTCATGACATGTGAAAATAAGAGATTCAAATGTCAGTGTCCAAAAATAAAGTGGTATTAGAACACAGCCATGCCAATTTGCTTGGTGTTGTCTAGGGCTGTGCTCACGACACAGTGGCAAAGTAGAATAGTTGTAACAGAAGGCTTGTGGCCCACAAAGTCTCAAATATTTACAGTACTATGTATCCCTTTATATAAAAGTTTGCTGACCTCTCTTCTAAGCTTTTGTACAAACATACTCATGACTCGGGGTGCCTTTCCCTCTTCCTGTCATGGCAAAGCCTTTTCCTCGTTCAAAACCCTCTCTCTTCCATCCTTACCGGATTATCACAACTGATCACAAAATTCTCTTTACCATTGTTAGTTAATATAACCCAGACAGCTGTAATTAACTTGCAAATTTTATATTTTAAAAACATATCTTGAATATGTGTTTACTTTCTTCTCTGTTTCATTGTGAAGACTCCAAGCATGAGGCTGGTCCCTCTATGTCCTATATTCTCCTCTCCATATAGAACGGTGTTCAAGTTTTGTTAGCAGACAGATCTAAGTTTGCATTGCGGTTCCACCATCACTAGCTGAGCAAGTGATGTACGTCTCCTGAATCTCTTTACCTGCACTGGGTTGTTAGGAGGATTAAGGAGGTGATGTATGGAAGGGTCCAAGACCCAGGAGGTGCTCCACAAACAGTGGTAATTATCAGTAGATAATTTCTTTATTTATAATATGAAGATATTACTTTTGCCTTTTAATGAAGTGATGTAATGAGAATTGAAAAAGGTAGTAAGTAAGTGGGAATGGAAATGCATGGCTCTGTTGGAGCCCTGGAGATTAGCTGGAGACATTCAAGGCCTGAAATGAGATATTAGACCAATGAGGCTTTGTTTAAAATTTAACAAACCCTTCTTGGTTACTGAGCTCAGTACTGCCTAGGTCTGGCCTCAGGTGGATGTGAAAAAGACAGAAGACCACATCTGTTCTGGAAGAGATTCTTATCTAAATTGGGGATGGAGAGGGAAACAGACGCTCTTACTTGTCCATAATATTTCTCTTCTCTCTCAGGATGGATGACTCAGAGTCAGCAATTCACATAAAAAGTATGGCACATGGAAAGTATTATTGCTATTCTGTGGGGAAATAAGTTTCTAAGTGCAGCAATCTGAAATTAATAACTTTCTCTGTGGAAACTCTCTTTGACAACATCTCGAGATGAAGCCAAAGAGTGCAATTTTTATAGCCTTGGATTATCTTCTCTGTCTGCTTGGCTTGCAGCACGCATGGATCTGTGAGTCAGAAACTCAGAGTTTTCCCCTTCACTGTACAGTTTGCTTGCCAACTGGAGACCTTATACAGAGGTGACTCAGTTTCTCAATTTCCCAATTTACCCCTCCATTGAGTCAACACACATCATCTCCATTTACTTCTTAAAAGCTCTGGGGGAACTCAGAGGGAAAAAAAGGCCCAAGCCTTTTCTGTTAACACGAAACACTTTGGTTCAGGATATCAGAAAAGGAGGTAGGAAAGGGAGATTTTCGAGAGAAAATATTCCAGTGAGAAAGCCCAGTATTTATATTATGTTCATATGCGAGGAGGGTACAGCTATTGAGGGAGAAAGTAATTTAGGAAAGAAGGAGACTGGAAGGGTAGCAACATCTTTTTCCACGAATGTCACCACGCTGTAGACATGCATAAAGATGGCAGCTGTTGCTCCAAAAGCCATATGCGGCAGCACAGACTTCTTTTTTATTCCCTCTTACACGTAAATTGAGATAATCTGGGCAAGGAAATCTGGATTTCTCCTTTTTCTTGGTGAGATTTTAATTCATTTCAAATGAGATGTTTTTTCCTTATATAAGACCACGAGATAGGACATTATGTGTGGAGTGATTCATGGTACCTTATTACATTTAAAGGTTGTTTTTCTGGATTAAAAACAAGGGACAGATTAGGGAGGGTACCACTTTGAGACTCTCAGATTGGCAGGTTGCTGGATTTGTTCACTCCCCCCAGGGTGTAAATATGTGAGGCTAACACTTGGGTATTGGGACAGCCATGCAGGAGTTTGGAAACTGGTAGAGAACTCAAAGTGAGGAAGATAAAAATCTAGAGTTTTTATTGATTACAATCAGCTCGGATATGCAGAACCCTCAGGGTAGGTTCAAACACAGCTATGTTTAAAAGTATGTAGTTAACTCAACTTGAAAATTAGAAGCTAAAACAATGGTCATACTAATGCCAACCCTAGACTACTGACTTGGAAAGGCAATCAAGAAGAAATGGGAATTGCAACAAGCTTCAAAGATGCAGGGTTTTTTTTGTTTTTTGTTTTTTCTGTGTTGGATTCCTGGGTAGAAGGAATTCCAGATGGCTGGGTAGGACAGAAACAGCAGACCTCAAATGCCTGGTATATTGCTATACTGTGGTAGGCGCTATAGGAGATAGAAAAATATTTAAAAGATACAGGGGCGCCTGGGGGGCTCAGTGGCTCAGTCGGTTGAGCAGCCGACTTGGCTCAGGTCATGATCTCACCGTTTGTGGGTTTGAGCCCCACGTCAGGCTCTGTGCTGACAGCCAGCTCAGAGCTTGGAGCCTGTTTCAGATTCTGGGTCTCCCCCTCTCTCTGACCCTCCTCTGCTCACGCTGTCTCTCTCTCTCAGAAATAAATAAAACATTAAAAAAAGAGAGCAAAATATTTAAAAGACACATGCTTTCACCTTCACAGAGTTTATAATTTAGTTGCAGGATAATGGTTAAGAATGCTGGTTTAATGGGTTTACATTCCAGCTTTACCTCTCACTGGCTCTGTGTTCTTGGGTAAGATATTTAAGTTCTTCAAGTCTAATTTCCTCATCTGGAAAACACTGATAATTGTATCTCCTAAATGGCAGTTCTGCCTGCTTCCTTTCAGTTCTTCCACGAGGCAAACTCTTGCTGCCTTCACTGCCTTTGCAAATATAACTGTTACTCGGAAAGCTCTCAGCATGGCTGAATCTTGAGTTTGGCCATTCATGTCACCTCAGAGAGCTCTGGTTCAGAAAAATAGCATGTCTATATCCACAAATGAGGCTGTTACAATACTAAAGGACTCCATAAAAACGAGTATGCTATTATTATTTGTTTAAATGTTTATTCATTATTGACAGAGACAGCACGTGAGTGGGGAGGGGCAGAGAAAGAGGAGACAGAATCCGAGGCAGGCTCCTGGCTCTGGGCTGTCAGCACGGAGCCCCACGTGGGGCTCGAACCCACAGACCTCAAAATCCTGACCTGAGCTCAAGTTGGGCACTTAACCTCCTGAGCCGCCCGGGAGCCCCTAGTACGCTGTTTTTATCTATCCTATCTAGGCTTTGCTTGAAATCTTAAGACGTTCTGGAGGAGGTAGGGTCAGAAAACTTTTCTGTAATGGGCTACAAGCAAGTAATTTAGGGTTTGCAAGGCCGCACTCAACAGATGGGAGCGGCTCTGTTCCAATAAAACTTAATTTATGGGCAATGATATTTGAATTTCTTATACTTTCCACCGCCACTGGATCGGACTTGGCCTCTGCCCGGCGGTTGACAGACCCCTGATCTATGAAAATGGCAGACAAGAAGGGAGCTGGAAAAGAACGGATATTGCACAGCAGGCATCAGGGATCAGATCCCTGCTGCGCCAGACTCTCAACCTCCCTGAGCACCAATGACCTCTTAAAAGGGGCTGTGGCCCCCATGTCGGGGTGTGCGAGGACGGTTAAAGGAGACCACGCAGGCGAAGCTCAGAGCTCACACCAGGTGCTCCTCCGCGGGTAATTCCTTTCCAGCGGCCTCGCGTCGGACGCTTCGGCCCCCGGGGCGCAGGAGCAGGGGCGGACCCCACCCCAGGCGNCGCAGTTCCCGCAGCGGGCGGGTCCCCGAGTCGGAGGCGGCGATCCTCTGGAGGCATCGACCCGGGGGCCTTCAGTGTTCCTTTCTTTTTCCACCTTTGGTTTGATGTCATGAGAAAGGAGGGGGAAAAAAGGCAAGGCTGAGATGGAAAAGGAAACTAGGTGGAGAGAAAAGATTAAAATCGCTGCTATTGCGGCCGACAGCTCCCCGCAGCGAGATGCCATTGCTCAGGGTTTCAGAGCCTCGTCTGTTTGTGGAAACCCATCCCCCTCGGCTCTGGTTTAAGACAAAAGTAAAAAATGAGACGAGAGGCCAGTCCGCAGTTTGCAGTAGATTTGGAAAAAGGCGATGTTTAGCTGGGGCGATGCCCCAAAATGTCGAGCTTCGTTGAACGCTGCAGGGCGTGTGCCCGGGTGTGTGTTTTAAAAGCTTGGAAATGACGTTTAAAGAGATTTAATAGCCTGGCTGGGGAGGAAATGTATAGGGGATGATTGGAGTATTATCTAGGTCATAATTTATAAATTGAGGCCCCAGGGAAAAAAGCTGCTTGTTTTACTCGCCTGTCTCTGTAGTTGGGTTCCCCTCGGAAATTCAGAGACTGTCTGCAGGGTTTTTAGTGGTATTTAACCTAATACCTCGTAATTGTGGGAATTAAGCCAGGTGGTAACTGGTGTTGATTGGAACCTCAGATAACTGCTTGCTCTAGTCGTTTCAGATGTTTTTGGTAGAATTTGCATACAAATGTCAGTCGTGGTTTTGTGAAACTAAAAGTCCTATCACTGATGATCTACAGTTTTGTATTTTAGAAATAAGGAGAACCGGTATGATTAAAACAGAGATTAACCCAGTGGGGCCAGTTACCAGTTTGTTTTGCTGTCATCAGCCCTGTGTTGTAATTTCCTCCCTCCTCCAGTCGGACTCCTGAAATGACTGGTTAAGAATTTAGGTTCTTGGTTTCATAAACACGCCCAAACTGTGGCAGTGCAGCCTAGTCCTTAGATCTCTCACCGTCTGGGGTCTGGCACACGCTTTTTTGTATGACCTTGGGCAAGGCTCTGGGTTCCTCCCAGTTTAATCAAATACAAATGACAGGTGTCACTTAACTGTCATCATAGTGTTCAGAAATCTCATGTGTCCCACAGTGTATTTCTAACTCATTCTTTTCATCCTGCCTTGGGTAAGGCAAACAAGCAAAAAGCTGTGGCTTTTCTTTGTACTGCCATCTTCTTGAGCTATTAGGTAATGCTGACATATTGCTGGAATACAAAAATGTTGCTGGAGTATTAAAACTATGTATGTATTTCTTGGTGTAGTATTTAATATGTATGTATGTATTTCTTGGTATAGTACTTAATAGCTTTAAGTAGGCAGAATTGAAGTATGCCAGGGACAGGCTGTCCCTATTTTTATAAATCATTATTTTACGAAATAACCTCCACAAACAGCATGAAAAAAGAAATAATCTTTATAGAAAAATTGCAAAATATGAAAGCCAGTCTCCTCCAAAAAAAACACACAATGAAAATCTATCACCAGAGTAGCCAGAGTTAATATTTTGATGTGTATCTTTGTAGACTTATAGGTGTGTAAATATACACAGGTATAAATCAGTATACATTTGTACAGATAAGGAAAGCTAATATTGATTGAGCATTTACTATGTGCCAATCACAGTACTAAGTGCTTTACATCCATTATTTCACTAATCCTCAAAAAATTCCTGATGAGGAAAGGTTTGGTATTATTATATAGATGACAAAGTCAAGACTCCCAAGAGACTCATTAACTTGCTCAAGGTCACAGCTTCTAAGTAGTGATTACAAGGATAAAGACACACTCACCTACTTAAAACATAGGCTCCCGCTCCAAATATAGGCATGTGTGTTAGCAGATATATATGTGCATGTGTATTTTCTCATGTACCCATACGTATATGTAGAGGCACATCTTTGCACACATGTACCATTCTATGGGCCCCTGATTATACTTCCACACATTTTGTGCATATGTGCAAATGTGTATATAGCCACTGTGCCCATATGTATCTTGTTCTGAGACACAAGTGCATTCACAAATTTGCATATATGTGTCTGTTCACATGTATGTACAGAGGCACACAATACAGATAAATAAGATGGGTTAATACTTTAATGCCTGCAAAGCACGTAACTACGTTATGCCATCGTTCAAGTCAATTACCTGTTGTTTGTTGGTCACTAAGTACGTTCATAATTTTTTCAGTCACTGAAGTTTCTTTTATATACATCATCTGTTTTCCTTGGTATGCATTTTATTTGTTTTTTATTGTTTTCCTTAGTATACATTTTTAGATGTGGAAATGCTTGGTCAGAGGATATACATATTTAAAAGCCTTTTTGCATTGTAGAATGTTGGAGAATTGTCCAGGCAACCTGAAGGGAGCATGACACTCTGGTTGTCGCAAAAGGCCGCTCTGACTTCTACTTGATCTGGTGAATCAGACTGAGCTGGTCCTCTTGTAAAGTAAATGCAGTGGAAGACGGTGATTCATTACTAAATACAAACACAGTTTTGACTTTATGGTCTCTTTATCGGTAATACACTATGTGCATAACTTGAAGTTAGCGTCATAATGGACTGCATAGAAAATCTTAGCTCATAGTTTCCCTGTGGCTTTTTTTTTTTTTTTTTCCCTTTTTGCATTTTGAAACAGATTGTGTATCCAAACATTCAGAAGCACTGGTTCAGAATGGTTTAGGTAAGGCCCCTGTTGAGAAACTTGTTATATGTTGCTCTCTCTGCAGACTTTGAGAGAGAGCTGTTCATCCATTCCAAGACCTCGTTCCTTCACTGGAGTGGATCTTTGCCTGTATCATGAATTTTGCCAAATACTTTCTGAAATGTTTTGAGATCTTTGAATTTGAATCTAATCTAAGGGGGCGACAGTGACACTGCCATATAGACCTAAAAATAGACTGTAGAATGTTCAGTTTTAGACTTCACTCATTGCCTGCTGCTCTAAGCATCACCAAGAAGTTTGTATCGTAGTCTGATGACACTGTAGATCAGCTTTGGGAATGATACCTTTTTGGATAAATTCTTTCAGTCAGGATTACAGAAGAAGGTTTTGAAAGATCACCGAAAGAATGTCATCTCTTCCAAGCCAAACCATATTTATGCTAAAGTGTTAGATGAAGTTACGATCCTAGAGGAAGGGATGAAAAATGCCCATGTGGTTTTATTTTTTTATTTTCAAAAGTCATAATTATATCTTGGAATGGCCCTTAGAATGTTAGGTCAAGATTTTAAGGTTACTTTGGTGTATTGGTGGCCTGTATGGCCAATGATCAAAGAAAACTTTTCCAAAACCATTGAGAAGATGGGTAGAATTGTTTCCATAGTACCTACACTATATTTTACATTCCCACCAGCAGTTTGTGAGAGTTCCAGATTTTTTTTTTGGAAGTGTTCCAAGTTTTAACATCTTCCTCAACACTTGTTATTTTATTTTTTTGATAAAGCTATCCTAATGGGCATGAAGTTTTAGTTTTTGACTCACATTTCCCTAATCATCAGTGATATTGAGGATTTTGTGCTTACTGGCCCTTTGTATGCCTTTGGAGAAACGTAGATTCCATTTTTGAATTGGGTGGTTTGCTTTTTCTCGAGTTGTAGGAGTAGAGTCATTTCTTAATAATATTTACATTGTCAACTTTTTACTATGAAAATTCCAAACATACTAAAATATGGTATAATAAAACTAATGCACTCGTCACTCAGCTTCAACAGTGAACAGCAAATGGGTAATATTTTTTCATTTATACTCCCCATCATTATTTTGCAGCAAATCCTAGAATGGATGTCATTATACCCATAAATATTTTTTGTGTAACTCTAAAAGATGTTGTAAGCAAATAGCATCCCATGAGAAATATATCATGAGAGCACTTTTGCAATTTATTATGAATATGGAAACTAGATTTGTGAGTGTCAGGAGCTATAGATTACAACTATGATGGGTATTTGACTCCCTCTTGGTAAGCAGTGTTTTTTGTAGCAGTGATGGATTCTTGCTGATCCATTGTTATTTTCTTGGCCGGTCCTACTGGTGACCACTTGTTAGGGGAGATTTAGTTGGTTCAATCAGTCCCTCTTTGCCCTAGAAATAGGGCAGAACTCCTTGGTTTGGGTAGGGACTAAGGCCCAGTTGAGGAAATTCTGGCATCATCTCACCTGATGCCACCCACTGGTTTGGCTGAACATAACTTGACATTACTTTATGCTAGACACCCATGTATCATGTTACCTGACGTAACATTATAAAATAAATCCTATGAGAGTGACTCTTTATTCTCGTTAATTTAAAAAAAAAAAAAAAAAAAGCAAGCCCTGAAGAGGTTCAGGTGACATCTTCTGAGTTATTGGTTCTTAGGGTTTTAAAATAATTGCTTTGGTTTCTTAATAATTTATTCTTACGTTGTCTTTGAACAAGTACAACAGTTTAGTGGAACCATATACTTGTGGTAGTCGACGATGCCTGTTTAGATAAAGCAGCTTCTAACACTTTAATTAGAGGTTGATGCTGATAACCAACCTGCTGATCTTATCTTTGTTCTCAGATCATTTTTGCCAGTATAGGCAATTGGTAAATATCACATATTGAATTTGTTGAGGTTTACATACTCCATGTTTCTGTGTCTAGTGGCTGTCTAGCTAGAAACTCAGTATGTGTTGTTGCCTCACCGAATGTAGTAATAAAGTGAGTGTTATTAGGCATCATGTAGCACATCCTGCTATTAAAATTAGAATGACTCATGTTGTTTCTGAGTAACAGAATTTATGTTAAAAGTTATGAATACTAGGTCTAAATACTGATCAACTTCAGAAGGTTTCTGGTGAAATATTTCTTACTGATTAAAGAAGTTTCTTTCACATGTATTTTTTTAAATTCCCCCGTAGCAATATTGACAGTTTTTCTTTTAAATTCACATATTAGAGTAATATCAGTTACTAGTTAACTGATAGTAACTTGGATTTGGAGGTTTTTCTGGAAATTGGACGGTTTATGAATAGAAATACAAGAGTTTAGGGAATAGCTTCTGTTTAGTAACACTTTGATTTTATTTATTATTCAGTGCTTAAATGTGTCATTTAAAATTAAACATTTGTTGGGGCGCCTTGGTGGCTCAGTCGATTAAGTGTCTGACTTCAAGTCATGATCTCACAGCTGATGGGTTCAGGCCTCGCATCGGATTCTGTGCTCACAGTTCAGAGCCTGGAACCTGCCTGTGTCTCCCTGTCTCGCTGCCCCTCCCCTGCTTGCTCTGTCGCTGTTTGTCAAAAATAAATAAGCATTAAAAAAAATTAAATATTTGTTATTATACAATAGTACACAGATACTCTTCATATACTAGAGCCAGACAGTACATTCGTAAAGGAAAGCTTGATTTCCCTCACGTTCTCTTCTCAGAGCTGTAACTGCCCCTCAGGTTGGTGTGCATTCTTCAGGCTTTACACATTTTTTTCCCCTGGGGCACCTTCATGGCTCAGTTGGTTAAGCATCTAACCTCAGCTCAAGTCATGATGTTATAGCTCATGCATTCGAGCCCCACGATGGGCTCTGCACAAACAGCTCAGAGCCTGGAGCCTGGAGCTTGGTTGGGATTCTCTGTCTCCCTGCCCCTCTCCCACTTGTGTGTGCTCTTTCTCTGAAAAATAAATAAATAAACATTAAAAAAATTTTTTTTAAAATTTTTTAGCGTTTATTTTTGAGAGAGAGATACACAGAGTGTGAGCGGGAGAGGGGCAGAGAGAGAGACAGAATCTGAAGCAGGCTCCAGGCTCTGAGCTAGCTGTCAGCACAGAGCCTGATGCGGGGCTCGAACCCACGAACTGTGAGATCATGACCCAAGCTGAAGTCAGCCGCTTAGCCGACTGAGCCACCCAGGCACCCCTCTTTTTTTTTTTTTTTTTTTTAAAGTAGGCTCCATGCCCAGCATGGGGCTTGAACTCATTACCCTGAGATCAGGACCTGAGCTGAGATTAAGAGTCAGACACTTAACTAAGTCACCCAGGTGCCCTGTCCCTTTACTTTTTAAAATAAGTCTTTAAAAAATTTTTTTAAGTAAATTTAATTTTTGAAACAGTTTTAGATTTTTCAAAAACATTGGGAAGATAATAGTTTCCATGTATCCCAGGACCAGTTTTCCCTATTAACATCATTTATTAGCCTGGTGTGTTTATGACATTTATATGAGCCAGTGCTGAAATATTATTATTAACTGAAATCCATTCTTTATTCAGATTTTCATTTTTTAATCTATTGTTCTTTTTATGTTCCACAGTACCATACAGATTACCACCTTACATTTGGTCATCGTGCTACCTTAGGGTCTTCTTGGCTGTGACTGTTTCTCAAATTTGCTTGTTTTTTTTTGATGACCTTCACAGTTTTGAAGAGTTTGAATCAGGTGTTTGTAGACTGTCCATCAAATGATTTTTTTTTGCAGTTTTATTGATAAATAACTGACATATATCACTGTATAATATAAAGGTGTACAGCATGGTGGTTTTATTTATTTGTATTTTAAAGCAATTATAATAAGTTTACCTAACATCTGTCTGCTTATGTAGTCAGTTGGATTTGTCTAAATCTTTTTTTCTTGATTAAATTGGGGTTGTGGGTTTTGGTCAGAAGACCACAGAGGTAAAGTGCCATGTGCATCACATCATATCAAGAATGCATACAGCCAACATGACATTACATTGTTGATGTTGACCTTGATCACCTGGCTGAAGTGGTGTTTGTCAAGTGTCTCTACTGTAAAATTACTCCCTCACACCCTGCCTTTTCATTAGTGTGCTCTTTGGAAGGAAGTCACTGTCTATATACCAAATGAACCTAAGGATTGAAGAGTTTTGCTCCACCTTGTGGAGGGCAGAGTATCTGCATAAATTATTCAGAATTTCTCTGTGTGCAGCATTTGTCCCTTTGTATTCATTTGGCATTTGTGTCCCTCTGACAGGGCTCCATCATTTTGTTTTTTAAAGCACTTCCTTGCTTTTGGCACCAGCCTCGTTGTGTGGATTTCCTGTGCCATCCTAGAATCAACTGTTTCTTTAGGGAGCCCTGGCTCCTTTTATTGGAGAATGGTGTTAGAAACCAAGGTCTGTGCTCATTGCTAGTGGGGTGTGATTGCTTCCTGGCCTTTTAGGTTGACTGAGTAGAGAAATATATGTGTCTATACCCATCTATATGCATTTTTATAGGTAATCACCTATATCTATGTTAAACTAACCAAGTCTAACCCATTATCTCGTGGATCACTCTAGCCTCCTGCCCTGGCCTGTCTATAAACTCCACTCAGCAGTGAGAAACTTTGCTCCCACCACCTGCCATCCATTTACTTAATTCTTTAATTCTGAGCTATGTGTGGAGTGGTGTCAGAATTGTTGACCTATATCTCTGTGGGCAACAGTGGTATCAACTAGAGGACAGGGCACATGTACAGTTTATTTGCTTTTAGTCTTACAGACCCTGCTCATTTCCAAAGTTGCTTAGGTCAGCACCTTTTCCCTCATCTTCTTTAGTGGGGTTGTTTCATACATTTATAATAGATTGTTAAAAATGATGGGCGTGATTTCTCTTGTTTTCCCAAGTTTTTGTTAATAATCCTGTTTTACTTTTTGTATTAAAATTTTTACAAGTTTTATTTATTTTTTAAAGGTTTTATTATTTACTTACATATTTTTTGATGTTCATTTATTTATGAGAGAGAGAGTGTGAGAGACAGAGGGGCAGAGAGAGAGAAGGAGACACAGAATCTGAAGCAAGCTGTAGGCTCTGAACTGTCAGCACAGAGTCCGACACGGGGCTGGAACTCACGGACTGCAAGATCATGACCTGAGCCGAAGTCAGACGCTTAACCAACTGAGCCATTCAGGGGCCCCTAAATATTTTATTTTTAAGTAGTCTCTGTACCTGATGTGGGACATGACCTTATAACCCTGAGATCACGAGTCACATGCTCCACCAACTGAGCCAGCCAAGCACCTCTGATTAGGTGTTTTAATAAAGTCTTTGTAAAAGTGAGAAACTACTAATTTTAAAAGAGCTAGAGCTTTTTTTTTTTCTTTTTAAAGAAGTTGGCTCTTTGAGGTATAGTATTCTTATTAACTGCTTTTAGTAGTAGCATTTTCAAAAGTTTTGAAGTTGTCATATTACTCTTGAAATAGAATAAGAAGAATGGTCTGAGGGTAATCTGCAGCCTTGAGGACCTTACCATGTTTGGTGGTAAGATTGTTTTCAACAGTTTGTCCTTGTGTGGCTGAATTGTGTTTTCAGGCATAGTATTTTAAGGTGTGCTTAAAATCATTTTTACTCAGTCATGTATGTAGCGGCATTAATTTCTTAAACATGTTGGCCCAGTTTCATTTCAGGTGGCTGAGTTAAGGCAGTCACAGTTATTTGATCTTGTGAGTTTCACAGCCATCTTGCCACCTTTCAGCTGTGACCAAAATGACCAGCTGAGTAGAAGGGGAGAAAGTTTATGGGGGGTGTGAAAGGTAATCGTTGGCTTATTATGTTAGCATCTGCTGTTATTTGAAAGGTTAAAATACCTTCAGGTGTCAGGTTTAATGTAATCCAAATGCCATTTTAAGTTTGACTTCACATTTCAGTGAAAATATTAAAGTAAGAATCTATAGTTGTGTTGAAAAGGACCTCAGCAATTACCAGGCCATAATTGTCCCTGGTTAATGCTGTAGTTAATTCTGAGAAATGAACATTTTTTCCCCTGTAAAAGAATATAAACCAGGTTTCAGATATCACAGTGATATTCTAAAAGGTTATTTAATGATGAAGAAAGATTCCACTATGCAGTGAGTGAAAAGGTTATTCAATTGTTTGTATTTATCCAAGCGACTAGAAGGATATCTGAAAGATGGGATTATGGTGGTTTTTATTTTCTTCTCTATATTTTTGCCTATTGAGTGATTAAAGAGAATGTATTATGGTATTTATATAATATTAATTATATTCAGAGAATGAGATAGCAGATAAAAGACATCATTTTAAGGTAGAAGAGTTCACCTGGTTCCAGGTAGGAAGCTTCTGAGGTGATGAAACTTGAGCCCGGCCTTGAAGGATGAGCAAGATATAGATGGGGGAGACAAGTACTGGGGGGAGTGAAGTCTCATGACTTGTTTCCCCTGGGGAACATGTTTCATGTCTAGAGTGCATCACCCTCTCTGGTCCGGAGGCCTCCTCTTACCTAGCCCCCATCTTAGTTTAGGTAGTCTGTCCAAAGGACGGTTTGAGTATTCCCCCCATTAGGTTAGTTTGTCCTGAGCACAGTGAGAATCCTTTTTTTGTGACACATTTTGTAACCATGTTTTATGTTTTAAAGTTTTTTGTTTTAGTTTTTATATCAAAAGTTATACCGGCATGTAAGTTAGAGTCAAATAGATCTTATATGCTTATTACTAAAACAGTAGTCTTCTGTTTACCTGCCTGCATCCTAGCTCTTTTAGCTGTTTCTTTTGCTGTTTTGCTATTATTCTTGTAGCTAAATAACATTTTATAGTGTGCTACTTTTTGATTTTTCAGTTTTCAATGTTTAAAAAAAAATGGACTTAACCGCTATGGCATGTAAGGATTTCTCTCTCTTCTCCCTCCCATAGCTGCGTGTACTCCTGCTTCCTTTCTTTTCACTTTCTGATACAGTTGTGTCCATTTGTGGTTAGATCAACATTCAGCATTTACAGTAATTGAAAATAATCAACACTGTTCAAGGCTGAGATATGTACTACATTGTGGTTACTTGTCCTTGCCGGAACAGCACTTTATTTTCCCTGAAGTTAGTAATTATTTTGGGAATGGAGGGATGGGTGAAATAGGTGATGGGGATTAAGGGTTGTACTTGTTGGGATGAGCACCCCAGGTCATGCACGGAGGTGTTAAATCACTACATTGTACACCTGAAACGGAAATAACACTGTATGTTAACTATACTAGAATTGAAATAAATTTTAAAAAGTAATTACTTTTTTGTCTGCTCAACTTCCATGTACATATCAGAAATTGCTATTAGCACTAATTAATCCTCATAGTTTGACCTAATATTCTCCATAGGTTTTTTTTTTTTTTAATGTGTTCAAACACATCAGGTGTTTTATTGCTATCATTGAGGGTGGGGAGGGACCTTCCCCGGCTGTTTGACCCATTCTAGAAGGTTGCTCCCAAGGTCCACTGTTTCCTTGTCATCCTGGGGGTTTCCTTTCCCAGGGTTTTTAGTTGAAGCCCCTTTCCTTGATTCACTTCTTTCTCTCCGTTTACTGCCTTGTTTTCCTACAACACAGTGTCCGGTACTTTTCTGAGGAAGAATGCATGGGAAGTTAAGCACTCCCTTGTGTTTTTTGTTTGTTTTGTTTTGTTTTTTGGAGACGTTGCACATCTTAGGCTCTTTTATGTTATTGTCACACTTAGACTTCTGGCCCAGAAACATTTTCCTTTAGAATTTTGAAGGCATTTATTCTAGTGCCTTCTAAGTTCTGTTGCTATTAGGAAGCCAGTTTTGATGTCTGATTCTTCAGATATCGCCTACTTTCTCTGGCTCTATGGTTCTTTTTCTCTGGAAGCTTTTAGGAGTGTCTGTCCCCAGTGGTCTTACATTTCACTGTATTGTACCTTAAGTTCTACTTTTGTCTACTGTGCCAGGCATTCAGAAGGCCCTTTTTTGGTCTGGAAGCTCATGTTTATCAGTTCTAGTAAATTTTAAGAAGTTTTTTAGATTGTAACTCATTGAAACCTTTTTGATTTGTGTTTTTTAAAACAATATTTATTTATTTTGAGGGAGAGAGAGAATCCCAAGCAGGCTCCACACTGTCAGTGCAGAGCCCGATGCGAGGCTCAATCCTTCCCCTCCTCCCCCCAAAAGCTCAGTATGTTTGATGGAGCTTCTTGTTGAATCTGACTAGACTGTTTCTTTGAGTGGCCATCTTTAGGTCTGTTCTTCTGGGCTGCTCCAGAATAGGCCTGGCTGCTAGTAAGAAGGGAGCTGAGGGGCACCCGGGTGGCTCAGTGGGTTAAGCGTCCGACTTCAGCTCAGGTCATGATCTCCAGGTTCGTGGGTTCAAGCCCCATATTGGCCTCTGTGTTGACAGCTCAGGGCCTGGAGCCTGCTTTGAATTCTGTCTCTCCCTCTCTCTCTGCCCCTCCCCGGCTCAAGCTCTGCCTTTCTCAAAAATAAATAAACTATTAAAAAAAAAAAGGGGGGAACTGAGTGGGCAGAAGGCTGGGAGATCTCAACACTTCGTACATAAATCTCTGAATCACTCTTTTCTGATTTGCTACCCTTTCTCCTCAACTCTGTGTCTCTAGCCCAAAACTCTGTGCTTTACACTGGTCAGAGAATAAATCTCTAGGCTCTAGTGAGGATCCTGGGAACTGTGTGTTTTGGGCTAAGTCTATAACCTTTCTTTCTGCTTTTAAATCTCATCTTCATTCCTATTTCTACCAGTACCTGCTGCCACCAATTCTTTAGCCTCTTGAGGGTATCTTGCAAGACATGTTGCTTTTCTGCTTTGTGATTTAGGATTCAGTTCTCTTGGGTCCGCTGTGGTAGTTGTCACCTGTCTTCTTGCTTCTGGCTTTTAGGATTTTATTGCCGCTTCTTCTCCTGGTACTTGTCTCTATAGTTTATTTTGCCTTAAAATTAACAAAACTTTACTGACATTACATTTACTGAAGGGTTATATATGGACTAAATGTTTGTGTTTAATCATTAAGTAGAATATTAAAATTGCAGTTACTTCTTTTGATGGTCTTTTCTTTGATGAACTAGACTTAGGTTAAAAACACCAGTCACGTTCACTGTTGTGTCCTTTGCCCCACATCAGTCACGGCCTGACTTGTTCATTGAGTGGTGTTAAATGAATCTAACAGTTAAACCTTGCATAATGGAACTTTCTGGGATGATGGGGCAGAGGGAAAGATAGGAAATGCTTAATGCATCTCTCTGTCTTGGCTCTCATTGTTCTTGGAGGAGAAGGGAACCTCATGACTAAGCCTAAATTGAGGCAGACTCTGTTGAACCCCTTGTGCCATCCATAGTCTGCACTCTAGTATGCTCTAGGCTGAGCATAACGATAATAATATGGTAAAAAGCAAGCATAGCTTTTGGAACTCAGCCTGAGAGAGCTCTGGTTGCTCCTGAGGCTGGCAGAGCCAGACAGGATGGTCAGAGCAAGTCCATGAGTTCTAGGCTTGTCTGGCACTTTCGGTGTGTGGACGTTTGCCTTTACTCTCTTTTTAATGAAGAATATTCCATTTCTTGTGATATCAGTTGATTGTTTTCTGAAGGAAATACAGTATGATTAAAATACTAAGTTTCCTTCACATGTACCACAAACATTTAGTGAATACCTGTTGGTACCTGGTACACTATACTAGGTGTTATTGGTGGAATACTAAATGTTGTACATTTCTTATTTCTCAGGAGGCGAAGGTTGAAAATGTCAGTTTCTCCTTTGTGTTTCTTATAGTTTTGTTCCCATTTCTTTTTAAAATTGGTAATTATAGAATCATAATTTTCTTTTAATTTTTATTACGAAACACAATACATACAAAAGGGATACATGTAATGCATAAGGTTATAAAGCCTGCAAATAAACACCATTTGTTGGAAATCTAAAGTTTTTGGTGTGTGTGTATGTTGTACCTCCTTGCTTTTAGACTAGCCAGTAACAGAGAATAACTTTTGTCTTTGTTGCTTTATAAAGCCTGGTTTCTCATCAGTTTTCTCCGTGTTTTATGTGCTCCTGGTGTTGAGTAGTGATAGGGATGCTACCTGCTGCTGGTTACTCATGGACCTATCATCCCTGTCTCACAGATAGGGCGCTCATGTGGCTTCATGCCTAGTCTGTACATTTATTTGGTGATTTGTAAAGTAATGTGAGTACTTAAGATAAATGTAAACTGGTAGGTTAAGATGGCATTAATGACCTGCCATTTCTTCAGGTAGATTTATGTTACAACTGCACCTCCGCCCCTGCTTTAGTCAGCATGTGCCAATAAGGTACCCGTGATGTGCCTCTCCCTGCTAAATGCTGCGGTGAACACAGTGATAAACCATGCAGAGGTCCCCGTCTTTGCCACGGATACTTTGCCAGTCTTAATTTTCTCCCCTTCCTGAATTGTTAATGAAGTATAATTTACATTCAGAAAAATGCACAAATCATAAATGCACAGCTTAGTGAATTTTCAGAAGTTGAACATGGACTTTTAAATGGTTCCAGATCAAGAAATGACATCACCAGTGATCAAAAAGCCCCCTTCAGGTGCCCTTCCAGTTATCCTCTCTGCACTGACTGGGATGTTAGGTTTGCTTGGTTTTGATCTTTATATTAATATAATCATACAGTAAATGCTCTTGTTTCCGGCTTCTTTTGCTCAACATTATTTTTGTGAGATTCACCCATGCCTTGTATGTTGTCATAGTTGATTCACGTGGCTTTGTAGTATTCCACTGTATGGAGATCCCACAATTTAGTTACCTGTTCTGCTATTGATGGGCATTTAGACAGTGTCCAGTTTTATGAATAATGTTGTTTTAAACATTCTGGTATGTCTTGTGATGAACATAAGTATTTCTGTTAGATATATAACTAGAGTGGAATTGCTGGGTCATAGAGTATGTTTGAATTCATCTTCAATAGATAATTGCCCGGGGCGCCTGGGTGGCTCAGTCGGTTAAGCATCTGACTTCAGCTCAGGTCATGATCTCATGGTTTGTTGGCTCAAGCCCTGCATTGGGCACTGAGTTGACAGCTCAGAGGCTGGATCCTGCTTCAGATTCTGTGTCTGACTCTCTCTGTGCCCATCTCCTACTTCCACTCTGTCCCACTCTCTCTCTTTGTCTTTCTCTCAAAAAATGAATAAACATTAAAAAAATGTTTTTAAATAGTTGCTGAACAGTTTCCTAAAGTGATTGTACAAATTTACAATCCCAGTTTGAGAGTTCTGGTTGTCATATATCCTCCTCAGTATTTGGTATTTTCTGCTTTTATATTTTATTTATCATCTGTGGTTTTAATTTGCATTTCTGTGATGACTAATGAAATGAAGCACTTTTTAAAATTTTTTTTATTATTTTTTTAATGTTTTATTTATTTCTAGGAGAGAGAGAGAGCATGAGCAGGGGAGGGTCAGAGAGAGAGGGAATCACAGACTCTGAAACAGGCTCCAGGCTCTGAGCTGGCAGTCAGCACAGAGCCTGACACGGGGCTCGAACCCCCGAACCGCGAGATCATGACCTAAGCGAAAGTCGGACGCTTAACTGACAAAGCCACCCAGGCGCCCCTGAAATGAAGCACTTTTTAATAAGTTTATTGGGAATTTGGATAACTTCTTTTTTGAAGTGTCTGTTCATGTTTTTTGACCATTTTTCAGTTGGGTGGTTTCCTTTTTCTTTGTTTTTCCTTTTCCTTACTTGTTTTTTTAGAAGTTCTTTATGTATGCTGATTATCTGTCTTTTGTCTGAAAAATACATCTTATCCCACTCTGGGTTGTCTTCATTCTCTTAGTGGTGTCTTTTGAATGACTAAAAATTAATATGAGAAGTAAATGTGGGTGAACATCTTCATGTCTTTGGACACAGAAAAGCTAACCATAAAGGAAGAAATAGGTAATCTGCTTTTGAAGAACAACAGTAAAATGAATATGTACTACTTCTTTTTTCTTTTTTTAATATTTATTTATTTTTGAAAGACAGAGACAGAGCACGAGCAGGGGAGGGGCAGAGAGAGAGGGAGACACAGAATCTGAAGCAGGCTCCAGGCTCTGAGCTGTCAGCACAGAGCCCAGTGCAGGGCTCAGTTCCACGAACCATGAGATCATGACCTGAGCTGAAGTTGGATGCTCAACAGATTGAGCCACCCAAGTGCCCCAGATGTGTACTACTTCTGTAGGAAATTGCTGATAAAAATATGTCATCCCCTGGGATGACCCAAACACTTAGCTAACCATAGGGTATAGAATATTGACATACACAAAAAAGGTAGAACGCAGAAGAGACCAGTAGCTGTACCTAAGAAAGTACTTCCTTTGGTATTTTATTTTAGTATGATGTTATATAGGAATAGTGCTTCTGTCAGTAGATTTAATGAAAACTTTTTTATATCCTTTTTGACAGATCTTGATCTTCATAGTTGTACATAAAGCATCATTAAGCAAATCTCATCAAATTAACTTTTTAACCTCCAAAGTTATCAGCCTAAATCATATTATTATAGCTTAAACAAATAGTCAATCTTCCTAGTAACTGGAAAAAATGGAAATGTTCTTTCAGGAATTAAGGGAAAAATAATCAAAAATAGATGTGATCCTGGCATGTATTAGTGCTTGGTAAAATTTTATTGAGTGAAATATTTAAATTTCTGATTATCCATGAGGAAGGTTGTTGTGGGCTATGGCAGAAGAAAAAGTAATGGAGAGAATAGAAAGCTTGAATCACAATATGTTTACATTTGATTATACTCTAGGTTTTATATCTACATTAATAGTGTTTGCATTTTATTTTATTTTTTAACTTTGTTAATGTTTTTATTTCTTTCTGAGAGAGAAGGAGACAGCGTGAGCAGGGGAGGGTCAGGGAGAGATGGAGACACAGAATCTGAAGCAGGCTCCAGGCTCTGAGCTGGCTGTCAGCACAGAGCCGGACGCGGGTCTCGAACCCACGAACCGTGAGACCATGACCTGAGCTGAAGTCAGACGCTCAACTGAATGAGCCACCCAAGCGCCCCTATTTTTATTGATTTAAGTAATCCGTACACTCAACATGGGTTCAAGCCCCCTTGAACTCACAGTCCCGAGATCAAGAGCCTTATGCTCTTACTGATTGAGCTGACCAGGTGCCCTAATGGTGTTTACAGTTTCAGTACTCCTGTGAGGTTGAGCTGTTTTTACATTAAAGTTATACAAATCAAACTAATTAAATATATTGTTAGATTTCGTGAGCTTGAGCCCCCTGTTGGGCTCTGCACTGACAGCATGGAGCCTGCTTGGGATTCTCTGTCTCTCTCTCTGTCTCCCCTGCTCATCAATCTCTCTCTCTCTCTATCTCTCTTCTCTCAAAAATAAATAAATAAACATTAAATAAAAAAGCTTACTTAAATAGATGCCACTTGTATGTAGTCCATGTTCTGTTGGGGCAACTTCCTTTTTTTTAAGTATTGCTTAATGTATAATTTTAAGATTGCTTAATGTATAATTTTAAGTGGTGAATAATTAGGGGTTCACTTTTGCTTTCATGTTGGTGTTTTAGAGCTTTAACATATCTTAAATATATACAACATACTTCTTAAAAGATAATGTTCAGAGGCAGAGAGATCTGTTTGCATGGTTGTCCCTCATTTTCTCAGTCTTTATAAAATCATGAAGCATGGGGAGGGTGAGGCTTATCATTAACTTGGAAGGCTCTTGGCTACAGATTTTGTTGAAGTTAAGTGCAAAAAAATACTAGGCGCTATTTACTTGATGCTGTCTTGGTGAAGCTATCAGTGGTGGAAATACATGAATGTAAGACATGGATCCCAGGGGTTGGCAGGTTGATGACAATTTTCTAGTCCCACCCAAAAATCTCACAGTGCCATTATCGGTCATGGTTGGCTAATTTAGTGCCTCTGTGGATGAGGAGTCACTTCTTCCTTCCTTCCTTCCTTCCTTCCTTCCTTCCTTCCTTCCTTCCTTCCTTCCTTCCTTCCTCCCTTCCTTCTTCCCTCCCTCCCTCCCTTCCTTCCTTCCTTCCTGAAAGAGAGAGGGAGGAAGAGAGCTTGAGCAGGGGACGGGGAGAGACAGGGAGAAAGAGAATCCCAGGCAGGCTCTGTGCCTGTAGAGTTGAAAGTGGAGCGGGCCTCAGTCCCTGGAACCATGAGTCAGACACTTAACCAGCTTACCCCCCGCAAGTGCCCTGAAGAATGATTTCTCATAGCACCTAGGCTTCTTAGAAAAGTTGAAGTTGGAGGTGACTGGCTGCTACCTTACCTTCCTCTTTTCTCTCTGGATGGTATTCCTTGTTGCTTGGATATCAAGTGAAGAAAGAAGAAAACACAAGTTGGTAATTATAGTTCATAGCATTTGCTATCATTTCTAAGGACTAACATAAATACAGAGACTATTTCTCTCCTTCAATCCAGTTTATTCATCAATTGTATTTATATATATAACAGTGATCATCACAAAAATATTTATTAAAAAAATTTTAATGTTTTTATTGTTTTTAGAGAGAGATCGGAGATCGAGTGTGAGTGGGGGAGGGGCAGAGAGAGAGAGAGAGAAAGAATCTGAAACAGGCTCCAGTCTCTGAGCTGTCTACACAGAGCCCAGTATGGGGGTTGAATTCGTCAAGCGTGAGATCATGACGTGAGCCAAAGTTGGATGCTTAACCGACTGAACCACCCAGGTGCCCGTATTTATTTATTTTTGAGAAGCAGAGAGAGAGCGAGCCAGATCACAAGCGGGGACCGGTAAATTGAGAGGGAGAGAGAATTCCAGCAATTTCCACACTGCCAGCACACATGTGACATTTGAAATCATGAACTGTGAGATTATGACTTGAGCTGAAACCAAGAATTGGATGCTTAAATGACTGAACTACCCAGGCATCCCCTTCACAAAAATCTTTAAATGAAAAGCTTTTATGAATTGATAGCCTTTCTAAGAGGATTTACTGTGGTATTGGTTTTCTTTTCCTCTGTTACTGCATTGACTTTTTAAGGCATTATTCTGATTACTTTTCTTTTGCTTTGGTGATTTTTTACTTTTAATTGTGTTTTTATTATGGTATTAAGAGGATTTGCATTTATTCTTTCCTTCTGACGTGAGACATACTATTGGGGATAATCTAATTTTGGTGGTTTATTTTTAAAATTATCTTTTGGGAAACTCTTGAAGTAGAAAAAAATAAATTAATGCTATTCATTCTCAGCTCTTAAATAAGTTGTTAGCCAAACTGTAATCTGTACACCCAGTGTGGAGCTTGAACTCATGACCCTGAAATAAAGAATTGCATGCTCTACTGACTGAGCCAGCCAGGTGCCCTAAACTGTTTTGATTTCTTGATGCTAATATTTTTCTTGTCAGGAACAGAGAATATTAAGGATTTTTTTTTTTTTTTTACTACAATGAATTTGTAATTCACTGTTACTTTTCTTTATTTTTGTCTGTTCACAACTTAGTACATGTTCCATGTTAAGAACTGTGGATACTGATAGGATCAGGACCATTGTCTCCTGTTAATGAGCATAGACATTGATGGAGCAAGAGAATGATGATTTGGCGCAGTTAATTTTCAGTTTTCTTCCCCCACTATGAAAATGCTTTAAATGCTTTAATGGTGTTATCTGGGCACATGTGAGGTCATGGCAGGAAAAAGAACAAGAGACATGGTTACACACAGAGCCATGGCTGTCAGAGAACAGGTTATGAATACAGAGTTCACACAGCGTCCATGCTTTATTCGGTATCAGCTCTCGGCCACCATGTGGATGTGGTTAGGTATAGGGATCTGAAGCAGAGGTCACAGAAGCAAGGCCTTGCTATCAATGCAGTAAGTTTCATCTGTGTTTTCTACCAGCCGGTGGACCCAGAGGGTGCTGGTGTAGGGTTCCACCACCTCTCTGACACCTTGGCTGAGGGCGCCGTGCTGAATGTGTTCGTGATCCTGTCGGGGTGCTCCCGGCGTATGGTGCTGATGAGGAGGGTGCCCATCCCCGACCCAGTCCCTCCCCCAGGGAGTGGGTCAGCTGGAAGGCCTGCAGTCAGTCCTAGCTTTCAGCCCCCTTCCTCACCACATCCAGCAGCACCCAGTCGGCCAGCTCTGCCCATTGCATATAGTACCCTGGGCCCAGTTGTTCCCAGCACCTAAGATGAAGTTATCTGGCCTTAAGATTTGCCGGGAGGGCCATGAACACACGCACTCTGCGGTACCTGGCTCCGAGTCAGTGAGCCTAGCACAGGGCACGTACTTACCACCTGTGGCCCTTTTGTAGTGCACACAGATTTGCTCCAGCTGCAAGTCGAGGTCGCTGTGGTAGGTGCTGGGAGGGTCATTGGCAGGCTCATCGCTGATCGCCTCCCAGAACTTGGTGGTGATGCGGTTGCCGCACTGGCCAGCCTGCAAAGTGCAAGGTCTCCCTATTGGCAGGCGTGGTGGTGGTGGTATGGGTAGTATGGGCAGAAGGACCTACGCAGGAGCAAGCCAGTGAGCGTGCAGAGTGCTCTTCAGTCTTATTTTATTTTTTGAAAGAGTTTTTTTTTTTAATGTTTATTTATTTTTGAGAAAGAGAGCACAAGCAGGGGAGGGGCAGGGAGAGAGGGGGACATAGAATCCAAAGCTGGCTCCGTGCTGACAACAGAGAGCCGCCATGTGGGGATCCATCTCAGAAACCGTGAGATCATGACCAGAGCCAAAGTCAAATGCTCAATCGACTGAGCCACCCAGGTACCCCTCAGTTTTGTTTCAAATAAAATTTACATTATGTAAATTTGCCTTTTCACAATTAGAGAATACTTTATTTTGAGAATACTTTATTCTGTGGTTATTCATATACCACAGAATTCACCTTCTTCAAGTGTACAGTTCAGTGACATTGACTATATTCACAAGGTGTGAAAGCATTACCACTGTCTAATTGCAGAACATTTTTATCACCCAAAAAGAAACCTGGATCCATTAGCAGTCAGTTACACCCCCTTCCTTCCTTCCCTAGCCCCTGGCAACTATTCATCTTTCTGTCTCTCTTGGATTTGCTGTTTCTGGACATTTTCTATAAATGGAATCATAAAATACGTGGTCTTTTGTGAGTGGTTTTTTTCACTTAGCATATTGTTTTCAAGGTTCCTCAGCATTCTGGCATGTATCAGTGATGAAATGATGAAGTGGGTTTTGTGAGCAAATGGCTAAAGAATTCTTGAGACTTTTTTTGGTGCAAAAAGGTGATTTTATTATAGCGGGGAGGGGGGGGCAGGACCTGTGGGCAGAAAGAGCTGCACTGGAGTTGTGAGGAGTAAGTGATTAAATATTTTTAAGTTTGTGGAGGGAGATGGGTAGAGATAAAGTAGGTTTCTAAGGAATTTTGGAAGTAGGGCTTTTAAGAACTTGAGAGGCTGGCTGCTGTTAAGATAAAATTACTTTTAGTCTTTAATAAAACAAAAACATTAACGCACTAAGGCAGCCATGAGTTCCTTGATTAAGATCACGGTCTGCATGTTTGAGGTGTCTATCAGTGGGCTGCACGCTGTAAGGAGATTTAATTTAAGCTACATTTCTCTTTTGTTTGTGTCATCAGTATTTTTTTGGGGGGGGATATACCATTCATCAATTGATGAGCATTTTGACTATTAAAAATAATGCTGCCATGAATATTCATGTACAAGTTTTTCTCTGGAACTCTGCTTTTGGTTCTCTTGGGCATATACTTAGGAGTGGAATTGCTGGATCTTTTTATAATTCTGTGTTTAATTTTTTTTTGAGGAACTGCCAAAGTTTTCCACAGTTGCACCGTTTTACATTCCTACTGGCAGTGTATGAGGGTTCCAATTTCTCTACATACTCAACACACTTGTTACTTTCCTTTTTTATTTTTTTATGGCCATACTAGTGGGTTAGAAGTAATATCTCTTGGTATGATTTCACATTTCTCTGTTGACTAATGATATTCAGATTCTTGTGTACACCGCTCATTTGTGTGTCTTCTTCGGAGATATGTGTACTGAAAGTCTTTGCCTGGGGCGCCTGGGTGGCTCTGTTGGTTAAGTGTCCTATTTGGCTGAGATCATGATCTCACGGTTTTAGAGTTCAAGTCCTTAGTTGGACTCTGTGCTGGTAGTACAAAGCCTGCTTGGGATTTTCTCTCTCCTCTCTCTCTCTCTGCCTCTCCCTCGCTTGCATGCTCTCTCTCTCTCTCTCTCTCTCTCAATCAGTATATAAACTTAAAAAGAAATTTTAAAGTCTTTGCCTATTTGTTTATTATTTTAAAGTAATATCTGCACCCAACATGGTGCTCAAACTCACAACCCCAAGATCAAGAGTTGCATGTTCTACTAAGCCACCCAGCTGCCCCTCTGTGCCAGTTTTTAAATTAGATTTTAAGTTTCTCTTTATTAGAAGTATTTATCTTATTTTAAATGTCATCCTCTAATTACTAGCAATATAATAGAGAATTGTTCTTGAATGTAAAGAATTTGTTGATGTTAGAACAGTACAATTTACAGTCAGTATGCAATTAAAAATCTGAGGCTACGTACAATAGAATTTCCAGTCCTCACAAACTTTGGCTATTTCTTTTTTTATAAAGTTTATTTATATTTGAGACAGAAAGAGAGAGAGAGAGAAACAGTGGGAGAGGGGCAGAAGGAGTGGGGGACAGAGGATATGAAGCTGGCTCTGTGCTGACAGCAGGCAGCCTGACACAGAGCCTGAACCTACGAACCTCGAGATCATGACCTGAGCCGAAGTTGGGCACTCAACCGACTAAGCCACCCAGGCACCCCACAAACTTTGGCTATTTCTGAATAACCGAGTAAAATGCACACTCAGTTGTTTACCTCAAGAAAAGTGCTTGTTTATTTTCTGTTAATTATACTGTCTCATTTGGTAGGATTTAGAGTATGCAGAAGTAGTGGGCTGGTAATGAGAGGTTTAAAAATTGCATTTTAAGGTAAAAGATTTAGAATTTAACTCTAAAATTGGAAGTAGTAACATTTAAAGCTAGAGTTTAGGCATTGTTCGAGGGTTTTCTGAGACTTACTGTTAATAACTAAAGAAGGGATTTAAAACATAAAGGAATTTTCTTGCTGTTTATTTTTTTTTCCTTTTTTTTCTTTTTTCTTTTTCTTTTTTTTTTTTCTTGCTGTTTAAATAGGACCCAACCAAGAAGAAAAAATGAATGGTGCAAATATTTGTAACTTTATGGATTTATTGACTAGTTCAGCGTTATTTTCCACACGCTTGTTGTATTTGTGTGAATTATGAGGTATATTTTGGTACCTTTTGTCATGTATAAGACTTTATGGGTCTTTTGTAGGGATTTTTGTTCTCCCATCCTGAGTAATTACAAACCAAGAATGGCTTTTGTTTTAAGTTTTTATTTTTATAATGTTTATTTTTGAAAGATAGGGAGAGAGAGACAGAGCATGAGTGGGGAAGGGGCAGAGAGAGTGGGGAAGGGGCAGAGAGAGGGGGAGACACAGAATCCGAAGCAGGCTCCAGGCTCTGAGCTGTCAGCACAGCACAGGGCTCCAACTCACAAGTGTGAACTCATGACCTGATCTGAAGTCGGATGCTTAACTGACTGACCTACCCGCCCGCCCCCAACAATGACTTTCAAGTGCCTTTAGGTACTTTCATCCAGTACATTCATAAATGTTGACCCTTACTTAGGCCTAATCCTTGCTCTGACTGTGATGTTGCTTAAAAACAATTCATTTCAGGGTGCCTGGGTGGTTCAGTCGGTTAAGTATCAGACTCTTGATTTCATCTCAGGTCATGATCTCACCGTTCCGTGCAGTCAAGCCCCACCTTGGGCTCCACTGCTTGGGATTCTCTCTCTCTCTCTCGCTCTCGCTCTCGCTCTTTCTCTCCCTCTCTGTCCTCCCCCCCCCCAAATAAATAAACAACCCCAGCTCATTTCTCAATGGAAGACCATCTTTAGAACCACTCAGAGGAGAGGGGTGATGAGGCCTTTTTGTTGGGATAGGAACTCAGATAAGAATTTAAACCTTCAGAGTGTAAGTGTCTTTAAAATGCTACCTTCTTTTCCCTACTCATTAGGAATATACACTCTATCTCTTCTGGGAAGCCTTCCCATCTCTCAGGCTCCATAGGTCCCTATCATCTAACTCCCATGGTGCCCTGGGCTTCGCTGCAACCCTCAGTTCACTGGGAAGCCCTTTTATGGTGGGTCTTCCTCACCAGCGTGTGAGCTCCAGGAGGTCCTCATTGCATCTGCCGTGTTTCCCACTCTGCTCCTCGTGGCTGGCACATGTGGAAGCTCAACAAGTGAATAAATGAGTGCCCCAGTCTGTGGACTGTTAGGAACAAGTTTACCCATTAAAATAAGAGGTGGAGAGGGATTCCCAAGTGGCTCAGTTGATTAAATGTCCGACTGTGGCTCAGGTCATGATCTCACAGCTCATGAGTTCCAGCCCTGTGTTGTGCTGTGCTGACAGCTAGGAGCCTGTAGCCTGGTTCACATTCTGTGTCTCCTTTTCTCTGTCCCTCCCCCACTTGCACTCTGCCTCTCTCTCAAACATAAATATACATTAATACAAATTTTTTAAAAATTTTTTGTTAAATTCAAGTTTGCTTCTATTAGAACTAGAGCTAGGGGCGCCTGGGTGGCTCAGTCGGTTAAGCGTCCGACTTCGGCTCAGGTCATGATCTCACAGCTCGTGGGTTCGAGCCCCGCGTCGGGCTCTGTGCTGACAGCTAGTTCAGAGCCTGGAGCCTGTTTCAGGTCTGTGTCTCCCTCCCTCTCTGACCCTCCCCTGCTCATGCTGTCTCTCTCTCTCTCAAAAATAAAACATTGAAAATTAAAAAAAAAAAAAAAAGAACTAGAGCTATATATGATTTCTGTATGGAGATTCCTTAAACTGTTGTTTAGGTAAAATACCATGTATTTCTTTCTGATAGCAACAGTATAGATAGGACACAGTGGAATGTAGTAAGGAGTCACCACAGCCTTTATGGTAGATGTGCTGTATTTCACTGGCTAAACCTGGAGGACAAAAACATTATTAGCATCTATTTGTAGGTACATATTAAAAAATAGAAAGTGATCAAGGCCAAGAGGTACCACAGCAGATTTTAATATGCAAAGTGGGAACACGGAAGAGTTTTAGAGTTCTTTTAGGGAGCCGTAACCGAGTCTGTTTAGAGTATGGAGTGGAACATGGGTAATAAGGAAAGTGGGAGCCAGGGTACAGTTGGGGGTGGTAATGAGAAAGGCCATCCAGATTTTCAGATGATTGGATTATTCCTCTCTCAAGGATGGAGACCTGGGTAGTTTTAGGTAGTTTTGTATTAAACTCAGTATTTTATATGGCATGGATAGGTAATTGTATAATTCTGTTTGGGGGAAAAGTGCCATTTAAGTCTTATTTAGAGATAAGTGAAATTGATCAGAAGAATTGTTAAGACAAGAATCAGTCCCCAACAGGTATCTATTATCTGTCATAGATAAAGAATCAAAGGATCTCTTACCCACCACATGGGGTAGCACAGTAGGGAGAGAGCCGAAGGTGCCACCACTTTCCAACCCTGCCTGCCTTTCACATTGTCCCCTACAACCAGGATTCTGTGACAGGTTGGGCTTAGGTTCCCACTGACCTTGTTCATAAAAGAGACTGGGTATCTTTCCAACACTGGGCCCAAAGTGACAATGACCCTTATTCTCTCAGAGAGTCTCAGTAGGGAGTCTGAAGACCCCTGAGCCTCAAGGATGTGGCAGAGAGGGCTACGCAGGAAGGATTCCCAGGGATAGAAAAGAGGAACATTGAAAATACAGTTTGGAACCAAGTAACCAGCTTGATAGCCTTATAGTTCTGCTGTACTTCTAGCCTGCATCCCAGCCCACCCACCTTGTTAGTGAGTGCCTGATTTGTTTGGCTGGCAGAGCCAAATTAATGGCCATAGATGCCCCCCAATGTAAAAACATATATACTTAGGGATTATGTTGCTTAGCAAGTTATTCTTCACACAGGTGGTGGTCACTAAATACTTGTTGCAGGTGGTTGCCTCTCTTTTTTTCCACCTGGTAGTATTTCAAACACAATTCTTGATGGAGCCTACACTTATGACCAGCAAATAGAAAATAAAAATAAGCCAGTGTTGGGAAGCCTAAACAGTGAGGTCCTGGGATCATCCCAGAGTATGGAGCCTCCATCGTCATGATGTTTTTTGTCATTTTTTATTTTACTTGGAAATGGTATTAGTACATGATTCTAAAGTGGTGAAAATTTTTTTAATTAAAAAATTTTAATGTTTATTTATTTTTGAGAGAAGACAGACACAGAGAGAGCGCAAGCCGGGGAGTGGCAGAGACAGACCAAAGAAACACAGAATATGAAACAGGCTCCAGGCTCTGAGTTGTCAGCACAGAGCCCGATGTGGGGCTCAAACTCATGGACCGTGAGATCATGACCTGATTTGAAGTCGATGCCCAACAAACTGAGCCACCCACGCACCCCTAAAGCAGTGAATTTTAATGAAGCAAAAAACTTTACTTGGAAGTGTTTGGGGTTTTTTCTCACCAAAGAGAAAATGGGAGTTTCTGAGACAGTTGGAGTTTCTTTGCTCTGTTATCTCTTACCCTGGTATGGAATGATCAAATTTCACATCTCTGGGTTGCTAGGAGACAGGCAGCCTATCTCATAGATACTGGCATGTAAGATCTCTTTATTCTTTGGACTTCTGTATTTCTCAGAATTGTCATGTTTCTTTTCTAAACCCTAAATTATGCAGAGGTAACATGATTATATGACCCAGCTCAGGAAATATAAAACGGGTCAAAAATACCAAGCTAAGTTTAAATAAAGAACATTACTGGCTGCAGTATATTAAGGCAACATTCTTGTGAAGTCCATATTTGACTCTGTTTTTGCTGCTGACTCTTTTGTGACATTCTCAGGGCACAAAAGTGGTTATGTGGGAGTAGCCTGAGAATACCCTATCTCGAGGTTCATATGATGTTAATGATGTTAGAAGTATTGCAAGTAGGAGCGCCTATGTGGCTTAGTGGGTTGAGACTCTGAGTTTGACTGAGGTCATGATCTTGCAGTTCATGACTCTGAGCCCCGTGTCGGGCTGGATGCTGTCAGTGCAGAGCCTGGTTTGGATCCTCTGTCCTCCCTCCTCTCTGCCCTTCCCCCACTTGTGTGCTCTCTCTCTCTCAGAAAAAAAAAAACCATAAAAAAAAAAAAAGTATTGCAAGTGAGCCATGGCCCCCAGGAGCTCAATTTATATATTTTTAAAAAATACTATTCCAGTGTCTTTTTTTTTTTTTTTTTTTTTTAATTTGTGTGTGAGAGAGAGCTTGAGCAGGGGAGAAGTAGAAAGAGAGGGAGAGAGAATTCCAGGGGCACTTGGGTGGTTGGTTAAGTGTTCGACTTCAGCTCAGGTCATGATCTCAAGGTTCATGAGTTCAAGTCCCACATCGGGCTCTGCACTGACATTGTGGAGTCTGCTTCAGATTCTCTGTCTCCCTCTCTCTCTGCCCCTTCCCTGGTCTGTCTCTCAAATAAATAAATACATTTTTAAAAAAGAGAGAGAGAGGGAGAGAGAATCCCAAGCAGCTTCTGTGCTATCACTGTGGAGTCTAATGCAGGGCTTCATTCCGTAAACATTGAGCTGAAATCAAGAGTCAGACACTTAAACTGCCTGAGCCACCCAGGTGCTCCCAAGAACTCTAACTAATTTACTGATTTGTTGTCCCAGAATCACATGGCTTTACTATAGCTAAATCGTCCTATATGCTTTCTTTAAAAGGAAAATTTTTTATTTATTCATTTTGAGAGGGAGCAAGCGGGAAGGGGCAGAGAGAGAGGGAGAAAGAGAATCCCAAGCAGGCTCTGCACTGTCAGCATGGAGCCTGATGTGGGGCTCGAACCCATGGAACTCAAAATCATGACCTGAATTGAAACAAAGAATTGGATGCTTAACCGACTGAGCCACCCAGGCGCTCCTGAATACATCGCAGTATTAATCAAATATTTTGTTAGCTTCTGATTTTGAATCACATAACGATTGGAGACTGAGATGGTGAGTTAAAATTTAAGGAATTAGGGAGCTCTACTGCATGTTACCACAGGTCAGGCTCTCTGTTTTCCTGTCTCAAAGATAGAGGTTTTTTGTAACAGTTGGTTTAGAAGGCTGTGTATTTTACGAGCGGCTCTGTTGGTTCTCTACACTGGGCTGGCACATAGCAGGAACCAGGTCAGTTATATCTGTAAATACAGTAATTACTTTCCAGATTGGCCCCCCTTCTCAGCCAGTTCTCTTTTTAAATGATCTGTAGTGTATTGTCACACTGTAAGAATCAAATCAGATGTTGGGGCGCCTGGGTGGCTTAGTCGGTTAAGCGTCCGACTTTCGCTTAGGTCATGATCTCGCGGTTCGTGGGTTCGAGCCCCGCGTCGGGCTCTGTGCTGACTGCCAGCTCAGAGCCTGGAGCCTGTTTCAGTCTGTGACTCCCTCTCTCTCTGACCCTCCCCTGCTCACGCTGTCTCTCTCTCTCTCTCCTAGAAATAAATAAAACATTAAAAAAAAATTAAAAAAAAAAAAGAATCAAATCAGCTGTCTTTGTTTTATGAAGATGAATTTGGGTGGACTGTCCAGATTGGCTGTAAATAACTTACACCTTCAGTGTGAGTTATTTGGAGTAACTGGGGTTGTAGATTTGACCGAGGAGGTCTCTGAGATAGGAAAGAGGGAGATTTACTGATGGAGGTTATATGTAGAAATATGTAGAATTTAATGTTTTCATAAATGTCTCAATTTTTTAAGATTTAATTTCTACATGCAAGCTGAATATAATGGTAAACCTTGGTTTGCTGTAATTTATATTTGTTTCAACAGATGACTATTAGATTTTTTTTCTAACTTAAAAAATTGAATGAGTGGTAAATGTTCATTACAAAAAATTCAAATATATGTATAAACAACAGAAAGGGAAAAAATTCCCTTATGATTGTATCAACTAGAGATAAACAGTGTAAACTGTAGATGTCTATCATTTTAACTTTCTTGTCTTCAGTATCTGTCTTTCAGAACCAAATTATGTTATACCCATTCAAGCCATCAAATTTTATTTTTATGGGTGATTAGTAATCCTTTGTGAGATAAGCTATGATTTATTTAATAAGTCCCCCATGATTGGAATTTTGGTTGTTTCTGTGTTTTGCCACAGTAACATTAATATCTACCTTTTTTTGCCCCTGAGAGAGAGAGACAGAGACAGAGAGACAGAGAGAGAACGAGAGAGAGAGAGCGAGCATGAGTGGGGGAAAGACAGGGGCAGAAAGAGAGAGACAGAGACAGAATCCAAAGCAAGGTTCCAGGCTCTGAGCTGACAGCACAGAGCCAGATGCAGGGCTTGAAGTCACAAGCTGTGAGATCATGACCTGAGCCAAAGTCATTTAACCAACTGAGCCACCTGGGCTCTCTGAGAGTAGAGTACTTTGTAAAGGATTTGTATGTTTTAAGGTTTTTGAAACACATTGCCAGATAGCTTTCCAGAAAGCTATTCCAGAAAGCCTATTCCAGTTTTCCGTTTCTTCTCTAATTTATATTTGGATTAAAATGTGGAATTTTTATTTAGTTGCAGAATGAGGAAGAGCCTGGAGAGCCAGAACAGGCTGTAGGTGATGCTCCTCCACCTTACAGCAGCATCTCTGCAGAGAGTGCAGGTAGGTAACCCGCAAGGTGACTCTTGAACTCTCGAAATGCGCTTAGCCAGAGACTTGTCCAGTATGTGTTTGTCTTTGCCTTCGCTTCAGCTTTCCTTAACAAGTCTTTGACCTTGTTTGTGGTTTGTAGCCGAAAGTGGAAAAAACTCATGTTACCGTTCTGAAAAACACTGAAAACTCCATGTCAGTATGGTTATGGAACTCAATTTCATTCCAGTAGACCCTTCATAAAAAGGAAGTGGAAATTCAGGAACTAGGTGCTCACCTGATTTTTATTCTTTTTGTAGTTTTCTCATTAATTGTTTTGCTCTTTGTGATTTTAGTGCCTATGACCTGGAACATAGTACATTTGGTTGATTTCTTTTGTGCTAGTAAATTCTTAATTAAAAAAAAAGACTAGAAGTCTCTCAGTTCTTTCATAATGTCCCTCATAGTTCAAGCCCTCCTTGAATAATCTTTCATCCTCACATTTTATGCCAGATTATCTCTTCAATTTTCATATATATATATATATATATATATATATATATAGAAGNAAGAGATGGGGAAAAGAAAGAAAATCCCAGTAGTTGACTTTGGTAGTTTAAAGCTTCCTGATAAGCAGTTGTACTTTAATTGCTGAAAACTGATCAGTTTCGATGGAACCTCTTCATTTTCTTTAAAAGAGAAAGGTGGCGTGAAATGGTTCATGGTGCCACCATTGAACCCATCCTACTGCCAGGGTAGATAGGCAAGTTGAAGACAGCAGTTATCCAAACAGCCTCATAATCCTTTTCAATACAGTATTTGGGGCTCTTGTCAGTTGATGTGGGATTAATTTTGTTGGTAGTCTCTGTGGCCCTGAGGCTGCCATTATAATTAAAAAGAACACGGGTCATAAAGCTCCTTACCTCTACTCTGGCTTCAAATTTTGAACCCTGTGTCATTGTATTAATTAAGATTCTTTTATTTGTAAGCATCTAAAAACTAACAATACGGACTTCAGGTTTTTGAAGAATTCTAGGGTGTCTCCTGGAATCAAATTAAGATGCAAACACCAAAGCCACACCGTATTTACTCATTTCTACCCAGACTATAAGTACTGGTTATCCATTAAATACATCCACTGAAAATTTAACTCACTAATAAGTTTGGTTCCTGTTTTATTAATGATAAAAGTCCTTTATATTTAGCTACCCCAAATCATTAAGAGGTAATTTATTTCTGAATATTTGAGTTCGTGCTTTCTGTAATTATAAAAACTTAACAATCATTTTCGATACAGATCTTCTCAAACACTTCCCTCCCTTATTCACTTATATCTCATATTCTTTGTTTAAATCTTTTCTTGTGATTTAGGGATTGCGATCAGAAACATTGTCTGGAAGGTATTCTATTCCATAGTAATGCCTTTATTCACTGAGATTTGTAGAACTTTGATTCAAGAATCAAATTCTCCCTTAGCTGTCAGATAGTATTTCCCATAGCTGTCCTTACAAAGTCCCTTTAATCTTTCTCTTTTGTTTTTGTTAATCTTGCTGTGGGTCTCAACAGCAAATACCAAAGCTTCTTGAGATTGGGGATAAAGTGGAGGTAAACTACTTCTAGAATAGAGCCTGAAGAATAGTGTCATGCATAACTATATAAAGTTAGTCTCTCGTCTAATTACATAGAGGCCTTTAAAACAAACAAATAAAATACATAAATAATATATAATACATAAACATAAAATAAAATAAACAACCAAACTTTTAACTTCCTGAGTCTCTACTGAGCTTTGTGAGTTTCAGATAAGTGAAGTTTCAGGGAAATCTGTTTTTAGGGATCATAAGTTACTCAAGAACATTAATTTTTTATTTATGAACTGGGATTTTCCATTACTTTTTTGAAAAGGAAACCTCAAAAATGGTTTAAATGGCCTTTCCCCCCTTTGTTGTTAAATTAACATTGCTGTGTTTTTTTTAGATAAATGCTGACTGTGTGTACCTGTTAGTCCGTTTATGAGGAAAGCGATTAGAAACAAAATGACGCATGTTGGTAGGGGAAAAAAGAGCACAAATCATTGTTTTGCACACTCTACCTATTTTCATTTGTGGTATATAAATTGAACAGTCTAACAGATACTGGCTGTTTGTTGTTGTGAATTGTACTAGATAAACTTGAAAGATTGTCATTAAACTTTTCTTGGTAACCTAAAATTATAGGAGTATGTGTATTGAAGGAAAATAAACATGTTCTTAATTTTCTTCAACTTAAGGTAGTAGATATCAGTTTTATTCATGTATTCAGAATTACTATGGCAGTGGGCTAATTTAAATTGTACATTTCTGTTTGTAATAACAGTTTGATTTGATGAGAAATAAAAAGAAATTTGATAGAAGATTATGCAGTGTTTTAGAATGTACATATTTATGTATTATACTACTATATATGTTTGTATTACATTAATGTGTGTATTATAACGTATGTGTGTGCTTGTATTTTAAAAAGCAGTTTTAACATGGAAAAAACAACTTGGATTAGGTGGCAGCTTTAGTTTCAGTAACACATTTTCCTATATTCTAAAAGCTTTAATATTTCATTTTTCACATTTAGATTTGTATTCCATCTGATACTGTTTTTTTCTGTTTAGTGTAAGATAGTGGTCAAGGTTAATTTGTTTTTCTGTATGGATAGGCAGTTGGTATAGCACCATTTATTAAAAAGACCGCTTTTTCTCCCCTGTCCTGCAGTGTCACCTTTGTTGTAAATCAGGTGACCATATATGTGTGGATCTGTTTCTGGACTCAGAGAGAGAGAAAGAGAGAGAGAGAGAGAGACAGACAGACAGACATAGCATAAGCAGGGGGGAGGCAGAGAGAGAAGGAGACAAAGAGTCCGAAGCAGGCTCCAGGTTCCAAGCTGTCAGCACAGAGCCCGACATAGGGCTTGAACCCATGAACTGTGAGATCATGACCTGAGTCAAAGTCAGATGCTTAATGGACTGAGCCACCCAGGCGCCCCTGGACTCAGTATTCTGTTCTTTGGTCTGTTTATGATCCTTATGCCCATCCCCTACTGTTTTAATTGTACAGCTTTATAATCTTGATATCTGGTAATATAGGGCCTTCAGACTTAACTACTTGCTTCTTTAAGACTGCTTTGGTTTTTCTTGGCCTTTTGCATTTCCATATACATTTTACAATTAAATAGGCTTGTCAGTTTCCATAAACTGTAACAAAACAAACAGTAATTCTCCTAGAATTGTAGTTGGAATTGCCCTGAATCTGGGGATCAGTGAAGAGCATTAACATTTTTATAATATTGCTTCCAGTCTGTAAACATGATACATCTCTCCATCTAATTAAGCTCTTCTTTAATTTCTCTTAGTAGTATTTCGTAGGTTTCGACATTGAGAACTTGCATATCTATCACTAGATTTACTCCTCCTGTTGTTGTAAAAAATGGTCCATATATAATTTTACTTTCTATTTGTTGCTGGTATATGGAAGTACAATTGATGGTTTCTATCCATTCAGAGACTTTATTTGCAGAAACTTTGCTAAATTCCTATATTAAGTCTAATAGCTTATCTGTAGATGCTCTTGAATTTTCTAGGTCTATAATCATTGTCCATGATTAAGAACAGTTATTTCTTCTCTTCTAATACCTCTGTCTTGTATTTCCTTTTCTTGCCACATTACAGCAACTAGTAGAGTCTTAAAGGTTATGTTTGATTAGTAGTGAGAGTAAGCATTTTGGTCTAATTCTCTAATCTTAGGGGAGAAAGCTTTTAAAAATTTACAGTTAATTATGATATTGACTCTAGGTATTTTGTAGAGGCTAATGATCAAATTAAGCATGTTTTCTTTTATTCCTAATTTGTTAAGTGTTTTTATTATCAGTAGGTGATGAATTGTGTAAAGTGCTTTTTCTAAAATGTCCATGTGAATACAATAAAATTTTACTTCTTTTTTCTGTTAATGAGGTGAATTGTATTGAGTGATGATTTCAGTAATATATTACAGTAAAATTGGAAGTTAGTTACAATTAACCAGAGGAAGGAAAAAAAGAAAAATGATAATCTTGATGAACTATACGACTTTTTTCAAAATGCTTGTTTTTTAAAAAATGGTGTAGAAATTTAATAGTTTTTTAAATAGATCTTTTCTAATAAATATTGAGTTCCTTATAATAGGAGTTAATGAGAATGAAGATACATTAAAAAGAGGAGGTAAAAGATTTAATTTAGATAAATGATGGCTCTGTAACTGAATTGTTTACCTTAGGCACATCATAGAAAACAGTACATGTTCAAACTAATGGGTAAGAATCAAAGTGCCAGAATAAACCTGTAAGAAATGAATTTTAACTTTTTTATTAAGTTGGCTTTCCTCTTTATAAATGGAGGAAATTATGGTACAGCTTACAGACACGCAGGTGATATATTTTTGGCTTAAATGTTGTCTTTATACCACTACTAGTATTGAGTGCCTTTTGTGAACATACCATGTAACAGTTGAAAAGAGTGTTCGGAGGCATTTGGTAGGGAAGGCACAGTGAAGTAAATGAATCTGTCTAAATAATTAAAAGGTGGATAAATTTAAAAATCATCCTCAATCTCTTATATTCTTATATAAACAGTTCGATTCAGTTATTCTATATGTACTCTTAGAGACATGGCAGGTTTTTGTTTCCCAGAGTGAGTGGAAATCATCTTTTTCTGAGTTTAGCTAATGGTCAGGTAATTGTGACTTCCTTTTTATTCTGCAGCGTATTTTGACTACAAAGATGAATCCGGATTTCCAAAGCCTCCATCTTACAATGTGGCAACAACACTGCCCAGTTATGATGAAGCTGAGAGAACCAAGGCTGAAGCTACTATCCCCTTGGTTCCTGGAAGAGTAAGTCTAATTTACCATGTTACTTGCTGGCTGCTTGATGGGAATTAGATTCTCTTCATTACCCACTTTTGATATATTACTTATGATTGTACTAATTCATAAAAGTAGAGTTAATTTTTTATTTAAATTTTAGTTAACATACAATGCAATATTGGTTTCATGTGTACAAGTCAGTGATTTGTCATTAACATATAGCACCCTGTGCTCGTCACAGCAGGTGCTGTCCTTAGTACCCATCACCTATCTAGCCCATCTCCCACCCACCTCCTCTGTCAACCCGTAGTTTGGTCTCTATCATTAAGAGTCTCTTGTGGTTTGTTTCCCTCTTTGTCCCCCACCTATATGTTCATCTGTTTTGTTTCTTAACTTCCACATATGAGTATTTGTCTTTCTCTCATTGACTTACTTTGCTTACATAATACATTCTAGCTCCATCTATGTGGCTAGACACACACCTACCACATCTTGAGTCATTCATCAGTCAGTGGACATTTGGGCTCTCTCCATAGTCTGGCTATTGTTGATAATGCTGCTATAAACATGGGGGTGCATGTGCTCATTTGAATTTGTATTTTTGTATCCTTTGGGAAAATACCTAGGAGTGCAACTCCTGTATTGTATGGTAGTTCTATTTTTAGTTTCTTGTACAGCTATTTTTGAAAAACAAGTACTATTTTCTTTTGAGATAATAAACTCTTACCTCTTCCAGAAAATGATGTAGGAAAAGGTACAAACCAGCAAAAAATCACTAGTCATCCCAGCTTAAATTTTCCCTATATATCTCCTTCTACCACCATTTTCTCAGTTCTCCTGCCCTAACTGAATTGTCTTAGAGCAAGGGCTGATTTAGGAGATACACTGACTTTGCTTTGATCTACACACTTCATATTTTGGTATTAGGTAGATAAGGAGACTTATGGAGAGAACAAGTTGAACTTGATAGAATTAAATGTATAAAACTTATAACAGGGCCCCAGCAATTGTCTAGATGAGCCTCATGCCACCAGCAGTCCAGATCACTCCTCTGTCTGTGAGGACGTAGTGAATTCAGATCCCATAGCTGGGTATGATGAAAGCCAGTGGGAGATTTTGTTCTTGATGTCAGACCTGCAAGTGACTGTGGTTTCATAAATACTCATCCTGGTTCAAGCTGATGCAGGTAGGGCCTTGGGCCACATACTGGGAAAATGCAGAGTAGGGGCAGTCAGGGTTCCAGACTCATCCCAAGAGGAAACTAGAGTGAACAGTAAGAACAAAAGCAGCAGTTTAACCTGGGCAGTGGCCCCAGAAGGTCAGGCCTTAGGGTAGAGGCCTGTTGACAGACTGTACCTACTATGAGGAGTGGGGTTCCTAAAACCACTGCTTGATAGAAATAGTAGTTTATAAGCCTAGTCTAGGCTGACTCCGTATGGTAGTGTGTGCTCAGTTCTTGTAGTTGCCAGGGAGAAACTACCAAGCTTCAAGGGGCTCCTTGTCTAAGGGCAAAACAGTCTTCGTACAATACTGGAAGTGAACCCACATGCTTGGCATGTGCTCAGTTTCTATTATCTTATTTCCAGTCCTCACAGCAGCCTTGCAAGGAAGAGATGATATTATCCCCATTTTACAAATGCAAAAGGTGAGCCCAGAGATGTTAACTAATTTGCCCCGGATCATAATAGGTAATAAGTAGCATAGGTGAGAGTCATACCCAGGAGTTCTAGACTCCAAAGTCCTGTGTGTATTCAGTAGTTCTCTTAGACTATATGGTAACTGTCCCATGGAAATAGACCAGGAGATTAGCTCTAATTAATAACAGAACTCCTTAGAATACTTTCATTTGACAAGTGTACCTATTTAGGAACTCGTTAAACATTATTTAGCAAACATTGACCACTTTTTTTTTCAATATTTATTTTTGAGGGAGAGAGAGAGAGACAGACAGAGCATGAGCAGGGAAAGGGCAGAGAGAGAGAGGGAAACACAGAGTCTGAAGCAGGCTCTAGGCTCTGAGCTGTCAGTCAGCACAGACCCTGATGTGGGGTTCGAACTCACAAACTGTGAGATCATGGCCTGAGCCAAATTCAGATGCTTAATTGACTGACCCACTCAGGCCCCCCTAGACCACTTTTTTATATAGTGTGCTATATATTTTGTAATGGATAGGTAGGAAGCTTTGAATAAAGCAGTACTCTTACTATATAAGAACTTAAAGATAGCTGGGGAAAAGGCCCCCAAATACCAATATCTAAGCAGCACAGGTGTAGTGAGCATTAAGAACTGTGACTTCTTACTGTGTGATTGTGGGGGAGATGGGATTTGAAGTGGGCCCTGAGTTTTGATGGATAAGAACATTCCAGAGGGAAAAGCCCAGAAAGCAGACCTGAATTTAGCCCGGTGTAGGGCAGGGTCTGTGAATGTAGTAATTGATTTTGCTTGGACAAAGAGTGTGTGACCAGACTATAGGTTGGAGAATGTTTTGAATGCTAGGATGAGGCATTTAGACTTACATGTGGGTCACACAGAATCTTTGAAAGCTTTTGAGCAGGGATATAAGACAAGTAATGTGTCTTAGAAACATTAACCCAGCAATAGTTTTTAGGAGGAATCCGATAGTAAAGATACCAAGGACAGGAAAAACAGTTAGAAGGCACCCACAAGGAGCACCTGGGTGGCTCAGTTGGTTAAGCATCAGACTCAAGGCACCTGCAGTATTACTAGAAATTACTTCCATGTCTTTCTGTAGTATATCTTTGAGTATTTATGCAAAAAAAACCCAATTAGTTTCTAGTTAGGCACAGTTTTATTTTTCCTAATATGAAGTCAGAAACTGGTAGTCAGTATTTTAAAAAACAAAACAAACACATTCTTGTAAAGATTTCCTTCCTTCCTTCCTTCCTTCCTTCCTTCCTTCCTTCCTTCCTTCCTTCCGAGAGGGTGCAAGTGAGCGAGAGAGAAAGAGAGAGAGAGAGAGAGAGAGAGAGAAGCAGGGCTTACCTGAAACAGGGCTTGAACTCACCATGAGAAGATGACCTGAGCCGAAGTCAGATTCTGAGCCACCCAGGTGCCATTCCTTTTTTTTTTTTAAGTTTGTTTTTTAAGTTTGTTTATTTTGAGAGAGAAAGCACTAGCAGGGTAGCAGCAGAGAGAGAGGGAGGGGGAGAATTACAAGCAGGTTCCATGCTGTCATCAGCACAGAGCCAGATGCAGGGCTCAAACCCATGAACTGTGAGATAATGACCTCAGTCAAAGTCAGATGCTTAACCAACTGAGCCACCCAGGTGCCCCTCTTGTAAAAATTTCTAATAGGGAGGAAATGTGTTAAGTTTGAAATGGAAACTGCCTCTGACATTTCCGTTTCTCCAGTACACCCTCCCTTGGTGAACCATAGTTTGTTACGGATTTCCCAGCCCCATTCTGTCTGTGTAGGATGAGTTTGGATTGTCCCTAAAGTTTTTTTTTTTTGTTTTTTTCATTTGAGGAACCTTCATTGGACTGTGTACAAATGTAGCTTTTACTTTTAAGTGTATATTCATATATTTTTCAATATTTCAACACATAAGGTACATCATTTGAAAAGGTGGGGCACATGGTTCATGTTGGTGAGGATCCTGTTCCTCCTAGACTTGGATTAATATGTTTTCAAGGTAGGATGGAGAGGATCCTGTCTGCTGGTAAGTGTGGGAGTGAGGTTGTTTCAGACCTATATGCCAATGCGAACAAAATGGTTATGGAGGGGAACACTGGGCAACCCCATAGCCTCTTCGTGTGTGATCATGCTACCCTTTTTCTCCCATGTCTCAAAAAAGCATTTGAACTCCTTAATTGGGTCCTGGGTTACTAATATCTAGGTCCTTAGCAGGTACTGGATCACTCATTCTAGAATGTAAGCCAAATATATATCTTATCTTTAGATATATTTGAATGAATACTTCTCTTTGAACTTTATAATTTTTGAAGTGTATTCTTAAAGAATTTGGGTTATAAAATGAACAATTCATTTAGAAAGGTATAGAGATAAAAGAAAGATTTGCTTCTTCTCTAATTTTACTTAAAAGACAAAATGAAATTTTTAACACATACTGAACCTTAATGCCCATCGTTTTAAATTGAGCCAAAGCAGTAAATTTTCTCCTTGGTACTCACTTTTATCCCTTTCCTTATTTTTCCTGATGCCTTTCATTTGCCTACAAAGAATGCATTTTGAATTTACTTTGCTCTTTTCGTTTAGGATGAAGACTTTGTGGGTCGGGATGACTTTGATGATGCTGACCAGCTGAGGATAGGAAATGATGGGATTTTCATGTTAACTTTTTTCAGTAAGTAAATACACATAGCAGAACCACCTCTTACCAGCCAGAGCGCTTTGCAGTATGGCTGTATCTGACTGAATTAAAATGACTAGTTGAACTAATATTTTTAATACATTGTATGTATTTGATGCCTTTTACTCAGGCATTTTTCTTAATACATTTTTCTTAATATTCCTTCTGTCTGTCTTATATCTATAGAAAATATAATTGAAGTAGTTATTGGGATGCTGTATTTTTACATGAGTGAAATAAGCCTCATCTTTTAGGTCTGCAAGGATCCTTAGCATTACTCCTACTCAGACCTGACCTGTAGAGTAGGAATTAAAGGCCTTAGTCTGATGGATTTTTTCCTCTTTTGGCAAGCTTCTAATTTCTGACAGATCAAAGTTAGCTGATTTTTTTTCCCCTCCTTGATATTATTTTGCATTCATCTCTCCATGAGTGTCACTTTGAAGTGAGCAACCATTTTTTTAATTTGCTGTATTAAAAAGGTAACATATAAAGGAAATATTTAGAGGTGGCGTTATGTAGCTGTCAAGATTCATAGAAGTAGGACGATGAATAACTTGAATCAGATCATTTTACTTACTGAAGTGTAACACATAAAAGGGCACAAGTCATATGTATACAGTTTGGTGACTATTAAGGCATTTTTGAAAGTGAATAGCAATAGACAGAATAGTGTAACACCTGGTATTGAGAGAAGATGTTTTCTTGTTTGCATTTGGGAGGAAGACAGAGAATGGATGTTTTCTGGAGGTAGGGGAAGTGTTATGGTAGGTGGGCTGGGCTATCTTTTATCCTTGGAAAAGCCCGTTAAGCAAAATCAAGTGTAGAAGGCACTCTGGCCACAATAACAGGACCTGTCTGACATGTTTTTTTTTTTTCCTTCTCTGCCTGTACAGTGGCATTCCTCTTTAACTGGATTGGATTTTTCCTATCTTTTTGCCTGACCACCTCAGCTGCAGGAAGGTATGGGGCCATTTCAGGATTTGGTCTCTCTCTAATTAAGTGGATCCTGATTGTCAGGGTAAGTTGTCTACCAGAAAAGATAGACTCTGAAGAGAAACAAGAAGTAGAGTAACTTTGAATATTTGATTTTTTTTCATGTGTTGTTGCTTTGCATTATCTGTACATTTAAAATGATTTTAGGTTTGTCTTTATTCTGGTTTCATGAAGTTGAACCTAAATCATTTGCAGTTGGCTGTTCATGCAAGTTTTACACTTAAATCTAGTGAATATTGGTGATCCCAAGACATCTATCTTACAGGTTGTTCACAGGTTATTTTCTCTGCTTTTAATGTTTATAATAGGATAATATATGTGTTTGTTCTGAAATGAGCTATTTTATGATAAAAAGGTAACACTTCTTTGGTGTCTCATTAAAAACGGGCATTCCTCTCATTCTACTAAAGCTTTGGTTTACCTTTCTTCTTCCCTCTTGCCTTCGCTTTGTTTCTCCCCCCTTCCTCCCTCTCTTCGGCACTCTCTTCCTCCTTCCCCTCTGGGGTTTATCAGTAGCATCAGTGGTTATGCCAAAATGTCTAGGAGCTGAAACTGTTTAACAAGTGCTCCTCCCTTAGGGCATGTTACTTATCTCTACAGTATATTAGAGAGAAATCCTCAATGATTTGGGAGTTGTCAGGTAGTCACAATTGCCGAAGTAATTTTACTTTAAAAGATCTAGTGTCTTAAAGTATACTGTGATTTCAGGGTAAGTTTATTGCTTTTGTCAGCTTCATAGAGAAAATCAATGTATCTATCATAAATTGGCATTATGAGCTATTTAATAGGTGTTGAGTAATGACTGGAGGTTTTCAAATCTGTTTATTCTAATGAGTTGTTAACATTTTTAGGATTCCAAGTTCCTTTGAGAGCCTGGTAAAAGTTAAGGACTTTTCCTCGAGATGACTAATATATATTCATCTGAGTCACGGCCTTCAGGTTGAGAGCCTGAGCCCTAAAGAGGTTTCTCATTCCTTCTAAGTCTTAAATTGTGATTCTATTAGAAAATAAAATGCTATATTTTAATGCTGAGACAGTCTTAAATTCTTGGACATGGAAGCCCCCTGTAGAAAACAGGGATAAAATTAGTTACGGATCTTTTTTTAACTAAAATTTTCAGAGTTAACTAAATTTTAAAACTGAATTAACTGAATCAGCTTGTATCAGGATGGCTTGGTCTGTGAGTAACCGAAAACGGAGCTCAAAATGGCTAAGAAACAGTGGAACAAATTTAGTTCCCATGAAAACAAGTCCTGACGCGGAGGATAGTTAGATCAGTGTGTCATTGACATCCTAAGGGATGATAGTTAGTACAGCTGCTCCTCCCTCAGGGTGAAAACGGCCATCGCAGTTGCAGGCATCACAGCAGCAGCCCAGCAGTGCTCAGCAGAAGACAGACAGCTGTTTTTTCTCTGGCTTTGCTCTCCTTGTGCAAGGAGACCGTACCACTCCTCATTTCCCATTGGCTAGAATGGGCCAATATTTGCCAAAGGAATCAGATTATTGTGATGTACATAATAAAGCTTGCAAGGTGAAGGCACAGCTGAAAGAATAGGAGCAAAATAATTGGTTTTGGCACTGGCTAAGCAAAGTCAAAAGGTCATCAAAACATATTTCTAGAAGGATAGATAATATGTGGGCCAAAAAAAACACCCCAATCTTTTAAAAAATAAACAGACTTGAGCACTTTAACATAAAGAGTCTATAAAGCCAAAATCATATCTCAAGATTGCCTTTCCATAAAAGGAAATGTATCTGCATATATCATAACCATTTCAGGTCATGATATATGTATCATATAAAATATTTTCACTTAAAAAAATTACAGGAGCTAAATGATAGCATTAGTATGCAGAAGTCTTGTGTTTTGTGTGCCCTTATGTTAAAATGTATAATTATATTTGCTAAGCTATTGTAATATTAATTTGCTTTATTTTTTAGTTTTCCACCTATTTCCCTGGGTATTTTGATGGTCAGTACTGGCTCTGGTGGGTGTTCCTGGTTTTAGGTAAGTGCTTTTAATATAGACAAAGGAGAGAAAAGATATTGTTAAATTTTAGAAGTAAAATTGCTTTTAGTAAACCCTCATCTTGCTCACAATATAGTAGTATACTAGCAATAGTGAGTATGATTTTAAAATATTTCTTAAAGATTTGGTTGTTGTCAACATCAGAGTAACAAGCATGTTAATAAAAGATCTCTAGGTGGTGGGTTTTTCCTAACCCATTCACACCTACATCTCAGGTTTCCCCTGGGTGACCAGTGACTTTATAGTCTGTGAGTATTTTTCCCCTTGAGAGTAATCATGACAAAGGGGTTCCACATGACACTACCCCTTGACCTGAGTGGGGTTGTAAGTATCCACTCCATGGTAGCCACTCGTTTCCACCAGGATTCTGCATCCCGGCCCGTGATGGGGTAACCTCCATCTCTGGTCGCTTACTACTTTTGGTGCCAAACAGAATGGGAATGAGGAGTGGTTGCTGAATGGGTACAGATTTTTTTTAGGGGTCATAAAAACGTTCTGAAGTGAAGATAATAGTTTTGGTTGTACAGCTCTATATCTATACTAAAATTAAAGCCAGTGAACAGTATACATTAAACCAATGCACTTTATGATACGTGAATTATATCACCGTAAACGTGTTTTTAAAATGTCTCTTAAGACTCAGAGATGAGGGGCGCCTGGGTGACTCAGTCAGTTAAGCATCCGACTTCGGCTCAGGTCATGATCTCACGGTCCGTGAGTTCGAGCCCCGCGTTGGGCTCTGTGCTGACAGCTCAGAGGCTGGAGCCTGTTTTAGATTCTGTGTCTCCCTCTCTCTGCCCCTCCCTCGCTCACTCTCTGTCTCTGTCTTTCAAAATAAAATAAAGACATTAAAAAAAAAAAAAANGTAAATAGCTTCTGGTATAGACATACAAAATCCGCCTCACTCCTTCGGTGCCTGGTAAATAAAGGGCAGAGTGAACCCTACTTGTATATGTATTTTTTAAGAATATAGAGAAGTTGAGTTTAGAGTTGAGAATAGAAAAATTGCTGTATAAAACAAAAACAAAAAATATATAAAAAGAATTGCTGTAATAGGTAAGGGGATTCTGACACCTAGTGGACAGAGCGTATGTACAGTTGACAGAAAAAAAATATGACAAAGAATGGGTGTTTTTGTTTTGTTTTTTTGAGAAAAATATTTTATAACTTGTCTTCTTATTTTGGAGTTAATTTTGTTCAAATACTTTTTTGGAACCCAGAAGGTAGGTTTTCATAATGCCTTTCAGTGAGGTTATCAAATGTATATGTTTAGCTCTATCTTATTTTTTATTTCTCTTTTAGACCAATTAGATTCTTTTTTTGTTTTTAATTTTATTAAAAAAAATTTTTTTTAATGTGTTGTTTCTGAGACAGAGAGAAACAGCATGAGCAGGGGAGGGTCAAAGAGAGAGAAGGAGACACAGAATCAAAAACAGGTTCCAGGCTCTGAGCTAGCTGTCAGCACAGAGCCTGACGCGGGGTTCAAACCCACGAACTGTGAGATCATGACCTGAGCTGAAGTCGGACGCTTAACCAACTGAGCCACCCAGGCTCCCCTAGACCAATTAGATTCTGAATGTACAAAAAGACTTTCATTTGAGCTCTCAAGATTTATGTCTTCTCAATAACAAATGGAAAGTGCTGTATGGAAATCCTTTGGAAATTGCTCATGTTTTGATAACTTTTAGCAGAAAAATGATGAAATTGTGCTATCAAGAGGGATATTTCTGTGGGGAGGGGGTACTTAATACAGAAATTATAAATTCATTCTTGATTTTTCTTTTTTAAATCAGGTTTTCTCCTGTTTCTCAGAGGATTTATCAATTATGCAAAAGTTCGGAAGATGCCAGAAACTTTCTCAAATCTTCCTAGGACCAGAGTTCTCTTTATTTATTAAAGGTATTAAACAAAACTTTATTCTAGTCCCAGTATAATCATGTGATACATTTCCACTTTTTCTCCACATTCAGAGTATAGTATGCCCCCTGTAGTAGGAAACATAGAGAAAGTAAGGAAGCCATAGTCCTTGCCTTTTTGGCAGTTTCTAGTTTAGTAAGGAGTGTTTTCATTAAAAGCTGTTGAAAAGGGCAAGTTAGAAAAACTACCATCGGAGGAAACAGTATCTCATGTACTGATGGTATAAAAGAGGCAGGGGTCTTCGTGGTCATTGGGAAGCGAGGATATTTGGCTGTGACTGCGGGGTCCAAGATCTTTGACTCTTGAATCCAGAAGCCACTGCTTATTGTTGCACCAGATCCAGAGGATGGTATTGAGAAGGAGCCTTTCAGGTTAATCACTTGGTTCTAATTACATAGGTCCCCCAAACCCCAGAGGTCCAATGGAAAGAAACCATTGTCTGCTTTAGGAACTCCTTTCACCTAGGCCACTTACAAGTCCACCAAGGCTTCCATCTCTTAAAATTAGTCAGGGAGACTTTCCTGGTGCCCTTCCTCAGGTTCACACTGTGATATCACCACTCTGGTGGTAAGGAGGGTTAAACCCAAGGAAAGGAAGGGGAAAAGGGCCTTTTCTCCTCCCTAGATCAGGAGGACTAAGCCCTGCTGAGGCTCCTCTCTGATTCCCATTAGGTTTTTTCCAGAGCTGAGTTCCATCTTCCATCATTAGCTGCAAAAAGGAAGAGCTATGGAATCTTGGGAAAGAGTATGCCAAAGAGAGAGTCCCCCTGGTAGCAAGATCTAATAGAACTTTTTGGACTTCCGTTTGTTCCTTTAAGTTTGGGATGGGTGGGTTGCGGAGGGGAAATTTTGAACTACCCTAGCGGCTAGGTTAATTGAAGATCAGACAAGGCTTTGGGTTTTTTGGAGGGTTTTTTGTTTTTTAAACATTTTATTTGAAAGTAATCTCTACACCCAGCATAGCGTTTGAACTCCCAACCCTGAGACCAAGAGTCACATGCTCTTCTGACTGGGCCAACCGGGCACCTCCTGAAGATCAAGCAAGGCTTTGTAAAGGGTGTACTAGTAGAGATCAGTCTTAAGTGATACGTAGAATTTCTACTAGTGGAAATTGGATAGGGTGAGGTAGATTTCAGAATCACCTAAAAACAGTGTGAAGAGTGTAAATAGAGGCAAGGAAATACGGAGCTTGCTCGAGGGACATCAAAGGAGTGTTGAAGGTCAAGACTTCAAAGCCAAGTTGAAACAATGTTTTCAAATATCTTGAATACTAAGCCCATTTGCAGAGGAACTGTAGAATTCGTAGAGCAGCCCTTAAAATCCAATGACATGTTGGTTCAGTGCAAGCTAACCCTTTGGGAACAGTAATTTGTTCTCTATTTGCTGTTGGATAGTCATAGTTAACAGAGGTAATTAGATGCTAAGAGTGGAGTTCTCAGTTTTGAAGATTCATGATAGTATCAGGATGTGTGCCTCTCTAGAAAAGAAAGTAGCCACCATAATTAATTTGCCAGGTGATGTGAGGCAGCATTAAAATTTTTTAAGCAACAGGATGCCCGGCTGACTCCATCAGAAGAGCATGCCACTCCTGATCCTGAGGTTGTGGGTTTGAGCCCCATGTTAGGTGTAGAGATTCCTTCAAAACAAAATCTTCTAAAAAAAATAAGCAATAGAATAATATGATGAACATTTCTTGAATATGATCAATTTTTAGACTATGGTATGGTAATAACATTTTTCAGCTTTTTTTGGTATCAGATACTGCATTAAGCACGTCATATGTATAATTAAATGCATTGATGTAAATAACAAAGTTACAGTGGTAGATAAGCTCAGATACCTGTGTGGTGGAGTATATTCATAAGGCACTTTTTGCAAAAGTTAAAGCATACAAAGAACTTAGGCTTATGTTGGTTAAAGTAAATTTCTTCAAGGTAGTATGTACTTTGATTTGAAAGAAAATTTTAGTCCCTAAGGGTGCAACATGTGCTGCCTTTTTTCTGTTTTTTAAAGAAATAAAACATTTAAAGAATATTTTATTCCATGTTTAAAAGTGTGTGTCATATCCTGAATTTGAATTAGGTTACAAAGTCTGGACACAGATTGATTAGCATTGACATTGCTGGCCAAGGCCCTAATGCCCATGATGTGTCTTTGTGTCTAGGACATCCTAACTTTAAGAGACTTACCAGGTGTTTTGTGCAGTTTTATGCAGTTACTATTGTCCTCTTTTTTCTTTCCTTTCCATATCCATACCTGTATAATTGGTAACTATTCCTAAGCCTCATGTTTAACGCTTACCTGCCAAAGATTCTTTTGGGTTGCCATGGTTCTCCTTCTTGCAGAGGGTGCCCAAATCACCCATAGATTTTCCCTAATCTATTGATGCCCGCAATACCCTGAGGGAATAGATTTCTGTCTCTGTCTCTCTCTTCCTCCCTCCCTCCCTTTTAATTATTTTTAAGTGATCTCGATACCCAATGTGAGGCTCGAATTTATAACTCTGAAATCAAGAGTTGCATGTTCTACTGACTGAGCCAGCCAGGCGCCCCCTTATTTCTCTTTTTTAGAAACAATAGAGTCTGTATGTAGGTCTAGGCAAACGGTAGGTTTGAATTTCTGAATGGACCAAGATCACACCTCTGTCTCTTCTCTTCATTCTTCAGTCAAAAGGAAATTTCAGTGTTTCTTAGGGGATTTCACACCTTCCTCATCTTGTTTCTAACACATAGCCAGGAGCAGGCAGGTTAGGAGAAAGCCTGAACTTATCAGTTTTCTATATTGTTAGAGACTGTATTGAGTGGCTTTTGTTCATAAAATTGGTATTGTTTTGTTTGGGTTTTTTAAAATTTGTGAAGTGTTTTATAGGAGTATTCTAAATGTAAAGCAAAGCATCTTTATTTGGGGTTATGATTTGCAGTAGGCAGTCCTTAGTACTAATGCTCATGGAGCTGTGAGGGACATTCTTGGCCTGCAGTACTCCATATTGTGGGGTCAGAAGCCTTATTGTGCTTTAGGAGTTGTCAGAAACTTAGAGCATCCCCCAGTGAAGGACATCTTCAGTTTCTTTCCTTTTCTATCTGACTTTGCTAGTTCAGTGGGTTTGAAATCATTTCTGACATGCCCAGAGGATTCAGAGCTCTAAATTAGGGGTTTAGAGACTTAGAGCAGTGTTTAGAATTCTAATGACTTCCTTACTAATTGTCAGTATCCCCAGAGTGAATCTGAAAAGCCATAATATCCCGTGGGACTGAATTTCCTTTGTCCATCGACAGGGATAAGAACTGTTCATCTAGATCCAAATGTAGAATGGTTCTCTAGTTGAGAGGAAATTTAATTTAATTTCAAGTTGTGCTAGCAAACCATCATATAAGGTATGAAGATTTTATTTTCTTTCACTGAGATTTCTTAACTTCCTTTGATATAGGTGTCACTAGTTAAAAGCTAGCCATAGGCTTACTTTTTGCCAGAAAGACACAGGTACGTACTTTTAAAAATAGCTTTGCCATAACAGAAAAATAACTTAATTCCCATGCTGTAGTAAGATGTGGCATTTTATTGGAAAAGGGTACAAGATTAGTGACTTTTCTCTTCACGTGACCCAAAATATAGGACACACAAACAAAACAAACCTTGAAATGACCCCAGAAGTCCTCTTTCTAATCAGCCAAAGTAGATGTTACAAAAGCCGAACAGTAAAGCCCATGTACTACTGTCGTAGGGGCAGCTCTCAGGTTCCCTTTTGGACCTCATTTAAGCCTAAAAAGGAAATCTGGTCTCTTGCCCCGCAGCAAGAAAAGCCTAAAGGAACTGCTAAGTGTAAGCCCAGTGGCCTCAAGAAGCATGTGACCATGAGGAAGCAGAAAAACAAAACGTTCCTTCTGTATTGTTTATTTTTATTTATTTATACTTACTTATTTTTGAGAGACAGAAAGAGACAGAGCATGAGCAGGGGAGGGGCAGAGAGAGAGGGAGACACAGAATCTGAAGCAGGCTCCAGGCTCTGAGCTGTCAGCACAGAGCCTGGTGTGGGGCTCAAACTCATGAACTGTGAGATCATGACCTGAGCCGAAGTCGAACACTTAACCGACTGAACCACCCAGGCGCCCCTTCTTCTGTGTTGTTTAAAAAGAAACAGATACCTTTCAGAAGCCTTTATCCAAAGTGATCACAAATATTGTGTTCATAGTTTCTCTTATTTACCAGTTTACTGGAAATACATTTTTATGGTGTACCACTTCCTCGTGCTGCCAAGGAACCAAGCATTTAGCTGCAGTAGCTGGAACGTGGTAGCACAGTTACTTGGTATCAAACACTGCTCCGAAAGCACTTGTGCCTGTGACACACAAGAGATTTTAAATTGTTATTTTAACCACATATAAAACAGGAGGAAAAAGTTTGTAAGCACTGGCATTAATGAGATAGGACCCTTTACAGTTAGGTAATGATTCCTGTGTCCTATACCTATTAGACACCAGGTATGTAAAATTCCCCCCATATGATGGTATTTTTTCTTTTCTATGATTTTTGCCTTTCTATAGTCTTCCCCCCTGCTCCTTAATACTTCTCTTAATTTATTAAAGGAAGTTCACCCCAAGTTAAAGTTAGATTTATTGGACTATGTTATCAAGTAGCAAGACAGAAGTGTTTTTAGTGGAATTAAAAAAATTTTTATTTTATTTTATTTTATTTATTTTATGTTTTATTTTATTTTTGAGAGAGAGAGAAATCACAGGAGCAGGGAAGGGGCAGAGAGAGAGGGAGACACAGAATCCGAAGAAGGCTTTCTGCATAGAGCCTGATGCGGTGCCCGAACTCACAAACTGCGAGATCATGACCTGAGCTGATGTTGGACGCTTAGCTGACTGAGCCACCCAGGTGCTCAGTGGAATTTTTGCTAAAAAAAATTCACATAACATTCAAGAAGAAATAGTGGTTTTCCTCTTGAGATTAAATGATCTGTAGGCTGTTGGTCCCTTTTGTTTCTGCAGAGATCTGATCTACAGTTTAGTAATGATGTCCACAGTCCCTAAAGGCCTTCTGTCCTCCACTTGTGTTCCGCCATTGTTTCTGTAACAACTAGTGAGTCAGGTCCATCTGGAGAACAGGCCTCCAGGTCTTAGAGAGCAGCAGTCATTTTCATTTGGAGCTTGTATCGTGATTGAGAACACCCATTACTATGCTATCGATACTCTTTAAGTGGAATTTTATTGTTTGTTGGGTGGCTCTGACTTTGAGGGATCTGTTAAAGCTAATCGACGTCTGTAGAAGCAGCGTGATCTAAGGCAAGTGACCAGATAGTTACCTGGACTGTATCATATGTTGCTGCAAATTCAAGTGTTTTTATGAATAAGAACTGTTAGATCAGTTTTCATCTGTTAATGGGAATTAATAAAGCTGAAGTTACTTAAGTTTGTAGTAAGTCTAGCCTCATGGCAAAACCCTCCATTTGACATAGGTCTGCGGGTACACTCTTTTTGCTTCTGCTTGCTTTTTGGAGTTCCTTATGTTCACATGTCTGTCACGGTACATTCTGAGGTCTCTCAATCTAAAGAAAAGTTGCTCCTTGTCAGTATTACTGGTTTACTTGAATACCAACTGAATTTGGAATTTGGGAAAATATGAAGCTTAAAGAAGCATATGTTGATTTCCTCCCATGTAACTTCTCCGCATTTTGTCAGCCTTTTAAAGATTTATGGAATAGTCTAGTCAGAAAAGATAGGAAAGAAAGGGCTGGTGATAGCTTTTACAGTAACCTGGAAAGGTAGAAAAGTAAGCTAAAGGCTTAGGTATTAGCCATCCAACTCTCCCTTGGTGCATGATACCACAAAGTCGTTTCTCAAATATTTATGAAGTGTTGTATGTATCTCTTTGGTGTTTTTTTGTTTTTTTTTCTTTTAGCATTTACATAGGGAGTTACTTGTACCTTTTTCTGTTATTTCCTTGAAAACCAAAATGATTAATTATGCCAATACAGAAATGCCTTAAAGTATTGGATGAAAACTGCAATTAAAATACAGAATATAGGGGCTCCTGGGTGGCTCAGTCGGTTAAGCGTCCAACTTCCGCTCAGATAATGATCTCACGGTTCGTGGGTTCGAACCGTGCTCGAACCCACCTGTGCTGACACCTAGCTCTGTGCTGACACCTAGCTCAGAGCCTGAAGCCTGATTCAGGTTCTTTATCTCCCTCTCTCTCTGACCCTCCCCTGTTCACGGTGTCTCTCTCAGAAATAAATAAAACATTTAAAGAAAGTTAAAAAAAATACAGAATATATAGGGCACCTGGGTGGCTCAGTTGGTTAAACATCTGACTCAGATTTCAGCTCAGGTCAAGAGCCCTGAGTCGGACTCTGTGTGGACAGCACAGAGTCTGCTTGGGTTTCTCTCTCTTCCTCCCTCTCTGCCCCTCTTTCATGCTCTCCCTATCACTTTCTCTTTCTCTCAAAATAAATACATAAACTTAAAAATAATATACAATAGGGGCGCCTGGGTGGCTTAGTCGGTTAAGCGTCCAACTTTCGCTTAGGTCATGATCTCGCGGTTCGTGGGTTCGAGCCCCGCGTTGGGCTCTGTGCTGACTGCCAGCTCAGAGCCTGGAGCCTGTTTCAGAGTCTGTGTCTCCCTCTCTCTCTGACCCTCCCCTGCTCACGCTGTCTCTCTCTCTCTCTCTCCTAGAAATAATAATAATAATAATAATAATAATAATATACAATATATGGGCATTGTTTTGAGAGTGTTTATTTCAGTCACGTATATTCCTTTTTAAAAATTACTTTTCTGGGGCTCCTGGGTGGCTGAGTTCGTTAAGCGTTTGACTTCATTCAGCTCAGGTAATGATCTTGTGGTTGAGTTTGAGCCCGCATCAGGCTCTGTGCTGATAGCTCAGAGCCTGGAGCCTACTTCAGATCCTGTGTCTCCCTCTCTGTCTGCCCCTCCCCACCTCATGCTGTGTCTGTCTCTCTCAAAAGTAAATAAACATTTTTAAAAATTAGGTTTTTTTAATCAATTTTTTTTCAGAGATATATACCCAAAAATACATTGACTTTTTTTTTCCTGATTGATTGAAAGAAGTATCTGTGACACCTGTGAGTTTACAGTTATTCTTTAACTTTGCGGTGCTCTAAGCACAGCATGACTTTATTGGCGTCCTTATTAGAAATCTTTCTTGTGTGAGATCTGGCCGAATTGGCAGGGCAAACAGGAGCTTCAGGTGTATTGGAAAAATTACCTGTGCACTTGGATTCTACTGTCTCTTAGTCCCCACGTTTCCATCACTGCTGTGGAGGTTAAGTGTAGGATGAAGGAAGGGTTACTTGCATTTCATTATTTTGTTAGGAAGTTTGGGGAGAGAGAGAGAGAGAGAGAGCGCGCCCTGGTTTTGTGGGCTTTAGAGAAAGTATTCAAGTTCTTCCTAGTTCGAGAGTCCTTGGTAACTTTAAGAACTGAAATGGTAATGTTTGTTGAACAGTATGATGTCAGTGTAGAGTAATCTTAAAGCTATGTTAAAATGCACTTGTGTCTCCAAACATCCTGCCTTCTTTTGTGACTACATCCTTCTCTTGGCCAAAATAACAAGCTAACTAGAGTTTCAATATTCAATATCCTTCTCTGGCAGATGTTTTCTGGCAAAGGCCTTCCTGCGTTTATGAATTCTCTCTCAAGAAGCAAGAGAACACCTGCAGGAAGTGAATCAAGATTCAGAACACAGAGGAATAATCACCTGCTTTAAAAAAATAAAAGTACTGTTGAAAAAGATCATTTCTCTTTATTTGTTCCTAGGTGTAAAATTTTAATAGTTAATGCAAAATTCCGTAATCTTTGAATCATTAGTGGTTAATGTTTGAAAAAGCTCTCGCAATCAAGTATGTGATGTATTAATAATGCCTTATCTATTGTTTGTAGTTATTTTAAACAGCATGAGCCTTGTCCCTGTAGTCAGTAGGGGGCAATCTTGCTTTATTCATCCTCCATCTCAAAATGAACTTGGAATTAAGTATTTTAGTGTAAGATATATGTATAATGCTGGCCATTTTAAAGGGATTTTCTCAAAAGTTCACGTTTGTGTTATGACTGCATTTCTGCACATAATTCATACTTGGTGTTAAAATTAATCTAGAAATTTATGCATTTGTACTGTGAACACCTGGAAGCAAAATCATAGTGCAAAATACATTTAAGATGTGGTCAAGATTATGTTCTTCATTGGTTAATAATAAGCATTAATTTTTTATAGTCTGTATTCTAAATTTTGCAGTACCTTACTGTTCTGTGTTACATACCTAAGAAATTGTAAAGGTGTTGTCACTGTATAAAATAAAAAGGACAAGGACAGTTACAGCTTAATTACTAAAATACAGTTGACATTTTCTGTATTATTCGAGTCCCTGCCCTTTTTTTCTTTCTTTCTTTCTTTTTTTTTTTTTGGTCTCTTTATGATGAGGCCAGAGGCTAGATTAGGGAGGTTATTAGATACTAAGGAGCAAAGAAAGAATTAGTTTGGAACTTTTGAGATGATCCCTAACATACTGTAGTACTACTCGCTTTTACAATGTGTTTGCAGAAACAGAGGAGTTATAAATGTAGAATGATGTGCTTTCTGCCAAGTGGTAATTCACCTTGGTTTGCTATGTTAAAATTGTAAATACAACAGAACATTAATAAACGTCTCTTGTGTAGCAACTTTTGCTGTAGATTAGCGTTTAATTTCTTGGTTTGCATTTGTTCATTGCCAAGGCAATTTTTTTCTAATCTTTAATCATACAGATTCATGCAGAATCATTCATTACATTACAAAAAATTGGTTTGGAGCCAATTTTTTTCTTTTTTCTTTTTTTTTCAGCACTAGAAGTTCCCTTCTCTTACACTCAGTACATTCCTAAAGATGTATATGAAAATTGGTTCTGCAAAAGATAACAGACTAAATAAGGGAGGAGTTGTAGAGATCTTCAGTTACTCCAGAACTCCCAATTATGCTTCGTATTTTAGACCTAATCCTAGATAATTTATTTCCACAATTTTCTGCATGTTTCTTGCTTTTGCTCGTTTTCTCATTTGACAACTCTCCAGTGGTTTAAGCCCTATGAGAACCCAGCTGAGACGAACGACTCCTCATTCCTCTTGCTTTCTATTCTTGTCCCAGTTGCATTAAATTTAAAGTCCTATGGTTCTTCTAATGTCAGCCCTCTTTCCCCCCTTCTTCCACCTACTAAATAAAATAAAGAACAACTGCAGCATGCAGCAAGATGGTCATGTACTACACAAACCACCGGTGTGGGTGGCAGCTCCAAATGTTGTTTTTATCTGCGGCATGTGGATATCTGGGATCAGCCTAGGACGTCCGTTTAGGGGTGTCAGTATGTAATGCATAGACGTGTAGGTTGTGTGAAAGCCAGATAGGAATATCGAGGGCCTCCTGGATGGACATTTCAATGATCATTCTAACTTGTTTATTATTTGTAATAGTTACATATTCTTGTTCAAAAGTTGTATTTTGCAGTAGATAAGCAGGGGTTTCTAATGAAAGTCTCTTTGAATGTCTTTGAAGATTTTTACATTTTGAATTAGATAATGCCAACAATAGAATTTGGAAAATTTTATAGCCTGTCACGTTCTAAGTTTCAGAATGAATAGATCTCTAGCAATTATAATAAATCTGGACACATGCAAGAGAGAACTATCTAAATTATCTTACAGGACAAAATAGAAGGGCCCTAAGTCACATAAGCTGAAACAATATAAGTTGGCTTTGCGTTTAATCTTTAGGTTCTTGTGCCTTATTTGGTTTTGTATATTTGAAGGACTGAAATATTTAGAATTCCCATTTCTACATATTTGGTGGTCCTTGAGACTTTGTCACGTATAAATCTGTAGTTTGACATGCTTTCAAAGTACTTAGAAGGATGATTTCTCTTTTTTCTTTTAAATGTTCTAAATATTAAGGTCTTTTCAGACTTGTCTAGTTGGTACCATTTGTTACCTAGAGTCCTTAACTGTTAGGATGGAAATGTTTATACTGTACTATTACTTCTCCTTTTTCTCTCTCATTCCTTTCTGTCTCCCTTTGGAAGGTTCAATATTAGGAATAACCCTTTCAAATAAAGTCTTTGCAAGGGGACACTGAGGAACCATTTATTTGGCTAAGGTGATGGAATAAACTGGCCTTGACCCTGAGCTAAGGGACAACTAGGGCTTAGCCATGACCACACAGGTCCCTCATGCCTCTTACTTTTGTTCATTTGGAATTACACAAACTATGTTTAAAGGATCCTGTGTAGCAATTTCTTTTTTCAGAAAATTAGATTGCTTTGTGTGGGAATAAAAAGTTATTAAAATTTACTTGTTAAAAAATTATGAGTGAATATCTTTACTATTGGGGTCAGTTTTGTTTACAGTTTTAAAGAAATAAGATTTTTAATGAAGTAAATGATAATATTTAAAATTTTTTGTTTGCTTGCTTTCTTGCTAAGTATGACTTGGGCTCTGGCCCACCACGAGTCATTGGTGGCACTTAGGAAACTTCTTTCGACCGTCACTATATTCTTACACTAGAATATATTTCACTTAGCTGTAAATTATTTATATGTAAAGGAAGAAATAACTACTGAAAGGGAGTTTCAGTTATCAATAGAAGTGATAATTCAGTTTAAGTGGTTGCTGAGGTGGCAAGATTCTGAGGTCAGAATCAACAGAAATGTACCCCACAAATGGCGTGTTCTTTAATTTGAATCCAACCCTACTACCTCTTCTCTGTGTCTGACCTTGAAGGTTCACATGGTAGATACTGGAAAAGCTCTTGGCCCTGATTCCATTATATCCTGATAATCAAATTTTAACTTCAGACATACCACGGCTAGACATAGACTTGTACATTCATGTAACGTTTGTGGGAGGGAGTATCTTATGAACAGGAATCTGTGGCCCCTGTGCCCTACCTGACAGTGTTCTTGGTGAAATCTCAGTGATGGATCCAGGTGAGTTGTGTATAAGATGAAATCAATAATTTTCAGAATCTGCTGTTGTTTCTCAGTTATTTAGATTTTCACCTTTTTAGGCTTTGAGAGATGATGAGAGGCATGACAAAGTGCACATAAGCCCCCATAGATGGTTGGTGCATTCTTAAGATCGTGTTTTGCATATTTTTAATGCCTAAATATTACTTGTGGTCTGTGAGGTAGGTGAGGCAAGTTGAGCGAGAGTGTTAAACTAATCCTGAAGTACTCGTGGTGTAACTTTTCCTTTTGCATATACCTGTATACTTTTGTATATGTGTATGGTTGTAGTCATTTAGAGCACCCACAAAGGGAGAAAAAGTGCTCTTTGACAGATAGCCTCTTAGTAATAATGGTTTTCTGCTACTAAAGTGGAGAACATCTCAAAGGCATACACCAGGAATTCCTGAAGGGAAGAGTAGGTTTAGGTTGAGAGTAAAAGATTTTCAGGAGGAAAAGAGTTCTAGAAATGTATTTTAGATCATCTCTATTCTAAAAAGAGGCTGTTTTATAACCCAGTTCATTGTATCACCTACAACTTGATGGCCCATACAGAGATCTGCTCTTATGGGAAGTCTGTGAATGGAGAGTTGATCTCCTGAGGACAGCGTCCCTATCTCTAAATTCAAAATAATCCGACTAACATAGGCCATTTTGATCCTCCTAGCCCTCCTGTTATTTTTAGAATTTGAAACTTGTAGAATATATCATTCAAGTTTTGGGTTGAACTCTGTTTTTACTTAAAAGTCTTTCTTTACCAAAAAGCATTTTTTTTCTGATTGTGAGAGTTTTAAGTTGGTGAATTAGTAAATGTGAACTGAAAGGCAAATCTATTAAACCTGAATATAGACTATATGAAATACAGGGAATTCTCTGGGATTTTGCCGATTTCATCCCAGTCAGAAACCGAGATGCGTTTGTGTGAGACCAGCCGCTCCCAATCCTGCTTCGAATGTTGTTCTGAAAGTGATGAGTTTTTACCATTTATATGGGAAATGAAATGTACAAACTTCCCCATCCATAAGTGATTGCAGGTTAATAGATACCAAAGTGGTATCCTTTAAGTCTTACAAAGATGAATGCTGAGGCTCCGAGGAGACAGGAGTCATTGTTCATTAATTGTCTGGGAGGTTCAGGAGTGGGAGAGAAAGCGTGGGAAACAAGAAAATGGGTCAGAAACCTAAGACAGATCTCAAGTAGAAAAGGTGATTTCTACTTGACACAAAGCATTATCAGCTAACCTGTACAACTAAGCACAGGCTGCCCTCTGACCATGAAACAGCCTGATTCTTCTCTGAAATTCATCCAGAGCTGCAGTGATTTTCCACCTTGCAGACTTAGGGTTTGCATTCATGTCCCCTACTGAGAGCCGCTTCCCCCATTTAAGCCACTCACTTCCTGAGCCAAGTAGAGGATTGGAGCAACCTATTATCATAACTTGGCTAGAGTTACACTTGATGAAACATCCTTCTTTTGCACAACAGTTAGAAATGCCTTGAATGTCCCCGTATGTGAGATTTTAGAATTTTGCAATCGGCTTGCTGATTGCACATCTTTATTTTGATGCGACATTTCACAGGCTGTGTTTGGCAGTCACTGAGTTTAGATGTCACTCTGGTCATTTGGGCATGTTCATTTCTCCTCTGATTATCAACTTGAGCAATGTTTACATCAATGATTTTTTTTTTCCAGTTTGTATTTTAACTGGAATTCCAGATATTAAATAGGTAAGTGAGCCACTTGGTTTCTTGGATCGGTATTTTCACAAACCCTTTTATAACGCATCATTTGGTAGCATGTAGTTTTTAAAGAGTGGAGACTGGTGGCCGAAAGAAGCAAAATTAGCAGTCCATGTTTTCCAGGTTTGGCTCAGCGACTCTCATACACTGGATCTGTGTATCTGTTATGTGAGAAAAACCTCTTTTTGGGTTGTTCCATATGTTTTCCCTGAGGCTGTATGTGTGAAATAGGAGTTAACCTGTATGTAGGTCTCTGGTCCACTTTTGGCCACAAGCCCACCTGTAATTTAGCAGTTTCCGAGTTTTAGTATTGAAACAAAACTTGCTGTTTCTCTAATACTGGTCCTGGAGAATTATAAATAGACTTGGTTTCTGCCACAGTGCCACAGGGCTTCCAAATAAGGGTAATGGTGGCTAAGTACTCCTCTTGAGTCTTCATTTTCTGTAGAAAGTTGAATAGAAGAAATGTGCAGGGCTGTATACCTACACTTAAAAGTAAGAGTTATTTTTCATTAGGATATTTTCAGGGCATTGTTTGCTGGGTAAGATCAAGAATTATTTTGTCTTCAGAATAGGTCTGTAGATGTTCTCAAAGCTCATGGCTATAGTACTTCCTCCGTTTTATAGCAGGACTATGGGAAGGAGTGTGTTTGCAGAAACGGGAAAGCTACAGGGAAATTAATCGCAAAAATTAATTTGGCTAAGAATGATTGTGGACTCTTCCTTGGAGGTCCTTAAAAATAGAGTGGATTCTCGTCTGTTTGAAATGGTCTAAGGGTAAAGGAAAAGGAATGGACTAGCAAGCCCCTTAAAATACCCAAAAGCTCTAGAGGTTTGTATGTGGCCCATGTCAGTGACAGATGGAGTAGTAAGTTGGACAGATGTCACATCTGCCGTTCCCAAGGCCATGCTTATTTTTAATGTGGTGACCTTATGGGAGCACTGTCCTGAGGCAAGAGGGAAAAGAGTGTGTCTAAACTTCTGGTAAACCTAACTTGGGAGGCATATTATCTACTACTACATAGGTTTTAGGATCCAGTGGTCGAAAAAGTTACACTTTGCTCAGAATCCCAAAGGGAGAAAACAAGAAAGCAGCCTCAAGTTTCTACAGCCATTTTCAAACCTTTGTATATTTGAGGGAATTTTGTTTAGGAGGCGTTAGCTAATGTTACCTTCACGAATCCTTCCCTTAAGGGACTACGGGAGGAAGAAAGAAAGCAGATTAGGTGGGTAAGGAGGGCCCTAGAGGAAATGAAGTCTGACTTGTTAAGAAAGGACTGATAGAAGAGGGTAGCAAATCGGTTCCTTTTGTTCTTTGCTCCTGCTTTAATCCTTTAGACTCACAGGATAAAATTGCCAGCTAATTGCTAGGAGCCTCCTATAAAAGAGGATTGGCCTAAATTGAAGAATAAACTTAGAGAGTGACTAAGGATTTTTTTTTTTTAATTCCTCCTTTATTCGGGTCACTTTTCTTTACATACGATTATGTCTCCAAGGAGTGGTTGGATACCCTCTTGAGAGGTTTTCTTTACAGAAAAGAAAGAAAAAAGTCCCTGAAATTCCAAAGACTCTCTTCCCCTTCACTGTGGCCTTTTTGTTAAGAGTATGATGAACTGAATTCACTAGACAGTAGGTTAAATTAAAAACAAAGACAACTGTGTTGCATGGTGGCATTTTTATACAAGTGACTCATTGGTAGAAGTATATTGACCATTGTAAAGTGCAATCTGATCTTTCAGGGGGAGATATAATTGAAATGTCAGAGAATTTAATCTGTGCAGACATTGAGGGCAAATGATTGTGTTTGTATCTTGGTGCCAGTCTCCATTTCCTCATTGGGTAATTATTTTCAAATAATACCTGATCCATCCAAAAGCAGTGTACTAAAAATTGTCATTAAAACGTATCAAGTTTTAATTGCAAGCCATGGATACTTTTACTGCCCTTTATTTATTGCCAGGTGTATTTTCTTAGAAGGAAAGGTAAATAAATGTGTTCTGGAGAAAATACGTAGTATAAGTCAGTCCCAGTAGTGGTTAAGCTATTATTTTTTAACTAGATGGTGAAGCATTTACACACTTAGTTTATTAGTGACCTTCCCATAAAGTTTTTAGGAACACAGGGCCAAGCAGAGGTCACAAGTTTATCCAGGCTGGCCTTGGAGAGCACTGCTTTGGGTGACATCAGACAGCTGAAGAGAAGCCAAGGCACCTTCCCTATATCTTCACATTCCAAGCGGCCTTGACTTTACCTCCATCTATTTTAGATGTTTAGATGTGTTTTATTCCCTTCAGAAAGACTTATGGGTGAAATTTAGACAATCACCTGTGTCCAAAGTGATAAAACTTCTACTTTTGAAAACAAAGTTCTACTTTTATATATTATAAATCCTTGTGCCCTGGCTTTTTTGTTTTAAATCACTTAACTGAGATATGATTGGCATATAAAAAGCTGTATATATTTAATATATACAACATGAGTTTAGAGATAGGTCAGTCTCCACCATAAACATCCAACACCTCCAAAAGTTTCTTCTTGCTCTCTTTATTATCATTTTTTTCCGCTTCTTTCTTTTTTGCTGATAACACTTAAGATCTGCCTTCTTTTAAAATTTTTTTCTTTAAGTTTACTTGTTTATTTTGAGAAAGACAGAGACAGCACAAGTTGGGGAAGAGTAGAGAGAGAGGAAGAGAGAGAATCCCAAGCAGGCTCTGCACTGCCAGCGCAGAGCCCGATGCAGGGCTCGAACCCACGAAGCTGCAGATCATGAACTGAGCCAAAACCGAGTCAGACTCTTAACTGACTCGGTTACCCGGGTACCCCAAGATCTGCCTTCTTAGCAAAATTTTAAGTGCACAACTCTGGGTTGTTCACTCTGGGCATTGTGCTATAGAGTAGATTGCTAGGACTTAGCCATCTTGCATAGCTGAAGCTCTCTGACTTCTTGGGTACAGATGCTTAGGCCTTTATTTGATACACATTTATGAGCTGATTATGAGTACAAGGTGTGTGACCTTGTACTGGCTATAGCATATGCAGGCGTTGTAGAACAGAGCCCCTGGCTGCAAGAAGGTTCTGGTCGAGGGTGAGGGCTGGGCAGGACACCAGACTGGTTCCTGTCCAGGGATCTGAATACACCCTAATTTTCTCTGCCTTACTTGCATAGTGGTGGAAGAAACTGTTTATACGTTACCCGCCTCTAATTTCGTTTTCACCAGAAGGGCACCAAAAATGTTCACAAAACCAAATACCCTTCAAGGAAAGAGGGATTATTGCCATCTGGGGAAGCCACCACTGCCCTAGGAGCCAATAAGAATGGAGGAGGGTGCCTCTCAGGCTGCTGGGAGTCTGGGACTCGCAAAACCGGCTGCAAAGGGAGGTGCAGGCCTGAATCCACCAAGCCGGGCCTTGAACCCTCACTCCCTGCTTCCTAGCTGTGCAATCTAGGTCATTCGCTTGCCTTAGACAAGATTTGTTTTCCTAACCTGTGTTCCAGAATATTTTCTCACAGGGCTGTTTTTAGTTCTAAATAGGATAATGTAGGTAAAGTGCCCGGCACAGAAGACAGCTCTTCACAGCTCCAACCAGCTACAGCACTGGATCCAAGGACGGGACATTAAAAACCCAAACCTATAATCCAAACCGAGGGCATTCATTTCCTTCTCAGGACCACGTGGCTTCCATAAGTTCTGCCTTTCCTCATTCTTTCTTTCCTAAAGGCTGTCATTAGCCCCTCCCTGATAAATCAGACCACTCTTTCCCTCCTAAATTCCTGCTGCCCAAATGAGAATATGACTTACCCTTGCTTTTCTGGTAATACCATCATGTGTTTATGGAGGAGCTTATATTTGTGTACATGTTCATTTGATCCTCACAGATTACCATAAAAGGGATTATTGAGCGTTCTTTACCACCAACCAACCAACCAAAACCTCCCTCCTCCTGGCAAATAATCTTTCAACACTCAGGCACATCAAAACACTCTATAAATCCAATAAACTCTAATTCTCATTTCCTTTCCTGAGTTCTACAGGCTGAGATTCTGGCCTCCTTTTTTCTTTGGCCATTTGTGTTTCAAGATTTCCCACACACTCTCTCTGTGTAGATTTCGGTCTTCAAAGCGTCCTTTGAACCTCTTATCCTTTTCCTTGTTTCTTTCTGCACTTGCCTTAAATTCTTTGCTGCTTTCTCCACTCTTCACATATCTTCTTTGCCTGCTTCCCTGCACCTCCCCCAACAAGCTTTCCAGTACTTCTTAGATGACTCTACTTCTCTTGGCCTTTTCAGGTCCTAAATTCCTACACATCTCTTTTGTACCACCATAGATAGGGCCAATTTCTCCAGAGCCACCTTTCCCCTCCTTTTCTCTGCAATCTGGCCTGGGCCACATCAGCCTAGTTACTCTCTGCCTTCCTGACCATCCAGGGCACTGCCCCCAACAAGAAAGTCATATGCTGTTTTTCTTCCTCCCCCCAGCCCTCGTAGTGGCTCCTGACTGTGTGTCTGTGCCTCCCCAACTCCGCCCCGTAAACCCAGGCCTGCCCACGTACAACCTGCCTGTCTTTTATTTGGGATCTGGAGAGCTTCTCACAGATGCGGCCCTGGTCACAGGATCCATGGGCTCACGTCTCCATGTCCCTTCTGTGTGAGTTTGGTTTGTCTTTACATAGAAGACATTGAGGTGTCATCTGTACATTGTTCTTCCTCACTTTACAGGGACAGAAGTGACTTCTACAGGAATGTGTGGTGAGCAGGTAGGTCTGTGTGGAAAAGCACCTTGCAGTTGGCTAGCCCCAATCGCAGAATCCGATTCATGTTTCTGAACTACCTTCCAGGAAACACTGGGATCCTACAAGCTTCTAATGGGAATTTTAGCTTCTAAAAATATCTTTAGTCATTAAGAAGTACAATACAATGTGTTATTCAAATGTGTATTCAACCTATGTAGATATCTGTGCTCTTATTTACAGACTTAAGTGGAGCAAGGATTAAAATTGAACATATAAATGAATAAAAGCACTATTTTGTCTGCTTCATAGATTGGGTATCAATAAGACTTTACAAAAGATTCTCCAAGAGGAAGAAAAGGCTGGAAAACCACTGTCCTAGGTGAATACCCCAACTCCTCTCTCACTTTGCCTGAAAGTTGTGGACCATCGTATAGTTTTTTTCTCTTTTGATCTTACAGGGCTTTCAAAAAATAACCCTGATTTTGAGTCACCTGGATGGCTCAGTCGGTTAAGTGTCCGACACTTGATCATGGCTCAGGTCATGATCTCACGGTTCTTGAGACTGAGCCCTACTTCAGGCTCTGCACTGACAGCGTGAGCTTGCTAGAAATTCTCTCTCTGCCCCTGTCTTGTTCACGTATACTAGTGCGCTCCCTCTCAAAATAAACTTTAAAAAATAAATTTTACAAAAGATAGCCAACAAATCTAAAAGTCATCTCTACTCCACTACCTCCCAAATCAACTATTTGTTCTCTTTCACTTGTTTGTGCAGTTTTATCACTGTAGCATAGTGTATAGTACAGCCTAGTGACATGAGGTCGCTTATGAAGCCATTCTGCTTAGGTCAGACATTACGGTTTTTTACAGTCTTTTTGCTGTCCTGGAGATCCTCTTGCCTTTTCCTGCTTTTCAGTGAGTTCTAATGAATCCTAAATGATTGTGTTTTTTCATGTGTGTGTGTTTCAAGTTTGTTTATTTTGAGAGAGAAAGAGAGGGAGCTCACATGTGTATATGAGCAGGGGAGGGGCAGAAGGAGAGGGATCGAGAGAATCCCAATAAGGCACCGTGCTGTTACTGCAGAGCCCGACGTGGGGCTTGATCTCATGAACTGTGAGATCATGACCTGAGCTGAAATCAAATCAAGAATCAGAGGGGCGCCTGGGTGGCTCAATCAGTTAAGCGTCTGACTTTGGCACAGGTCATGATCTCAAGGTTTGTGAGTTTGAGCCCCGCATCGGGCTCTGTGCTGACAGCTCAGAGCCTGGAGCCTGCTCCAGATTCTGTGTCTCCCTCTCTCTCTCTATCTGTCCCTCCTCTGCTCATCATCTGTCTCTCTGTCTCAAAAATAAATAAATGTTAAAAAAAAAAAGAAAAGAAAAAAGAGTCAGCCACTTAACTGACTGAGCCACTGATGTGCCCCAGTGATGGTTTTTAAGGCAACTAACTTCTAATACTTCTTTCTACTGTTTCATTGATAAGGAGAATAACTAGGCTTTTGCAACAATTATAGTAAAGGCTTCCTATACATTTATTGTCTTTCATTCATAGCGTGTCTAAAAGAGATCAAGTTCTGCATACAGCTAAAGTTCACATCAAATTCTTTGCCTCTGGGGATTAAACCTACAGTAAATATGTACATCATTGTGCTGCAGATGTGTATCTCAGATAGACAGTAATGAGTCTATCTATGTATTGTAACCATGTGTTGAGCATTTACCTTGTGCCAAATATGCTGCTTCATTCTTTGTGCACATTACCCCATTTAATTGCCATCCTTAACCTTTGAGGTAGATAGTACTATTATCCTTATTTTATACTTTATTTTTTAATGTTTATTTATTTATTTTTGAGAGAAAGCATGAACAGGGTAGGGGCAGAGAGAGGGGGAGACACAGAATCCAAAGCAGGCTCCAGGCTATGAGCTGTCAGCACAGAGCCCAACGTGGGGCTCGAACCCATGAACTATGAGATCATGACCTGAGCTGCAGTCAGATGTTTAACGGACTGAGCCATCCCAGGCACCCTTTTATTTTGTACTTTAAAAAAGGGAGCCTCCGAGAGGTTAGCTGGCTTGTACCTTAGGGCTCTTAAGTGGGGAGACTGAGATTAATTTGGTTTATGTTGTTGGAGCATGGACTCCAAACGGTGTTGTGATACCTGCCCCGGCTGTGAGTGCCCCTGCTTCTCTTCCATTTTTATTCTCCTACTCCTTTTTTTTTTTTTAATTTTTATTTTAATGTTTTATTTGTTTCTGAGAGAGAGAGACAGCATGAGCAGGGGAGGGTCAGAGAGACAGGGAGATAACAGAATCAGAAGCAGGCTCCAGGCTCTGAGCTAGCTGTCAGCACAGAGCCCGACACGGGGCTCGAACCCACGAACCGTGAGATCGTGACCTGAGCCAAAGTCGGACGCTCAACCGACTGAGCCACCCAGGCACCCCTCTCCTGCTCGTTCTTGATGCACTCCTTCACACCATTCCTTTCCCCCCACCTACCCACCACCAGCTCCTAGCCCCCAGCTCCTAGCCCTCCATCTCCACTTCATTGGAGGTGGCAGTGGGGGGTTCTGGCCTGGAGGCGTGGAACATCTACCCCTCCACAGCTGACTGAAATGTCCTTTGGTCCTTGCATGTTGACCTCAGACTCCCCATCTTGGACCACAGAGCTTTGTATTCTCCAACTAAGCCAAGGGGGCAGGCCTGGCTGATGATATGAATCTTTCTAGCCATGGCTCAAATGAAATGATTTTTCAGGCTCTTAGAGCTAGTGCTAGACAGAGACAAGACAAGATCCAGGGGTCTTCGCTCTCTCCAACTATGCAAAATTACCTCTTGAGACAATATTTAAATACTAATTTCCTATTAACAGCTTACATTTATTCAGCACTTCAGTGCTCAAATGCTATTATAGTGCTTTTCATACATTATATCTTATTTTAAATATTTATTTTTGAGAGGAGAGAAAGAGACAGAGCCAGAGAGAGAGAGAGAGTTGGGGAGGGGCAGAAAGCGAGGGAGACAGAATCTGAAGCAGGCTACAAGCTCTGAACTGTCAGCACAGAGCCGGATGCAGGGCTTGAACTCACAGACCATCAGATCATGACCTGAGCCGAAGTTGGATGCTCAACCGACGGAGCCACCCTAGCACCCCTGTATCTCCCCCGCACTTTTTTTTTTTTAATGTTTATTTATTTTGGAGAGAGCGAGTATACAAGCAGGAGAGGGAGGGAGGGGCAGAGAGAGAGAGGGACACAGAAGATCTGAAGCAGACTTTACACTGTCAGTGTAGATCCCAGTGCAGGGCTTGAACCCATGAACCATAAGATCATGATCTAACCTGAAGTTGGACACCCAGACACCCTGCATTGTATATTTTTAATACTGTGTATATTCACAACAAAATTATCCCCATTTTATTATCCTCATTTTACACTGAGGGAGCTGGCTCAGAGAGATCCAGTAACTTGGGTAATGTCACACAGCAGATAGAGGAAGACACTCTTGACCCCTAATTGATACTTCTTCCTTCTTCTCCCTTTCCTCCCCCAAAGGTAATCCATGTTCATTGTGGAACTATTTCAAGGCTGATTTTTAAAAATTGCCTTCTGTCAATATGGCTAAATCTGGAGTACTTTAACCTCTTAAAACATCACTAATTCTCATGTGTACGGCTGTGAACCTTCATGGGAAGAGTAGTGTCCCATGAATTTTTTGAATTTTATTTTTTTATACTTTATATTTAGGTTAAGATCCACTGCAAATATGAAAGGAAACAACCTTGATCTTTGACTATCCTCTAATAGATCTTTATAATACTCTATCCAGTGCCTCTCAAATTGTAACATGCATATGAATTCCTAGGAATCTTGTTAAAAATGCAGATTCTGTTTTCAGAAGTCTAGCCTGGGGCTCAAGATTTTGCATTTCTAACAAGCTTCCAGGTGATGCTCAAACTGCTGGGCCAGGAGAACACACTTCTAGAAGCGGGAGCAGTGTTCTAATACTACTTAACTTTCAAGAAACAAATTCAAATTCAACTATTACTTTACAAACTGTTTGCTAAATAGCCCAAGCCTCAAATGATTGTTAGAAACAACCCCTGTCCTCAGGGTCCATAGCATTCTGATTTTCATGAAGTTTTTTGGGCTTGACCTTGACTCCCTTCTTGGTTTATATTAGTGCACACAGGTAAACCCTCCAATTTCCCCATCATTGCTTCTTTGTAAGCTGAGTCATTCCTCTCTCACTTATTAGTATGATGTATGTGGGTAATGGCTTGAAACAGCCCATGTGTCCTGTTTGAAGCTTCTGCAGTAAATTTTCTAGAAAAAAAAATGTTGTCGATATCACTTTTTGAGAGATCTCTGTAAGGTGGGGCAGGGGGCAGGGAGAAAGATTTGGAAGTCCAGGATTATGTGGTCTTGCCTATGTGCATTTATCTGATAAAGTGCAGCAAAAGTTTACCTCTTTCCTACCCCCATTCTGCCTACTCTGAGCCTTGGCCATGTCCAGAATGGACTCCGGATGGCAGTTGTGGATGCTCAGAGCACAAAAGGTTTCTTGTTTGCTAAAGGGTCTATCAGTGTTTAAATAGAACCGGCGGAAGGAAGCACAGGCACACCGTATCAGCAGCTTATCGGGGCCCATGGTTTTCCATGTACATTTGCTAGTCACTTGAGTTTACCCAGCTCCATCAGCACGGAGTTAAAATTTGCAAGGCCAGGCTGTACAAGAAGGAGAACAAGAATGGGCCAGTTACTGAATATAGGGGTTTGTGTGGGTCCTTGGGACTTTATTTGCATTCTGCCCATGGAGAGAATGAAGCTGTGGTGGTCTGTGTATTGAGAGGCACCAGAGGGGCACCTGGGTGGCTCAGTTGGTCAAGCATCTGACTCTTGACCTCAGCTCAGGTCATCTCACGGTTTGTGGGTTCAAACCCTGCATTGGGCTCTGCATGGACAGTGTGGAGCCTGCTTGGGATCTTCTCTCCCCACGCTCCTCGCCCCTCTCAAAATAAATAAATAAACTAAAAAAAAAATTCGCACTAGAGAGAACCGAAGTTGGCTTTCAAGAGCTGGGATGACTCCGGAAGCCAGGATCCCTCCAGGCCTTCCTGGGGCAGAAGGAGTGGAGATACATCTTGTGACCCAGGCTCTCCATCTTAGCCTCTCAGGTCTGGAGTCATGTCAGGAAGTGGTTAAAGAAGGTGTCATCTATGAATACCTAAAATTGTATGCAGTTTTGGCATTTGCAAGCGTGCGTGCACATTTATCTGGGAGTGGGTCCATGACTCAAAGGGCTAAATGTTCCTGTACTATTTGGGCTGCATTTTCTTGGAAGGCAATCGTCAGGACAGATAGCTGGGCAGCCTGCTTTAGAAGCGAGTCCTTTCCACTTAGAATCATTCCTCCCAGGAACTCGTTCTATGCCAAGTGCTTTGCAAGCCGCTTTATAAGTATTACCTCATTTAATTCTCCGAACAATCTCCTGAAATAAGAATTGTCGTTTCTATTTTACAGATGAAGAAACTGAGGCTTAAAGAGTTGCGATGTGTCCAAGGTCACAGAGCTAACTTAAAGATACAGCTAGCATCTGAACCTGGGCTCCCCGGTTCCAGAGCTCTTAGCACTGTGGACAGCTATCTCTAATGTCTTAATACACCTGTCTCAGCTCTTCGCATACATTGGTTAACTCTAACTGGCAAGAATTATCCCAAATGTCAGCCATCTGAAAATCAGCTTCATGCATTTTGCCCTATTTATATATCCTCTGTATTATGAAATTACTATTTAATTCAACATTTTTATTCAGTGTTATTAAATGTGTCATTACTTAGTCTCAGCCTGAACAATATCCAGGAAATAACCATCGACTGTGCCAATCTCATTTTTCTTGAGGTCACACTACAGAAAGTACCCAACCATTAATAGGAATAATTTTACGTCCCACCCAGCATCATCTACAGCTCCGTCATTGGTTTGGTACCGGATCTGGAATAGTCCCCCTGTCAGATGTAAAGGCTGCATGTCTCTACTGCCCCAGAATTGTGGGCAAACTAAAATCGCCTCGACACCCCCACCCAAGGCAGCACTCCCGCCTAGGCCCCACGGCCCCCCTCATGGGAAGTGGTGCAGGAGGGGGCTGGGCAACCCCAGGGAAGGCACTCTTCTGGTGGAGACCACACTCCGTCTTTCAGGGCTCTGATGAGACAGCAACAGGGCCAAGAACAAGACTATTTCGTAGGTAGCCTGGCCGGGGTTGAAGGGGTCCAGGGACTGGGGCAGGAATCTGGCCGCCATCGCTGTGTGCTCCTGCTGAAGGGACGTGGAGGGATACTGGGGGTTATGGAAGACACAGGCTTGCCACGGGCAGAGTTTGCGTGGCAAAGGGTTCCGGCGGACGATGAAAGAGGCCTCTAACTAAACTCCAGCTGTTCCTATTTCCAGCCTAACCAACTGTTCCTCCCTAAATTCTATCGCCTCTGGGGCATAAATTAAAGGGAGATTTGGAGTCTTATCGCCTGAAATTGTATGCATTTGACCTACATTGCTGTGTCTTTAATACAAACAGCTCAAGAATGATCCCGAATCTCCTGAATTCACTGTTTATACCAAAAATGGGCTAAGACCCTAAGTAACCGAGCACCCACAATTTTTTGCCGCAGTAAAGTTGCACTTTCTGTGCTAAACTTCCCAGTCTTTGACTTTTAGCAATCTCATAATTTGGCAATCTCTCTAACCAGCAAGTAAGACAAAGGATGGCAGTCTGCTCATTGTCCGAGGGGGAAGGGAGTCTGTTTTCTTTCGGTGGCCTGGAGACATCAGTGGGAAAGGACCAGCTGGTCCTCAGACCTCTGTGATAAGACCCACCTGTAGCGGTAAAGCGACATTGGTCTGTCCCACAGCTGATCTGCTATCTTGATCACCCCAGACACAGCGATTGCCTGCCCATGGTGATTCCAGCTGTTAATATTTCAGTACCAATATGTGGGGAAAGTCATGTACATGCAAGCAAGAAAAGTCTGCTCTTGCACGGGGCTGGGCATCTAGCATTGTGACTGTCCTCATCCTTGTGGTTCAGCAATAGCTGACCCTGGACACTTCTGTGGGAGCTGCTGTAGTTCTGGGCCCCCAAACAAAGTTCTAGCTCCCCGGCGGTGCAGTTCCTAGTCTTCCTTTACTGTCTGTTCCCCCAAATGGCATGGCCAGACCAAGGACTCCCAGGTAGAGTACTTTCGAAAATGTCTCTAGCCAGCTTTCAACTTCATATCCCATTCTCCACCCCCGCCCCTCCTCCCACCAGGAGCTTGTGGCTTGAGTTTACAGAACACCAGGCACAAATGGAATGCTGCCAGTCGCAGGAGATTCCAAGGGAGATAAAAAGCACATCTTTGACCACTTCTTTACCAAACAGACCCGAGATGTGTAATTAAAGGCCCCGGGACTCTGCTGGAAATAGGTTTAAACTTGAGGTAATCCCTTCTGGCACTTCCTCTTCCTAATAACCATCAACAAAAATCAAACAAATCCACCTGGCTCCAGCCAGTAAGCCTGTAAACCAGCAAAGGTCACTGGAGGAGCGATAAGAGAAAAAAGCGGCCACAAACAGCATTACTGGAAACACATGTCGGGACGTGTTGGAAAGCGACTCCTGCCAGGGCCATCCTGGCCCTGCGACAGGCCTGCTCTGCTGTCGAGAAACACATTCTGCCACCGAGAAGGAGGGTTAGTGGAACGCACACGGCACGCACACGCGCACGCCCACTCCCCGCGCACGCCCACACACGCGCACACCCCCCCNGCCGCCTGCCTTCGTTTCTTCTCAGCCGGGAAGACTAGAGAGGAGGCCGTTCTTAACGTTTACTTCCCTCCTCTTTCCAAATGTAATGCATGGCCGTTGTTGAGGATACTGTTGATAAGAAACACCGAGAACAAGGTACGGTACTTCCCCCCACACAGGGTTTGCCCCTGCCAACATCTTGGCGCATCTTTTTCCAGTCCGTTTTTGGTGCATGCAGGTGTCTGTAAGTGTCGGATATAGAAACACATATGCATGGGAAAGGATTTTTTAAACCTTTCAAACCACGTTACACGATGCAAACTATTTTTTGAGACTGGTTTTTGTTTCAGTCTGTCTTGAGCATCTTTTTTCATCGTTGTGTGGGTTACATCATTTTAAGTGGCTGAATCGTTTTCCATCACCTGACAGCACCCCTCGTTAATCATCTCCTATTAATGAATGTTTGGGCTGTGTCCCAGTTCCCGTCACTCCCCTCCCCCCATTAAGCTGTGTCGTGGAAGCATCCTGACTGTTGGTTCTGGAGTTGAAAGGGCGGATGTGTCAGCTGGTTTGAGCCTGACCAGGTGAGCTCAGCAGCACCTACCTCTGCTTCAGAATAGGGGGTGGGGGGGGGGCAAGTCCTGGCAGTATCCTTGGCAGCGTAGTTTTATCTGAATTTGTCACAACAGAAAGTAGGACTGAGGGGCCTACCTTGAGGATCTGTATCTTGGGGTGGTAGGCAGTTTCAGATGTGTGCTATTTTGAGTATCTTGAGTGAGTGTAAATACGTCACCTTCAATCAAAAACTTGAGTATGCATTCTAAAAAGTTGGCATACAGCTTTAGAACCACCCAAGGATGAGATTCCAGTGTTGTGCTTTTCAGAATTTTTCCAGCCTTCCAATTTTGCCTAATCATTTTGATTGGATTGACCAACATGAGAAAAGGCTTTGGAAAGCACGATGTACTTGGCAGAAGGTGCATGTTGTAGGATCTAAAAACTGTGTCAGTGAGTGGCATACAGTGAAGAAAACTGTGGAGTCATTACAGTCACGTTGAAGCCTGGAAATCATGCGTTTTCAGTGCCATCTTTGGGAAAGAGGGAGGCAAATGTGGCGGCCTGCCCGTATTGAAAATGCCCCAGCCCACAGAGACACGGGCATTGGGGTGGATATTTCCTTGGCAGCAGCTGCTACTGCTAAGGCTCCGGTTGGCCCACCCACCTACCAGGGACACTTAGGGAAACCCATGTCCTTGGGACCTGAATACCAAGAAAGCGACCCAGCTTTGTGCCACACTCCTGTCTTGCCAGGGCCCAGAGGACTTGCTGAGGGAGCAGGCTTGACCCAGGAGGTGCTGTTCTGCGCACAAAGCTTTGTCCTGCCTTGGGGAGCATCCTAGTGCTCTCGTTGTCCCCTTGCTCAGGTCTTAGGGCTGAACTGTAGGCAGTGGGTCCCTTCTGCCTGGCGAGTCCCCATCACCCACGAAGAAAATTGTGGTTCAAATTGGTTCAAAGCCAGGGACTGGGGAACATAGGGACTGGCATTGACAAGGTACCCACCTTCCTAAGGCTAGAGCAGCTAGGCAGGCCAGGAGCTGGAGGTGGCCTTCGGTCAGAGAAGATTCCAGCAGAGCCCTTAGCGTCTGTGTGCATGGCTCCATCAGGAGTGCCAGGACCCCCTCCCACAGCCTGGGAGAATTTGGAGGGAACTGAGGCCACCCGGAGGGATTCTAGAATGACTGGGGTACAGGGAGGGCAGGGAGGGAAGAGTCGGCCTGGGCAGATAAGGTGGGGATTGGGACGATTTCCTCTGCGCACCTAGTCATTCTCTTCCCTGGCTGCATTTTGCATGGCCCACACCCTCTGTGTGCCTGGCAGCTCGGTAGGTGATTAGTGTATAAAAGCAAGATCTTGAGCTTCAAGAGCCTGCAGTCACTAAACTGCAGAGGTAGAGAAGCCTCTTTAAATTTTTTTTTTACATGTTTATTTATTTTTGAGAGGGAGCGCAAGCTGGGGGGGAACAGAGAGAGAGGGAGACAGAGGACCTGTAGAGGGTTCTTTGCTGACAGCAGGGAGCCCAAGGTGGGGCTTGATGACCTGAGCTGAAGTCGGACACGTAAAGGAGTGAGCCACCCAGGCGCCCCTATGGAGAACCCTCTTAAAATATGTCACCACAGGGCAGTGGGGGTACAGCAGCAGGAGGAACAGCATGCAGAAGGTGGTGTTGGTGCCCCTGCCATACAGTGCCGGATGTTGTTTCTTCTAGTTCTGCTACCGTGTTGCCTTCACAAATGGATTGTAAATGCTTTTAGGCTAGAGACCACATTCCTTCATGCGACTCTTGTGTGAGCCTCACTCAGTTCAGAGTTCTTGGTGAATAGTGGTCAGTGCCTTTAAACTGATCACCCAGCCTTGAACCCTGTGGCAAGAATGGAGGTGGCTCTGATAGGTTTGGATATCACAGCACTATCCTCTTTTTGGGGGAGGAGGCAGAAAAGCATGGGGGTGGGGTGGGGTGGGGGGAGGGTTGTTAACTAAGGCTCTGTTTTCTAGGATGTCTGTTTAGGGGCTCTGGGTGGCTAGTCGGTTAAGCATCCAACTTTGGCTCAGGTCATGATCTCAGGCTTTGTGGGTTTGAGCCCTGTGTTAGGTTCCGTGCTGACAGCTCAGAGCCTGGAGGCTGCTTCAGATTCTGTGTCTCCCTCTCTCTCTGCCCCTCCCCTGCTCATAATCTGTCTGTCTGTCTGTCTCTCTCTGAAAAATAAATAAACATTAAAAATTTTTAAAAAATAAAATGCCTGCTTAAAATGTATTGCATATCAGCTGAGCAGCTTTGAGCAAGTTACTTAACCTCTCTGAGGTTGTTTCCCCTAGCTGAAAGAGTGGATGATGCTGCTGACCTCACAGTATCTCGAGAGCGCCTTGGAGTCCTGCCCGTCCTTCTCAGGACTCCAGCTTGCTGATTTTCTTTGTCGTCTTTCATCAGACACTGGCTCTTTCTAGAAGAGTCTGTCACTGTTTTGAGCCAGACTCTGTGGGTCCAGAAAGGGATTAGTCATTCAGGTTCACTTTTAAGGAAAAAAAGAGGGTTTTTAAAAAAGTGCTTTGGCCTCCTACAGGTTTTTGAAAGACTTAGTGTATAACTAGGGGTAAAGAAAAGACCAAGTGACATTGTGCCCCCAGAGGGCTATTTAGTCTTTTTAAAAAATTATTTACTATGAAAAGTTTGTTATGAAAAATTGGAAAGAAGAGTAGTAGTATAAAGAACACCCAGCACCAAAACTTATATTGTGCTAGAGTACACATAAAATTGACCATTTTAACCATTTTTTAATGCTTATTTATTTTTGAGGGAAAGACAGAGCATGAGCAAGGGAGGAGCAGAGAGAGAGGGAGACACAGAATCTGAAGCAGGCTCCAAGCTCCGAGCTGCCAGCACAGAGCCTGAAGGGGGTCTTGAACTCCTAAATTGCGAGATCATGACCTGAGCCACAGTCAGATGCTTCACGGACTGAGCCACCCAGGCGTCCCTTAACCATTTTTAGGTGTACAGTTCAGTGGCATTAAGTACATTCCCACTGTTGTGTAACCATCAGCACTTTCCACGTCCAGAGCATTTTCTTCATCCCATACTGTAACTCAGTGCTCCTTGTACACTAACTCCCCATTTCCCCCTCCCCCCAGCCCTGGCAGCCACCCTTCTAGGTTCTGTCATTATGAACTCAGATGTTCTATGTGCATTATATAAGTTTACCACCTAAATTTAACAGTCATTAATACTCCGTCACATTTGCTGTATATATTTTTTAATTACTTTGATGTTTTATTTATTTCTGAGAGAGAGAGAGAGAGAGACANATATTTTAAAGTATATGAAAAACATCATGACATTTCCCTAAATGTTTCCATATAATTCTCTAAGAATTCACATATTCTTAAATAACCTCAACACTGTGTATCAGAGCTTACAAAATTTGCATTAATTCCTTAACATCATCTAATACCAACCCATGTTCTAATGTCCCTACTTGTCCTCACAGTATCTCTTAACAGCTGGTTTATTCATAGCAGCACTACCTACTGTATCTGGTTGTTAAGGCTTTTAAGACACTTTTATTCTAGAACTTTCCTCCCCACCTGTTCTCTTATGACGTGGGCTTGTTGAAGAAACCTGGCAGGTTGTCTGTAAACCCACCGTCTGGATTGGTCTGACTGTTGACTTGTGGTGTTTCAAGTCCTTCCCCATCAGCTACATTTCCCCTCACCTGAAGTTAAACCTAGGGCATGATTAGATTCTCCTGTGGCCACACTGCACACCTTTTATTGCCCAAATCAGGGGGTTCATCTTGTCTGGTGGTCCCACTTTGGGTATGTCTTTTGCCTGGGACAGAGGTTGATCTGGGGGTGACCGTCTCTTACCTGATCCTGCCAGTGTCAAGTCACACTTTCCTTTTCTATGCTCTTTCAAGGAAACAATTCATGAGGTAATATTTTGGTGCCATGTTAAATATGTAGTTCCCCCCCAAACCACTGCACCCACTGATGTTCTCTACAAAAAGATGATTTTCTAATGTTTGTTCCTTCTATGCTTAGTATCTAGAATTTGTGAAGAGTTCTCCCTCCTTGCCTGGGACTGATTCCCCTGAAACTCAGTTCCTCTTGGAAAGGTGGGATAATGCAAAATTCTTTGCTTTTCGTTCCTCATTTCAGAGTGAGGAGTTGAAATTGGTCTTCAGGACACTGAAGCGTGAATGTGACTGATGGTTGGAGGTTTCTTTTCCTTTGTTTCCTGGGCTTTTTCCTGTGATCCCTCAGTTCTTCAGAAATAGGCCAGAAGCACCATGTAGGGGGCAGGGAGGTCTTCCTCAGCAGTAGAGCCCTCTCCTTGGAATTTTTCTCATTCCAGGAGAGTTCCCTGGGTGAGGTGGAGGGAGGGGGAGCCTTGGAGAGAGCAGTAAGCTTCATTTCCAGATCCTGTGTTTGTTCCATTTCTGGAATGAGCTGGGAGGGCCTTTGGAGGGAAGAGTGTCATTATTTCTCAAGAGTTCTTCCTTCTGGCCCTCCGGTTGTGGGAGATCATAGATTTCACCAGCCTCTTCCTGAATGTCTGAGTATTTCTAGTATTTATTTTTGCCCTTCTCCATATGGTTAACAGTGGGCTAAACGGGTAGCAATCTGTCATTTACCTAATATTTATGGAGTGTTGTCTGTGGGTTTCATCCTTGGGCTAACTGCAGAGGAAGGACGTGCCCCTTAAGAAACTGTTTAGTTTGGGAGAGGAGAAGCATTCACACATAGAAAGTAGAGTAGAAAACAGTGATAGCCCAAATAGACCTATAAAAATAAGCTCTAGTAGATTGTGTAGCCTGGTAGGGATAATTTGTTGAACACTTATTCAGAGCTCAGAGAGTTCACATAACTTAGGACCACACAGCTCTTCAGTCCAGGAGCTCAGCTCCATGTGTCTGAAAGCCCCTGCTCCATTCACCACACCGTGGTGTTCCCTTACCAGTTGATAAGAGACACAGGAATTTAGAGAAGGTAGAAGACTATAGTTATTATTCACAAGAAATTTGTTACTTTGAAAATTTTTTTTACTGTATTTTTTTTAATTTATTTCTAGGAGAGAGAGAGACAGTGTGAGCAGGGGAGGGGCAGAGAGAGAGGGAGACACAGACTCTGAAACAGGCTCCAGGCTCTGAGCTGGCAGTCAGCACAGAGCCCGACGCGGGGCTCGAACCGACGGACTGCGAGATCATGACCTAAGCGAGAGCCGGACGCTTAACCGACTAAGCCACCCAGGCGCCCCTGTTACTTTGAAATTTTTAATTCTGCCCCTTTGCATGTCATTGTTAATATGTTACATATAGCATGTAATATTTAACATTGTTAATAATGTACTAGCAATGTATTAAATATGTTATGGCAGTATCGAAAACGTTCCTAGGGAAAAATATGCCTATAATCTCACCACTTTAAAGTGCTTTCAGTCTCAAAAACATGTTTCTATCTAGTCTTTGCTTATGGGTATTGGAGTCCTGTGTACTGTTAATCACAAGGCACATTTTTCATGTTTTCTTGCTTGGCTTTATCCATGTTAAAAACACCTTTATGAAGTCTTTACTTTTACTCCATTCATTGCTACCAATGGTGGAAGGGGTGACAGTTTTTTTGCCAGCATTGGGTGTTCTCTCGGCTTGTGTTTTAGTCTCTGCTGACTTAAAAGGCATAACATGGTTCTGTAGAGTTGTTAATGTACATACCTTAGGTTGCTGGGTAGCTTGAATACTTCCTCACCATTTGTCTGCTACTTTGTGCTTATTCTATGTGAACTGTCTCTTCCTAAGCTTTGCCTGTGACTTCTTCGAGTCTTTGTGATAGCTATATGTTTTATAGGAGATATTTTACGCATATGATTCAGGACTTGACAGAAATAGATGGCACACTCAGCTGGGTAGTTGGCCAAGAGTTTAATGCAGGGGATTTCTTAATGGTATGGGCAAGGTTTGGGGACTGACCAGGATAGAGCAGCCCTCTGGCTGAGCCATGCCCGTACCGCTGATGATAAGAAGCAAAGAGGGAGGGGCGCCTGGGTGGCCCAGTCACGTGAACATCCAACTTCGACTCAGGTCATGATCTCACAGTTTGTGAGTTCAGGCCCCACATCGGACTCGCTTCTGTCAGCATGGAGCCTCCTTTGGATCCTCTGGCCCCCCTTCTCTCTTTCCCTCCCCTACTCATGCTTTCTGTCTGTCTCTGTCTCAGAAATAAACATTAAAAAAAAAAAAAAAGCGAAATAGGAGCAGGTACCCAGATCTGATAAGGGATGGTATATGGGGGAGCTCCCTGACAGGAGTGGTGGCTTTGAGAACCAGCCTGGCCAGCCAGTGATGACCCTTCAGGAGGGAGCCAGGAGCAAAAATACTCTCCATCCTCTGCCCTCTCCCTCCTCACCCCTGCTGGGGCCCTGGGGTCCAGTCACCGGCTCACTTACAACTGTGTTTCCCAAATTGTGAAGTGATTTTAGGAGATACAGTAAAACCTTGTATCGTGAGTAACTTGTTCTGCACATGTTCCACAAGAGGAGAAAACATTTCCTAATAAATTTTAACTTGATAAACGAGTGATGTCTTGCAGTACGAGTCATATGTGATGCTGAACGTCACATGATCACAACTGAGTCAATGGTTCTTCTCTGTCCCCTCTGCAGGATTGTGGGTGATCGTCTCCCATACCCAGATACTTGGTCTCAGGCCGTGGTGTTTGGCAGAAATCAGTGATTTTTTCACAACGTTGGAAGGTGCACATGACTGGCACTAGTGTATATTTTGTTACTTCAAAGCCCCTATGGACAATACTTTGTGTTTCCATACAAGAGTAAGCCTAGGGAGGCTTTGCTTCATTCCAGTCAGGCTGCCTGCAGATAGAGACCCCTTCCTCTGCCGCCTTACTGCCAGTTACATGAAATACAGTATATGACAAAGGTTTATTGATACTGAACTGTAGTCAACATCCGTGCGAGTGTATACAATGACCCTCATGCAAAAAAAGACTCCATTGAGCAAATAACAGTGATTCCATGAGTGATAGTGAAAGTCATCCTACACGATAACCCTCCTCTCTGGTCTCCTTCACGCCAGCCACGAAGGCTTTAAAAGGTAAGTGCAGGTTCATTTGTTTACTTTTCTTTATATGTTATATTTTCTTTATTATTTTGTATTATATTACAGTATTGCCATCATTTTTATATGAATATTTTGGGGTTGTGGAACGAATCATCTGAGTTTCCATGATTTCTTATGGGGAAATTCGCTTTGATACACAAGTGCTTTGGATTACAAGCATGTTTCCAGAACAAATTATACTTGCAAATCAAGGTTTTTACCATATGTGGATAAAGGTTTTTTAAAGTTTAAAAGTCATGTATTAAAACACACACACACTAAATGTTTTTATCTTATTTATGCAATAACATATGGGTAAAATCCATTATTTTACAGAATGTTTATTTTTAGTAAAGGCTAAACTATATATTTAAGTTTAAAAATGGACTTGATTTGGTGGAGTGTGTAGGATAAAGGAGTACAGGTGGTGTGTGTGCAAGGCAAAGCTGAGTGAAGTTGGGAGAAACCTGCTTGCCTACAAGGACTCCCCACAGCATCTGATCCTTTGATCTCTGATCTCTCTCTGTGTCTGTCTCTCACACACACACACACACACACGCACATTCTCATCTGAAATAACTGTCCTGGAAGATCAAGGGTTCTTGATCACCAGTTGCCCCTTGTCCTTGATGTCCCAAGGTTACAGAGGGGATGCAGAAATACGAAAGAATTTGCTGGGACCCCATCCCAGTTTCCCTGTCACCTAACCGATAGGAGAGCTAGAAGGGGCGACCTGCATCTGTTTGTGCTCCGCGAGTCACAGAGCAAGTGCTGGTTGGCAGCCCCTGGGTCCCCATGCCCAGAAGCCACCCCTGGGCTGAAGTGTGCTCCCACAGCAGGGCCAGTGAGAATGAAGAAAGGGGAGCAAGGAGCCTGGGCTCCCATTCTGGCCTGGGGGAAGGACATGGAGCGCTACCTCCTTACTCCGGCTCCCACCTTCCTGGGGCACGGAGGGGCACCCTAAAGGGACTCTAGCCAGTGTTCCTTAGCTAGACTCCTTCCCCTCCCCACCTGGGAAAGTTGATTAAAAGCCCTGGCTCCCCCTAAGCCTTCCCTTCCCTCTCAGAAGGGGGGTACTTCCAGCAATCATTCAGTAGAACAGGCCATTTAGTGTTATCTCATCCTCTCCTCTGGGAGCGTCTGCGGTACTCAGGGGAGGCCCCAGGCATGTCCCTCTGTGCCCAGCATCTACAGGAGAAACCAGAAGACATTAGGCAAAAGATAGATTACATTATGATTTATATGTATCCTACTTTGTATTCAGAGAAGTGGTTGGCTAAAATCTCTTGGAGAAGTGACCATTTCTTTTAGAAGAGTTTGAACAGTCATTTCAGGTTTGAAGTTTTGCAAACTTGAACTCTGGGAAAGTGCTCCCTGTCCTCTGCCCTGTAGGATGAAAGACCAGGCGCCCCTGCTTGTCTGGGGTGGACCTAGCTTATGCCTGTTTGGCCTTTTTTTTTTTTTTAAAAGCATCCAGTTGGTGTGGATAATACATTTAGGGTCCCTTGAACCACCAGTACATATAACAGCCTCTAGAAAGAGCATACAATCGGGATCTGGAAGAGCTTTCCAGAAGCCTCTTAGTTCATTCTCCTGCTGGAAGGCAGTAAGCAGAGCTCCCCACCTTTCCCCCTGCCCCTTCAGGAAGGTCCCCTTCCTCCCTCACAGGTCCTGTGTCCAGCCATTCACACGTGTTTCCACGGGAAGATGCTCCTCCCCTTCCTCCCCTTCTCTCTGCTCAGAATTACCTGGTAAGAGATCAGGAAATCCAGGATTCCTAAGGGAATGGCCTTTTGTTCTGACTGGGAGAAAGCCCTTGGACTTGAAGATAAGCCCAGCAGGTAACTTGTTCCCTTGGTTTCCTTGTGAAAAAAGGAAAGAGATCCTAGAGAACCTATAGACGGAAGGAGGCCCACAGAAGTGGTGGAGCTGGGTGGTGACCTCCCAGGGCCCAGATGGCGTTTAACTACCTGATCCTGACTGGCACCTCACACTCCACAAGGCCTGGGGGGTCTTGCTCTGCCTGGACCCTGTCTGAGCTGTTTGGAGGGTCTCAGTCTAACTCTTCTCTTTTTGCCCGCATCCCCACACTCTTGGTCAGCTGCTGCTTACTGAGCAGACAGGGGACCAGAAGGGACCCCTGGGTTGAGGGTTTACTTCTCTGTTTTGTTATTTGGAGAACGGTGTGCTTGATTGCACCGACTTATGGGACGTTTGTTGTGTCCTTGCTGTGTGGCAGGCAGGTGTCCATGCTAGGTGCTGGAGGTACCATGGCCCTGCATCCTAACCTGCCCCAGGGGTGCAGTGGGTTTGCGGCATGGCACTCTGAACTGAGGGCACAGAGAAAGGAGCCGTTGTTCTGCCTTGGCTGTGGGGTCTGGTAGGGGAGGCTTCAGAAAGGAAGAGTGTTTGAGCACAGTCTTCGAGGATGAGAAGGGCCTCTACACGGCTGGTAAGTCGGTAAGGGCTTTGCAGGCCAAGGAGAGTGCTTAAACACATGTGAGAGGTGTCTGAGGAGTGGACAGAATTGGGTGGGCTAGAGAGCTGGTGGACTTTGCAGAGTCACTGCAGAGGGGTGGGCAAAGAGAACCTTCTCGAGTCTCATCGACTGGCTGTGTGGCTGTGGGCAAGTGAGTTCACTTCCCTCAGTCATTGTTTTCTTTATCTGGGGAGTAAGAGTAATATAACCTACTTCCTGGGCTTGTTGAGAGAGCTGAAGGAGGTATTGAATACAAACCATCCAGCACGGGGTCTGGCACGTAAATGCTCACATAATGTGAAGTCCTGGCACTTGTCTGCTACTAATAAAAGTGGATTGTTCTTTTCTAAAACATATGGCCCGAATCGCTGGAGTGAGTCAGCAATGCTCTACTCCCAAAGCAGGCCTGAACCTGTAATCTCATTGAGGAAGAAACTGTCTAGAACAAGATGCCAAGAGAAGAAATCTGCTGCCCTCTTTCTCTGACAGTTGCATTGGGCCAGCAGCGTGGCTCCTGACATCAGTGAATGCATTTAAATACTTTTTATTTCACATGTATTTACTGTGACCCTGCTATGTGTCAGGTCTTGGATCCACAGTCTTAGTAAGAGTAAGTGGCTAACGGTGACAGGGCGGTAGAGAGTGGGGAGAAAAAAGTCCGTTCTTTCCAAAAGCAACTTTATAAATTCAGTTAAGTATTTGGAGGCCATAATTCAGCTGCTTTTTGTTTACCCTGTGTCTGGAAAGTTGGTAAGATATGGGGGGCAATTTCTTTCTTTATATCTCTTTCATTGGAGGGTGAGTGCCTCAAGAGTAGCCGCTGTGGGGACCAGGTCACATTTATCCATTTGGCCACCCAACAGATAGTTATTGAGCACCTACTATGCGCCTAGCACTAGTCTCCGTAATGGCTGTTTAAGTGGTCTTTGAGATCTGAAGAGATCTGTTCTGATTATAATGATTACCTTCAAGTGGTCTCTTTTGCATTAGAAAGAACCAGGCTGGTGTTTTCCTGCTCACCTAGACTTGAAAGAGAAAAGTAGAAAACCCATGGACCTGTATTGTTGTCCTTGCAGAAATCAAATGTTCCATAGGGCAGTGATGGGAAGGGAGAGGGCTGGGGGAAGTCCCCCACTACCCCATGGGGTTCCCTAAAGGATAGCCTTCTGGACTCTTCCATTCAGTGCATCAGTGCAGGTGATGGGGTGGGGCTGGGGGTTCAATCTTTTTATGAAACGAGTAACTGCTTAGTGGCCCTGCTGCCACCTCCTCCCATTAAAATTAGTCTCTGCAGGGCTAAGCTTATCCCCTTGTATATTATTGGAGGAAATGGCTGCCTCAGACAGGTTAGGGAGACTAAAGAATAATAAAACCAACTGAACAGTAGCAGTCACCATCATTTTAGTACTTATAATGTTGCAGGCAAAGTAGTGCTTTTCATACATTACCTCATTTAATCCTAGCTACCAAAGTGTCAGGTTCATACTGCCTGCTCTGTGTCCTGGACAAGGAAAATTGAAACCAAGAGAACCAGTGAGACCAGTCCACGGTCACACAGCTGATAAATAGAAGAGCTAGGAGTTGACGCCTTTCTCTCAGACTATGGGTGCCGTCACCCGTACACTGGTGAAGGGGTTGACTGGCTTTTCCCCTTGACCTCCATCCACCTCTTCCTCCCTCTCTTCTCCCCCTCTTCTCTCCTTCCTTCCCTCTCCCCTCTTCTTCCTCCCTGTCTGATTTAAGACTCTTCAGCTAACCAAGCCAGGCTTAGAAAACCCTGATGAGCTAGCACTGGGGCCATTTCTGGCAAGGAACTCCACCCTGGAGCTGCAGTGGTTAACTCTGGCCTGGTCCTTCAGAGATGAATGACTTGGCCTTGGGAGGCGGTTATTAGTCCTCCTTTCTAATTAACAATCCCCACCACTGGCTTTCATCCCCTTGCTAACTAGAAGAGTGTGTGTATGTGTGTTTGTGTGCACAGCTCTTTATCTCCATTTCCTGTTTCATATTTAATTCGACATTTTTTCCAGTTTGTGGATGTGGAACACGTGTAAAGTCGGGACATGGTCTGTTAGTAATCATTCCTGCATTTTGGGGCTGGCTTGCTCCCATTGAGCCCAACCAAAGGCTCGGGGATCCTAATCTTCTTGCCTCACATAAGTTACTTTGTCCTGATCACCTTGGTTTCTGAAGGAGCTGCCTTTGGGGCAGTGGTTTTGCCTTGCACGCTGCTTTCTGGCAGGTCTGGGATGGGTTTTGTGGAGCAGGGAGAGGGCAGATAGCATGGACTGCTGATTTGATAAAAACTGAAGGCTCTGGGAGGGACCCTCTCCCCATTATGGTTGTGATTGGGTTGGGCTGAAACACAGCTCCAGACCTTTGTTCTTAGTCAAGACTGGAGGAGAGTCATGGTGGATGTTATATGTTCACTTTCTGCCCTTTCTCTGAGGTTTCAGGGACCAAACCAATCTGGACCAAACCAGCCCTCTTGGGCGGGGCTGCCCCTGCTCAGCAGCACAGGTTTGTAGACATATTTCATGGATTGTGGGGGTCCAGGCTGCTGGAGAGGATGGGGGTGGTGGGGACTGGGGAAGCTCGGCCCCTTCATTGGTTCTTCCCGAGCCTAGCAGTGGGTCTCTGAGGCAGATGGAAATCCTTTTGGGCCCCCAAGAAATTGGGGATCCCTCTGCATCTCGTAGCTGGAAGTTGGGGTTCAGAGCTGCTGTCTAAGGATCTGCCTGAATGCCCTGGTCTCCCTGGCGGTAACATCTCTCATCCTGCTTACCTGAGCTTTGGCACTCTCCTGGTCGTTTCTGAGACACTGAGGGTTTTTTGTTGTTGTTCATGGCCTCTGATTGCTAAGGATTCTCTCGGGTACAGAATAAAATCAGAGGGGTTGTAGAAAGGGAGCTAATAGGAAGCTTACCAGTGTGCCTGACCTGCGAAAGACAGAACCTACTCCTTGGAGCCTTAGAATATGCTTGGGGTGGGGGAGCTGGGGAGTCTTGGGAGCACTGAAGCTGCGAACTTCTCTGGGGTTTGTGCACATGCATTGTTCTGGGGAGAGGGTCCAAGGCCTTCTTGATCTTCACTAAAGAGTGCTGTAGAAAAAGTTCCGTGGAATATGGTGGGGAGTAATGTTCACAGGGTGTAGACGGGATTTGCTAAAAATACTTTTAGATCTCCTATTTGAAGGTAACTTTTGATAGAGAGACAGCCTTAGAAGAGTAGATGAGATAGAAATAAAATAGTTTGGGGTGTCAAACAGCCAGTTGAGGGTGGATCAGTCAGTTGAGTGTCTGATTCTTGATTTTGGCTCAGTCAGTTGAGTGATTGTTGATTTTCGGCTCAGGTCATAATCTCATGGTTTGTGGGTTTGAGCCCCCCCATGTCGGACTCTGTGGAGCCTGCTTGGAATTCTCTCTCTCCTCTTTCTGAGCCTCCCTGCACCCCTCCCCTAAATAAAAAACTAAAAAACAAAAAAGAAAATAGTTTGTATTTCTTTGCAGACAGAAGTAATCCATTTTTATTATCCACTCTTTGCTTTGAGGATGTACAGTGAGTATCCTTAAGTATAAAGAATTAGAACCAACCCAGACTCCCTGACTTTGAATAATCCATTATAAAAGTACAGTTCCTTTTATCATAATGTTCTTATCTTCTGTTTGTTTCTGAGCTGAACAGAAATGCCCCAAGCTACACCCCAGCTGTAGAGTTTCTAGACCAAAGGCTACTGTTTTCTTCCTGTAGGAACCCTGGGGTGTTTGGGGGTTAAAAGGCCTGGCCCAGCCATGTGTGTTTAAAAAACAAGGCTGATTCCGCAGCCGGCGGCTCCAGCCTGACTCCATCCTGCTGTTAATGGAGGACAGAGGACCACTTATAGCTTCCTCTTCACCCCATAACAAATAACACGGTGCTCCCCCAGGCCTTCCTGCGCCCCCACCCCCACTGCCCTCACAGTGGCGGTGGCAGCAGGCTGATTCCCAGCCTGGTTTCTCTGCAGGCCCTGTGGTCAGCCCTACCAAGTGTCTGAGGCCCAGCTCCTCTCTGCAGTTAAGACCCCAGCTAGCCACATTAATAGAGTGGCAGGCAGATCACCTTGCCTCTCTGTTGTCTTGGCCCCTCCAGCACCTCCAGGGCAGGTTAGAGGCATTTGTCCTGCAGACAGAGCTTGGTCCACTTAAGAGCACAGTCTCCAGAGGCACCTCCTCTGGGAAGGCCTCCCTGACTGCTCTAGCCCAGTTGGTTGCCTCTTTGTTACATTCATTTAACATGTATTTGTCATGTGCCCTTTATCACAACCTGTGCATACATGATTAAGCATATAATAATAAATAATAACAAGTCCTTCCCATTTACTGGAAATCACTATGCATTCAGCTTGGCAGTAAGCATCTTAAATGAAATGTTTTATTGATTGAGCACACGAGTTCTATGAAGTTGGCACCATTGGTATCCCACTTTATAGACCTGGATGTTGAGGCATTTCTTGATTTCTTTTTCTTAGCTTTTGTCACTCTCGGTGGTCACATTATGTGTTTATTTAGTAACTTGTTTTATGCCTGGCTCCCATATTATATTGTAAGCTCCATGAGGGCAGGGGTTTCCCTTCTGAAGTGCTGGAGACCTAGACTGAGCAGTACCTACACCCCAGAGGTACTCAGTAGATGCTTGTTTGAAGGTTAAATGAGACACAGGAGGCTGTCACTTATCCATGGCCTGACAGCTGGTCACCATTGAAGCTGGGATTTGAACCCGAATCCCTGAGTGCTTCTTAAATGTGTGAATTCTTTTCCTCAGTGAGACCTCCACCTCCTTGGGGCAGAGCCCAGTCTTACCTGAAAAGGTACACAGGCTTTAGAGTGGGACCCACCTACGTCCATACACTGGCTCTGCCTTTCCCTTGAGGGACACTTGGAAAGCTGCCTGTCGTTTCTGAACCTGTGTGTCCATATTTCTGAAATAGGAAAAATAATGCCCATCTGCCTGGGTTGTTTGGAAATTTAGAGATAATATAATCCATGGGTTGCCTGGTTTATCATAGGTGCCAGTGAAATGACAGTGAGCATGAACCTGGGCTCCTCCTAAATTCTCAGGACATTGGTGGATTGGGTAGGAAAAGCTTAAAAGTACATTTTTCATCTTTTATCGGGTTATAAAGTGAATACATGCTTATTCCAAAAAAAGAAATTAATGCAGAAATCAAAAAGTGGGAATTTCACATCCTCCTTTGCCATCAAATCCATAGTTCTCCCCCAAAGCAACTACTGTTGATGGTTTGGTGTATATGCATTTACCTAAATAATACATGTTATATATAAAATTATACTAGGCATATTATTGTGAAATCTGCTTTTCTTTTCATTAAGCTACCTTTGGGGGCTTTTCCCTGTTACATTCAGAGCTCTTGCAGTTTTCTTCTTGATGGCTTCCCAGCATTCCTGGAGTGACTGGACCATAACTCTTGTGACCATTCTCCGATTGATGGCCTTTGAAGTTGTTTCGACTTTTTCTCTATTTATACCAGCTGGCAGTGAATATCATTTCTCTTACTTACTGCTGAGGAACAAAGCCCTTAAAACTTATTGGCTTAAAACAACAATTTGTATTTCTTATGTTTTCCTGGGTTGATCGAGTGGTTCTTCTGCCTTGCGTAGCATTGGCAACGCTCGAGGGTCTGGCAGTTGAGTGGCTTGCCATTGGTGCTGGCTGGGTATCACCAGGAACACCTTAGCTTTCCTCTGACTGGTCTCTCCATCGGGCTCGGGTTTCTCACAGCATGGGGCTAAGTTCCAGAATGTCACTCCTGCCATATTCTCTTGATCAAATCTAGTCACAGGGCAAGTGCAGATTCAAGGTGGCGAGAGACCAGCTGTACCTTTTGAGGTGGGAGCAGCCTGTGTGCCTCTACAGAGAGGGTAGGAATTGCTGGAGGCCATTTTTGGAGACAGGCTACCACAAATGTGTGTGTGTGTGTGTGTGTGTGTGTCCTTGTTCTTCATACAACTTTGTAAAAAGGTTGGAAGCCTTTTTGTAGGTTAATTCCTAGGAGTGTGCACATTTCTGATCTGGGTGGCTACTGCAAAATTGCCTTCACTTTTTTTTTTTTTTTTTTGTAAAAAATTTTTTAGTATCTTTATTTTATTTTGAGAGACAGAGAGCAAACTGAGGAGGGTCAGAGAGAGAGGGGGAGAGGGAGGGAGACACAGAATCTGAAGCAGGCTCCAGGCTCTGAGTTAGCTGTCAGCACAGAGCCTAACTTGGAGCTCGAACCCACGGACCATGAGATCATGACCTGAGCCGAAGTAGGACGCTCAACCAACTAGCCACCCAGGTGCCCCTCACCTTCACTTTTCAAAGTTCCTCTCCTCAGCGAGGAACAGGAGTGCTCATTTCTCCATCTGCTCGCTGGTGTTGGATATCATCAGCTGTGTTCATCCTTGTCAATATGATGGATGAAAAATCTTATCTTGGTTTTACTGTGAGTAGTGTTGAGCATCTTTTTAGTTTTTGTTCTCCTTTATACTAGACAGTTCAGCTTAGGATTGCACTTAGAGCGCTATCAAAGAAACGGGGTGATGGTTGGGAGGTCGGGAGGAGGCAAACCCTGCACGTGAGGACTCTGATTCAGGGCCTCCTTCAGCAACTCTGCTGCCTGCCACCTGCCCTTGAGAGAAAGGCTTTCCCAGCACCGTTGAGCAGTGACTAACCCTGTGTGAGCTTCAGGCTCATTCCTTACTTAGATGGTGTTCGGAGGGCTCTGTAATTCCCAGGAAGAGGATGTTCTGCGCTTCGCTGGAATGAGGACACCAGCTCTGAAGTCTGAGCCCATTTGCTGGGCTGGAAAAGCCCATGTAGGAATGAGGAGGGAGTAAGGTCAGGAAGTAAAGCCTCTGTTTAACATCCACCTGTTAACATGCTTCTCACGTGTTTCCCTCTTGTGTTCCCACTTTCCCACAAATGGAAAATAGGACGATATTGGAAATGATGCCTTTGATGGAATAGTCCAGGGTTTAATTCAGAAATACTCACTGGTCAAGGTTGGTCCCGCTGTTTTTCCAGCTTTGGATCCAAGCTTCGGTCTCCTAGACTTTGCACACGAGCATGGCACACAGAACTGTTTTGGTTATAAGAGACCGAAAAGCCAACCCACACTATGGCTTAAGCAGAAAAATAAAAGATATTTATTGGATCACATACTAAAATATCTAGGGGTGGAGATAGGTTGGGTTCAGGCTCAAGGTGACATTCTTCAACCCTACACCTCTCAGATCTCCTTGCATACTTTATGCTCCTTGTGAGGCAAGACAGTAGTGGCCTGTGGCCTCATATTCTTTCAGGTCTAAGGCCTGTTGGACAGAATGCCTGCCTCTGGCTCTGCATTCACAGCAAAGTCATGCTGCCCCCCACCCCCCACCCCCCAGCCATTTTCCTGCCTCTGATGTAAACCCCATGGCACAGTGCCTGGTGCAAGCTGTGACATGGGTTCTACTGGAGGCCAATGTTTTGGAACCTTGTCTTGAGCGTGGGGGAGGGGAGGACCCCAAACAAGCCCTGGGAGCTGTTTCCTGAAGGCAGAGGAAAGGACACTGGGGATGTCAAGGACAAAAGTCATTGTCCATGGCTTCTCCATGGTGCACATAAATAAAGGTCATTCCTTTAGGATATAAAATCCACAGTGTGTGTGAGGGGATTTGGGAATTCAACCTCTCCTCAGGTAAAGCTAATTCACCTCTTCCCAGGACCAGCAGCCCCAAGCAAAAAACTTGAGACAGTCCAAGAACCATTACCAGTGATTCCAACGCCTGGCTTTAGTCACAATTCCAAAGCCTGTCTTTAGTCACGGGTTATATGCTCCGCTTATCTCCCTTCACGGAGTAGGGAGGAAGAAGCCAGATGTGACCCCATCTCCGGCCTTCTTGCCCTAAGGGAAGATGTCTGAGTGGTGAAAAGGCCAAGCAGGGAGGGAGGGCCGGAGCTAGTGGGAAGTGATTGCTTCCTTGCTTCCTTTCACAATCCAGTTACAGAACTGGTCTTTGTAAACTTGATTATCTTTATTTGCAAGTTTTATCTGTGTGGGTTTTGGTGAAGGGTGCATATTTTCTTCAACCACAAACCTTGAGTTTGGGGAAGTAAAATGTCCTTCTCCGCCTGGCTTGGCGAACCACCCTGGGATGTGCTAACAGGCCCGATGAGATCATTAGCCTTGTGTGAATCCTTTCATGGTTTACTTTTTTGTTTTTGATTTTTAGAGAAAACTCAGGTGACCTATTTATTGTAGAGAAGAGGGATGCTGCTCCCTCCCCCTGCTTCTCCTGCGCCGTTGCTGATTCAATGGGCAAGAGCTGCAAATGGTCCCAAACCTGCTGTGCGGGAAAGCCTGTTGTCTGGAAAGCCTATCGTCCCTGGAACGTCTGCCCTGGCCTCACTCTGCACCGGAGGCAGTCCCTGCTACCACTTGTCAGTACATCCTTCCTGAGGAGCCCATACACCTCCCCCCTACCTCAGGTGGGCTCTGTGCCCAACATGGAGATCAAGAGTCGCACACTCTACCAACTGAGCCAGCCAGGTGCTCCCACCTTCTCTTTTTTTAATTTTAATTGAAAAACGTACCATACACGTATTACTGAATGACAACTTATTCATTGTTGGGTTTTTTTTTTTTTAAATGTTTTATTTATTTCTAGGAGAGAGGGAGACAGCATGAACAGGNTTTTCTGCTGCAGTGACCTCAGAGCCCCCAAGTGCAGGCCACAGGGTTAAAGAAACAAATCTGGCCTCACCTCCCAGCAGCAAACCTGTTGACTCCTAGTGAATGCTCACTGGTTCTGGTGGTTTACACATATCTATGTGTCGCCCCCCCTTGGTGCGCCTTCCTTCACAGGGCCTTCACGCTGAATGGCTCCCTAGCTCGTTTGACCAAAAATGGCTTCACAGCATTATTTGGCCAGCCTCCCTTTACCGTTCTGGCCATCCAGGCTGCAAATGCCCCACAGTTTCTAAAAATAAAGCCCCTCCTCAGTGTTGAAGACTTGTCATCACTAACGCTTCCACCAAAGCTGAAGACATTTCTGAAAGAAGTGGCCCAAAACATCGCAAACAAGGGCAAGTCTCCACTGGGGACCCATTAATGTAACCCCTACTATATTCCAGGCCTTGTGTTGGGCCCTAAGGATAAAGATGAGTAACACACAGTTCCCTTTCTGGCACGGCTTTGTGTAGTCCCCAGGGAATGGGTGCTGTTGGAACATAATTATTCTGTGTGCCTTGAGTGGGTCTGAGTCCCCTGGAGAGGACTGTGAAAGAATGACATTCATTTTAGACCTACACGTTCTGTTATATTTGTTTAAAAAAAAGAGAGAAACAATCACTCTGTAGTCTCTTGCCTTACAATGCCACAGAGAGATGTGGAAATAGTAATAGTATAATCCTTACTGCCTGATGAGCATAAATAAGGCCCCGTCCCATGTACTTCTAAGCTTTACAACTTTTGATGGCTCGAAAGGCCCCTATGGCGTAGAGCTGTCATGCTCATTTTGCAGGTGAGCACTTGGCCTCAGACAGTGGGATTGGTAGCTCGGGGTCACAGAGTTGGGGCTCAGCATTCACGCTCAGTTCCTTCTGCCTATGCCAGATCACTGCCCACTCGGCACTGTGGAGTCACTCACCCATCCTGTGACAATTTGTTACAAAACAAAAGTGTTTTTTTTTGTTTTTTTTTTTTTTAAGTGAGCACTTGACTATTTCTAGAAGAAAATCTTGATTCTTAGTAGGCAGATTCTTGGTCCTGACCTCATCTGGGTTAGCTCATTGTGTTCCATCAAGAGGTAACATCATTAATTAAAAAAAAACAAAAAACAAAAACGATCTCCATTAGTTGGTAGAGGGACCATAAATTGTGTTCCCATTGCTTTAAGACGTGTGGAGAAAGCATAGCTACTTCCCTCGAGGATATAACTGGGAGAAGCCTCACTCTACCCCTACGGATTGAGTGGCAGGAAGTCATTGCAGTCTGGTAAAGCTTATGACAGAGTCTGATCTTTTCAGCAGTCTCTTGAGGTTTCATTTGGTCTCCTCTCTTTGGTTTGAGAGGGTGTTGTGGGAGGAGCGTGGGAGAACTCACAGCCTGGAAGAAGGCTCTCTCTGTTCTGTCACTGGCAGTTGGTGTGGGAGCCGGCTCGTGTCTCAGAGGAGTGTTGGCCCGGTCCTGTCTCCAGTGAGGGACATCCTAGTGACTGCCGTACATCAGAGTCCATTCTTAATCAGCTCAGAGGGCGTCTGGCAGGATATTTCTGCTGCCACGTTCCCCTCCCTGGATGCTCTCGTGTGTCTGTCTGGTCTTCCCTCTGGTCCCTGGGCAGCAGGTGCACCTGTGGCCTGTGGCTGTTGGTGGTGGTAGGATCCTCTCCTCCTGGCCATGCCGCTTGGCCTGTTGTTCTTCTCAGCCTTGTGCTGTGTTGGGACCCTTCTGGAGGCCACATCAGAACTGCGGCAAGAATCTCCAGAACTCATGCTCTCCTCCTCCTCTGACTTAGCCCCTACCACCGTTCTGAGAGAAAATTGGGACTTACATGCCTCCATGTCTCCCTCTCAGTTCTGCTCGCTGTCCCTTCCCCATACTCCTTTGGCTAAGAAATAGTAGGCTTCTCTTCCCCCACATTCTACTTGCTTTCCCAACTCCAGCCTCATAGCTAAATCTTAATGGCCAGCAGCAGTCAGAGATGCCTTAGGACACCAATACTTTTCTCCAGAAAAATGGTCCTTTTGGACTTCTTCAGTCCACCCTTAAAGTGGGTGTTTGCCAAGAGTTGTGAAATCATTTTTGACAACTTCCTTTTCAAATCTCACACTGGTGGGTCAGTGCCTTACTTTGCCATGTAGGCATGCCTGGCATCAGCAGCTCTGTTCTCAGCCACTGGACCTGTAGAGAAAACCAGAATAGTCATCCTTAACCTCTGGTGTTCTTGAGCATTGCAGCGTACCAAGAGTTCACATGAACGTCGTCCTTTCTCAGCATCTCAACAACCCTGTAGGGTGAATAGGTAAACTGGAGCTTTCAGACCTTAAGTTATTGAATAGGTCAAAGTGAGCTGGGCTAATAGAAGAAGGTCATGGTCAATATTTACTGAATTTGAGATAATTTTTCCCATTTTAGATTTTTTTTTTCTTCCACAGGTTTACCACATGTTTCTTTGATGCTATCTGGCCTGTCATGTTCAGTTTTCAATTTAGAGAGGTTGGCTTATGTTGGATTTAAAAAATGTTTTTAATCACTTAAGTTTTTCATCTTTTTTTGAGATTCAGAGGCCACATTCATTAAGAGAGCCATATTTTTCAGGACCACAATGTTCCTGGTTCATGGATGGAACTAAATAGGTCAGTATTTTACGGTGATCTGAATTCCATCCTGCCTAGACAGGTCTGTCAGATGTGCCATTTCCTGAAATGTGTACTTAGAGCTGATGTTACTAAAGAAAGAACAATGGCAGGAGGTATGTGTTCCATGGTCATATAGGTTTGGGAAACAGTTTAAACAGAGCTCACTAGACTTCCTAACTACTGGGCTTTTCACACCTTCCACAGTGCACACCACTGTATTAATCCCAGGATGGGACTGCTGTAGACAGTATTGTCCAAACTTATGTGTCAGTGAGTATTTCATGGGACTGATGTTGCATGGAACCCTCTGGAAGGTGCTGATCTAGACCGAACTATGTAGAGGGAAACGAGGAACTCCTGTTATCTTAGCATTTCCCTGTGAATGAAATCTGTGGTCCCAGAAAAAGGGGGCCTGCAGGACAGAGCAAGTTCTGTGGTGGGCAGAGAGCCTGGGTAGCGGTGTTTTATTTTTCTGCTCTATCAAGTCGTTTCTCACAAATGAACCAGTGCAAACTTCCTTCTGCCTCTGATAGAAGTAAGTGGCTCCCAGGGAAGGTAGTTGGGTTGTACTTTGTGGCTCAGACGTGAGAGAGGGTCTGTTCAGCCACAGGAAGTAAATATCCTTCAACACTGCCCCACCCACCCATCCCTACATCAAATACTTTGCTCTCCTCCAACCAAAGCAAAGCTCCAAGAAGAAACAGTAGGGAAGAATGAACAGCATGGTGAAGAATTTGCATGACATTTCCTCTCTTTTTTTTCAGATTTTTTAAATTTTTAAAATTTATTTTTAGTTTTTTTATTAAAATTTTTTTAATGTTTTATTTATTTTTGAGAGCAAGAGAGACAGAGCATGAGCAGGGAGGGGCAGAGAGAGACACACACACACAGAATCCAAAGCAGGCTCCAGACTCTGAGCTGTCAGCATAGAACCTGATGTGAGGCTCGAACTCACAGACCATGAGATCATGACCTCAGCCAAAGTTGGCTGCTCAACCGACTGAGCTATCCAGGAGCCCCGAGATTTCCTTTTTTGCCCTAGCACCATGTTGATTTAGACTGAAAATATGATTCTAGCCATGTAAGATTTGAATGACAACTAGAATTAGTTGTGACAGGATTTCACCTCTGTTTTGTTGTCATGTAGCCCCCTTAGCCAGGGTCCTGGAGATGGTAGAACTAACAAGAGCAGGCAGATGTTAGAAGAATTAGAAGATTGGATTGACTCTCCAAGCCTGTGGGCTAACAGCAATTGGGTGGCTCTGTGAACATTTCAGGGCTTCAGGAGGGAACTAGGCCTCATCTCCCAGTGACACTGGAGGTATAGATTAGGTTGGCTTTTTCAGAGAATAAAGAAAGCTGCATGGGGGGGAAGGGGGTGTCAGATTGAGAGGGGTCTGAAAGAATCTATAGATAGAGACAATTTCACCCACCTGGGAAAGATCTCTTGGGCTCTTTACCACCCTCTAACAGTTTTATATGTCTGAGGTATGAAGCTAGCTCTTGGAGAAGCAATGCTATAAAAACAAAGCCACAGAGGGTATACATTTGCTGACTGCACAGGATATAAATCAGTGGTGGGGGGATCCAAGGTCTTGTAAAGGCCTACTGCCTGCAGAATCAGAGGACAGCCTGGCTCACAGGGCCTCGATCAGGCCTGCCAGGTCCCATACAAAATAACCGAAGATTTTCCTCTTCACTCGTTCTTCTCCACCAGCCTCTGTTCCAGTAACTGAGATACTGCTGATTGGAGCCTGTCGTGGGTGGGGATTTTTCCATTTCTGAAGGCCACCAGCATTTCTCAGAGCTCTTGCCACATGACCTGGCTGTCTTGAATCATTTTCATATGGTTTGATATCTTAGTTCTTTTTGGAGACTGTTGGCTTGAAGATATGGGCTGTGTCTTAACCTGTTTTTGTGTATTTCACAGCAGTTAGTCAGTTCTTCCTATTGGATAGTTGAATAGGTGATACTTTTGGGGTGTGTCTGACCTGCCCATTGAACTGTAGTTACTAAGAAGTGACCCCTTCTCCATCAAGTAAGGGCCCAGAAGCCAAATTTGTACTCTGGTACGCTGCTCCCCTGGCCCTAAGAGGTAGATTGCTGACCCACACTGAACCACTCAGGTTCTCTCCCTGGGAATTTGGGACTGGGAACCAGACACCACTTGGCTTCCACTAGACTTTTGAATGGGACATGTGAAAACAGGAGCTCTGTATCATCATCAATGTCTTCTTCTGTGTGCAGGGGGAACAGTGGAAGGAGGTTTGTCAAGAGAGGAGAATGGAACAGGTGTGCACAGATCGGCATGGACAAGTGACTGTGTGGCTAGAGAGAGAGGAAGGGTGCTGACCTGGTTCCAAGTGGCTCTCCAGGTCATGATCCCTGTCCATCTTGTGGCCTGGCTGCTTCTCCTGCCTTTGAGGTCTGAGAGATATACCTGAATCCTTATCTTTTTTTTTTTTTTTAATTTTTTTTTTTTTTTTTTTCTAGGGGGGGGGGGGNAAGTCGGACGCTTAACCGACTAAACCACCCAGGCGCCCCACCTGAATCCTTATCAATTCATCCTCTTTGTCTAAGTTAGTTTGAGTGGGTTTTGACTTCTTGGAACTAGAGAACCTTGATTAAGCAGTATGAAAAATATATGATGCTTGTTTGAATTCCCAGGTATTTTATCAGCATACCTTACTGGCTTGGCCTTTAAATATATCTAGAATATAATCATTTCTAAGCATCCCTATTGCTACAGAATCTCCATTATCTCACTTGGGTTGTTATAACAGCCTTTCAACTGGTCTCCCTCCTACTCACACATCCCTACAGTGTGTTCCTCACCCAGCAGCCAGATGGGCAAAGTCCCCTTCCCTCACCTTCCCTCACCTTCCCTTGCCTTCCTTCCATTCCCCTCCCCACCTTTATTTTCCCATCCCTCCATGAGCAGATTGATCCTAAAGCCCTTAGGTGGGGCAAAGGAAGGTAGGCACTTGGAAGAGAGTTGCTGTGGTGTACAGCAATGTTGGAGTTTGAATGGAGTAAGGAGTGTGTATATGTAGAAGGACCGGGATGGGGAAGTCAGAACTCAGAGGGATGAGAAGGCATCCAAGAGGGAGGGTATCAGTCTTTGAAGGCCAAAGAAGCTGTCCAATTGGTACAGGGATCACCCAGATGTGAGGAGATGGGAAGACAGAACTTGGGGGAGAGGGAAGGATGCGCATGGGGCAGAGAGGCCTGTGGTGGGTATTAGAGTCCAAATATAGGCACACCTCATTTTATTGTGCTTTACTCTATTGTGCTTCATGGCTCTTGCACTTTTACAAATTGGAAGTTTGTGGCAATCCTGTGTTGAACAAATCTATTGGCACCATTTTTCTAATAGCATTTGCTCACTTTGTGTCTTTGTGTCACATTTTGGTAATTCTCTAAATATTTCAAACTTTTTTGTTATCGTTGTACTTGTTAATGGTGATCCATGGTCAGTGGTCTTTGATATTACTATTGTGATTATTTTGGGGTGCCAGGAACCACACCCATATAAAATGGCCAATATAATCAATCAGTGTTGTGTGGTTTTAACTGCTGCACCAGCCAGCCATTTACCCATCTATCACCCTCTCCTTGGGCTTCCCTATTCCCTGAGACATAACAATACTGAAATTAGGCCAATTAAAAATCCTACAATGGCCTCTAAATATTCACATGAATAGAATAATACCATGTCTCTCACTCAAAGGCTCAAAATGAGTAAGTTTCATGAGGAAGGCATGATGAAAGCCAAGATAGGTCAAAAGCTAGGCCTCTTGAACCATACAGTTAGCTAGCCACATTGTGAATGCAAAAGAAGAGGTCTTTTTTTCCCTCCATTTTTAAGAATTTTATTTCATTTATTTATTTTTAATTTATTTTAATTTATTTTTTAATAGTTTATTGTCAAGTTGGTTTCCATATAACACCCTGTGCTCATGTCTTAAAGGAAGTTGGAAGTGCTATTCCGGTGAACATATAAATGATAAGAAAGCGAAACAATCTTATTGCTGGTATGGAAAAAGTTTTAGTGGTCTGTAGAGAAAATTAAACTGTTCACAACATGCCATTAAACCAAAGCCTAACCTAGGGCAAGGCCCTAACTCTCTTCAATTCTCTGGAGGCTAAGAGAGGTGAGGGAGTTGCAGAAGAATAGTTTGAAGCTAGCAGATGTTGGTTTGTGAAGTTTAAGGAAGGAAGCCATCATCATAGCATAAAAGTCCAAGTGAGGCAGCAAGTGCTGATGGAGAGGCTGTCGAAGATCTACCTAAGATAATTCATGAAGGTGGTTATAGCAAATAACAGATTTCACTATAGACCAAACAGCCCTCTATTGGAAGAAGATGCCATCTGGGACTTTCACAGCTAGAGGGAAGTCCATGCCTGGCTTCAGAGCTCCAAAGCACAAGCTGATAGGGGTTGATCCCTTGACAGGGGCTAATGCAGTTGGTGACTTTAAGGTGAAACCAGTGCTCATTGACCATTCCAAAAATCCTAAGGCCCTTAAGAATGACACTAAATCTACTCTGCCTGTGCTGTATAAATGGAAGAACAAAGCCCGATGACAGCACATCTGTTTACAACATGGTTTACTGAATATTTTAAGCTTACTGTTGAGACCTACTGCTCAGAAAAAGAGATTCAAAGTATTATTGCTCATTGACAATCCATCTGTCACTCAAGAGGTCTGATCAGAATGTACAATGAGATTAATGTTGTTTTCATGCCTGCTAACATAACATCCATTCTGCAGCCCATGGATCAAGGAGTCATTTTGACTTTAAGGTCTTATTATTGAATAAATACATTCCATAAGGCTATAGCTGCCATAGATAGTGATTCCTTTGATGGGTCTGGGCGAAGCAAATGGAAAACCTTTTGGAAAGGAATCACCATTCTAGAACATTTGTGATTCATGGGAACAGGTGAAAATATCATTCACAGGGATTCAGAAGTTGATTCCAACTCTCATGGATGACTTTGAGAGATTCCTGCCATTAGTGGAGGAAATAACTGCAGATGTGAGGTAACTAGCAAGAGAATTAGAATTACAAGTGGAGCCTGAAGATGGGACTGCACTGCATGTGCAATCTCATGATAACACTTTACCAGGTGAGGAGCTGCTGCTTACAGAGGAGCAGAGAAAGTGGTTTCTTGAGATGGAATCTACTGATGAAAATGCTGCGGAGATTGTTGAGGTCACAACAAAGGATTTAGAATATTGCATAAACTTAGTTGATAAAGCAGCAGGGTTTGAGAGGATTGACTCCAATTTTGAAAGAAGTTCTGTGGGTAAAATGCTCTCAAACAGCATCACATGCTACAGAGGAGCCCTGATCAGTCAACAGACACCAACATCCAGACAAGACCCTCCACCAGCAAAAAGATTCTAAGTTGCTGATAGCTCAGGTGATGGTTAATATTTTTTAGGAATAAGTTTTTTTTTTCAATTAAGATATATACATTGCTGTTTTAGACATAATACTCTTTCATACTTAATAAACTACAGTAGAGTATAAACATAACTTCTATATATAGGAAACCAAAAAAATTGATTTGGCTTGCTTTAGTGTGATACTCACTTTATTGAAGTGGTCTGCATCCACACCCTCAGTATCTCCAAGCTATGCTTATAGAGTGAAGAAGCTACATATGTAGGGCCTGGCATGAGGGGTCAGTGTCCAAGCAGAGTGAAGAACATGCTCATGTGGGTGGTGGTTGTCCAGCACTGGATTCAGAGGGTAAGAACAGTATCCAGGGGAAAGGATGATGATGACAGATTGATGATATCAGGGAGAGTGACCACATAAATAAATATATTAGGACTAATGAGATCCAGGTTTCTCACTGTGGGAGAAGAGAGTTAGAATTATGGAGAGGGAGAAAAGTTAAAAGAACCCTATAGTGTTGGATTGGAATTGGAGGTATCTATCAGAACTCATGGCTTTCAATACATAGATAGGTAGATTATAGACAGATATTAATGTCCACAGAGTGCTCGGGAATAATCACAACTCAATAGCAGCAAACACATCTAGCACCCAGATCTTGGGTTCTAAATATCATTCTCCACTAACAGGAAATAGGGGTCCTTAGAGAAATGCTAATTCCTGGATTAGGGCCTGGAAAGTACAAGAAGACCCTGGAACATCTTGTGCCAGAAAGCCAGGATATGTTCACAGTGGGGAAATATCAGGTGGACACAGAAAGCAGCTTGAAGGGGCTCCTGCTGGCCAAGTCTGGGACAATATGAACATCAAAATAAACAATGATGATGAGAGGTTATAACCCACTGACTGAATTAGAAAACTGTGATGCCATAATAATGTAATTTAACAAGTGAATATTTACATAGTTTTGAACATTCTCCCCACAAGATATTTGTAAATATAAAGGAGGAAAAGAGTAACTTTACAGTGACGTCAGGTAGACATCATATCAATCAGATGATCAAAGTGAGTATCACCAGCAGTGGGACAAATTGAAATCATGCTCTGCTGATAGAATGCAATAAGAACATAGCCTCATTTCTCCAGTATTATCTTTAAATATGTTTGTAATGTTTGTTTAGTTTTTAGAGAGCACACGGGCCAGGGGTAGAGAGAGAGGGGGACAGAGGATCCGAAGCAGAGCCCAGTGTGAGGCTTGAACTCGGAAACCGTGAGATCATGATCTGAGCCAAAGTCAGATGCTCAACCAACTGAGCCACCCAGGTGTTCCTGCTTCTCTGATATTCTTTACAAAGATGCATAAGAAGAACTTTATCATAAGGACCAAGTAAACATTCTTCAAAATAACAACCTGTAATCTTCAAAAGTGTCAAGGCTGTGAAGGCTGAAAACCTGTTGGAGATTGAGGAGACTAAAAAGATGTGACCCCATGTGTGATTCTGAACAGTTTCTGAGCCACCAGGGCTTAGCTGATCTGCTGGTCTTGGCTCAGGCTGTGGGTTGAGTCCAGGACTGCACCCTGTGTCTCTCATCCTCCTTGAATCGGGAGACAGCACAGGTCCATTCCTTTCATGATCAAAAAGCAAGTCAAGCCCAACTGCACAATCATATTTCAAGTTTTGCTCACTTCTCATATGAAATGTCTCATTGGCTAATTCACATCACGAGGCTGAGTCCAAGGTCAAGGGTGGAAAGGCACGTTCTGCACTCCATGAAAGCATAGTAAGGACACGGATGTATATTACTGATCCTTTAGGCGGGTTAAGAACTGATGGGGTGCCTGGGTGGCTCAGTCGGTTGAGCATCTGACTTCAGCTCAGGTCATGATCTCATGGATCGTGGGTTTGAGCCCCATGTCGGGTTCTGTGCTTACAGCTAGCTCAGAGCCTGGAGCCTGTTTCGGATTCTGTATCTCCCTCTCTGACCCTTGCCTGCTCATGTTGTCTCTCTCTCAGAAATAAATAAAACATTAAAAAAATTAACAAAACTTACATTAAAAAAAAATGGAGGCTAGTAAATCGAGCTCGCTACACTTACTGTGTGCCTGAACCTTTTCTAGGCACACTGTACGATCTGGGAATTCTCATTTCAAGTATGTCTTAGTGCCAACCACTCTGTGGAAACTCCAGGAAGGTTTTTATCTTGATTGATTAATTGCTGCCATGGGTGTTTCTATCCATGTTGGGGAGGAGACCAAAATTACCATGTCATTGCTGCCTACCTATGTTGTTTCCAGGCACAGTTAGACTCCCTGTTAAAATGTAAAATGTATCAACTTTTGGAGTTGTTAGTTTCATTTTCTGTCCTGGAGAATAGTCGCAGATGTGGTTTAAAAAAAAAAAGGATGTGAAGGGGGTTGCTTATAGCATAGTCTATAAGAGTGACAAAGTAAAACTTGCCAAAGATCCTTCAATAGAAGGGTTAAGTCAACTGGTATTTCCATGGTAGTGGAAAAGAATGAAGAATGTAGTATAGTTATGTATTCTTCTCAGTAGAAGACAAACCACTAGGAGGTACAATGTACATGTGTGTGTGTGATGGGTATTGGGCTTCACACGATTGGCAGAGCTGGTTGAACCGTCTTTGTAAGGTTGTTTTTCCTCTGATGCTGGATCTTGATATCCACAGGGCAAGCAGACAGAGAAGAGCAATGTAAGTTAAGTGGGGGAGCAAGGCCCAGCTGCAGTCCACTAATATCCATGTCAGCTGCACTGCCTCCCACTGTGGACCTTCAGGAGGAGCTGGGAGAGGACATGGGGAAAAGGTGGAACCACTCACGGCCAGCACGTAAAAGGCAGCATGCATGCCCTGCAAAAGCACCCCGTGACCCTGCTCTCACCTTCCAGCGGTTAAAAGGAACATGGTTGCTGCATCACATCTGCCTTCCACATCTCAGCAAAAATGTCTCCCAGCCCATTCTAACTGGAAACATCCAGGAAGGGAAATCCGGAGACTACTTCAGCCTTGCCAAATTGCTGCGTTACAAAGCTACCACGTTGCTGTTAGGGGGAGATTTCCAAAACCTACTGATGTGTGAAAAATGCAAGTTTTGGGGTATTACGGACATATGCTTTAAAAAAAATTCTTCCACACAAATTATTTCCATCTGTACACAACTAGGTATGTGCATGCAGAGAGATGGATTGGGAAAGAACACTGACCGTGGTCACCTCTGGAAGGAGATTGTAACTGGAGAAAGGGATGTCAAGGGGACTGAGTTTATCTAGCTTCAAGCCTAACTGGAAGTTAGCAAAAAGAAAAAGAAAATCCCCGTCTGTATTAATCTTTTCTCACATCAGGGGTGGGAGGACTTTACTTCCTTATGAGGGCCCTAACTTTTAGTACTTTCAAAATAAGCCATAAAGTAGATTGTGCAGGACACTCCCAAGGGATATATAGATGGTCAAACGCTTATTCTCATATCCTTCTCTTCTCTATGTCATTAACAGCACGGTGAGGCCTTACCACCCCGATTAGTGTCTGAGAGGTGGGGATCCCCCAGGGCTTCCGCTTTCAGCTGGTGGGCAGCGGTGTAGGAGGTATAGGGCAGTTGTAGTGCTGGCACTTTCTTTTGGGAGTTGAGGCACAGCCTCTCTTTCTTCAGATGTTACAAAGCAGGTCGGCACAATCTTTGAAAAGATGTTTCTCCCCAGAACTTTGCCAGTGTAATGGGCTCACCTGGAGAACTACTGGAGTCCTCTTTCCATGGACCGTGCCCACAGACCTCTGTAGGGCTTACTCAAGAACAGTAGTCTCAACTACTTTTCAGGAGAGAGAAACAAATAGATGGTGAGTGTCGAGAGTGTGTAGTCCACTGGAGCAGGGGACCTCCAGACCATGTCCCAGGACCGGAGGACAGCCTTACTTGTGGGGCTGTCAGCACCTCCTGTCTTCTGGAAAGCCTTCTGGTGCTTTCTCCCAGATAAAGCGTCTCCCTTCTCTTTTTTCTGTTGAAACCTCTACCATGCTTCAGGTCTTAGAAGTTTCTCATTAGCCAAAATGAGATTGATTTCTCCTTCATCACCCTCATCTCCCTTCAGGGCAAGACTCACTGCCCAGCTGTGGGACCATCAGCAGGCAGTGTCTAGACTCCCTCAGAGTCTACCTCAGCTGTCAGGATCTGTCTCATCCAAGGTGTGTCCTCCTCAGGGCAGCCACATCTCGTGGCCTGGTGAGGTGAGGCTGTGAAGGCCCTGCCATTTCCACGTGACAAGGGCAGCTCTGGTACAACATTTGCTCCAGAGCTCCCTGCTGGCTTGGCCAGCTGTTTGATGGGCCTGCACTGCAGCTTGACTTTTCCCTCTGTCCATTTCTGCTTCTGCCTTCTTCGTTCCACAGACATTGTAGTAAACCTCTTACCCTCCAAACTCCTTATTAGCACATGCTTCTGGATAACCCAACCTATAATAGTTTGGACAGGGAATGATCCAAGGAGCAGGCGATAAGGTGGGGTTTGGAGCTGGATCCCTTATCCCAAGGCTGAGCATGAATGGGGGTGGAGCACAGCATTCCCTGGGATGAAGTGGTGGCCCAACTGTTCGTTCACCTGGTGGTAAAGTGAGAGGATGCCCTGGTAGACCCGGGAGATGTTAGAGAGGAATGGAGTTCATAAAACTGTGTGGGTAGAGGTGTGGAATGGCTTTATGAAGCCCCACTGATGGTCTACAGGAAGGTAATGGACAGCTATGGGTTAGTAACAAGCAACTGAAAGGCCAATGTGAGAGCCAGCAAGCTTCTTTGTTACATACAAAGAAGTACTAATCTCTCTCGGCAGAGGGCAGACGCCAGACGCCAGACTAAGCAGTTCTGTTATGCCAAGGGTGAGACCCTAATGGGGAAAAACCTAGGACACTGATGTGTGGGATGCCTTTTTACATCCCAGCACTCTCGAAGGCCTATGCAAATATGCCTTGCCCCACNGTCTCTGTCTGCTGCCACATCTCTGCCCTCGGGGCTGTCTTTCTAGTCATCTGCTTCTACTCCTTCATCATAAAGTCATCAAATAACATTGCAAAAAAACCCCCAAAACTCAGCAGACTGAGTTCACAGAGTCCACTGAACTGTTAGAGCACACAGAAGTGGCCCAGCCCTTCCTAGTTAATGTTAGTGCTCCCCCTGTGCTGGATTAACAATGCAAGGGCTTCTCTCCCAAAGGTAATAGGTCTACATCTAGGTTCAGCCCTTACCTCCCCTCCTGGCCACTTGGCTTGAAATTGAGGTTAAGTCACAGCATAACCCAGCTGAAGATGTGATAGGCCTAATGGGGGAGAAAAGGGACCATCTCACAGAGCGTGCAGGACAGAGCCAGGCAGTGCCCCTGGGGGCCAAAAAAACACAGAGGCCTGGATCTGAGGGTGTCAAATATCAGATACCAGAGCATAACGTTGGGTAGGGAAGAGTTTGACATTGGTGTGCTCTCTGGTGGCTCAGGACCCTGGGAAGTGGTACTGTCTCACTACTAGGATGCTCCTAGAGGGATGGAGAAAGTGACAGCCTCATGCCAGTCAAAGCTGAAATGCTAGAAATGCCATGGGAGATGGTGGAGGAAGGAATGAAAGGCACTGGGAGGTAGGTGTGCTGAAATGGATGGACTAAATCACCAGGGCACCTGCATAAACATGTGGTCCGCCGAAGGGTTCCGAGGACACACCATTCACCAAGGTGTAAAGCATGCTGAGGAGAGGGGCCCCAGCATTGCTAAAACGTTCAGTGGTGGCTCTCCTGAGGGAGGAGTGACTGTAATAGAATTAGTCTCCCTTTCAGCAGTGTCGATGATAGGATCTGAAATAATAGAGGTTGGGGGGTGTGCTTTAACCTCCAGAAGCCAGGGACCACAAGGCTCGTGATGGTGGGTGAAACTGAAGTGGTAGACAAGGGTGCCTGACAGTTACAGAGATGGTTACTAGTGTCTCTAGGGGCAAGTAGCTGGATACTTGATAAGGGTGCTGTTCAGCTTGTACCAGCAGAAGGAATCAAGGAAAGGTGAATAGAATATTGAGGTCCAATGAAAAGACCTAATTCCTTGCCTGTTTTCCAGACCTAAGCAAGTTTTTTTAACCTGCAGGCCACTGACTGAAGAGGCGGTTGGGTCTCTAGAAAGAAAAACCCTGTCCTTCCCTCAAAGGACCTAGGGCCATTTCTCTAGGTCACTGTGCACTAGGGAACTGGGATCACCTAGACACTTGAAGCATTTTGGACACAAGGTCTGAGTTGGGTATCTCCTGATACCCAGAGGCTTGAAGTGTTGTAGCAGTTCCCTGTTAGGTGGGTTCACAGGGTCCACGTGATAAATGGAGTCCTGACCAAGATCCAACTTATGGTAGGTCTACCTGGATGCCACCACTACCAGTGGGCGTTTCTCCCCATCCCCACCCCACCTTCCTACCCTCTTGATTTGTAGTTGCTTGAGAATAGGACCAGCGTCTTTGAATTCCCATGCCTGGAAGAAAGCTGGATGGTAGCCATACCTCCCCTGGATGCTTAGAGCTTCTAATATATATTCTTCACATCTGGAATTTTAGCCTATGTTATCCTTACTATTTTTAAAAACTTTTAATTTTGGAATTATAGACTTACCAGAAGTTGCAAAAATAGTACAGAGAGGTCCTGCCCATTCCTTGTACCCTTCCTCCAGGTTCCCCAGGAGTAGCGTCTTATATAACTGAAGTACAATAACAGGGGCACCTGGGTGGCTCGGTTGCTTAAGCGTCCGCTTCTGCTCAGGTCATGATCTCACAGTTTGTGAGTCTGAGCTCTGCATTGGGTTCTGCACTGACAGCTTGGACCCCGCTTGGGATTCTGTCTTCCTCTCCCTCTGCCCCTCCCCCACTCACTCTCTAACTCCCTCAAAAATAAATAAATAAACATTAAAAAGCACATTAAACAAACCAGGAAATAGATATAGCTATAATACTTTTTATTAGATTCCAGAACTTGTTTGGATTTCACCAGTTTTTATGTGCACTTTTGTATGTGTCTGTAGTTGTATTACATTTTTATCGCCTGTAGAGAGATGTGTAACCACCACTACAATGAGGAAATACCCTCCCATCGCCTGAAAGGAGCTCCCTCAGCTCCTCCTTTATGCTCATGTCCCTATCCTCATCCCTAATCCCTGGTGACCATTGATCTCTTCTCCATCTTTGTAATCTTGTCATGTGAACATAAATTTTCATTTCTTTAGCATAAATGCCCAAGAATTTGATTTTTGCGTCATGTGGTAAGTGTGTGTAACTTTATCAGAAACTGCTCACCTGTTTTCCCAAGTGGCTGGACAATTTCCATTTCTACTCTGAGTGTCTGGGAGCTCTACATCCTCGCCAGCACTTGGTAGGGTCTTTACTTAGCTGTTGTAATAGATGTGGAGTGGGATGTCACTGTGGTTTTAATGTGCATTTCCCAATTTGTTAATGACACCAAACACCTTTTCATGTACTTAGTTTGAAGTCTTTTGCCCATTTTCCAGTTGCATCCTGCATCTTCTTATAGCTGAGTTTAAAGAGTTTTTTTTTTTCAGTTGTTCTTATATTCTGGATACAAGTCTTTTGTCAGAAGTGTGATTTGTAAACATTTTCTCCCATTCTGTGGTTTGTCTTTTCATCCTCTTACCAGTCTTTTACAGGGAAAAATTTTAAGTTTTGATGAAGTCTGCTTTATTAGATTTCTTTTACGGATTGTGATTTTGGTGTCAGATCTAAGAACTCTTTACCTAACCGTCGTTGATCAAGATTTTCTCCCATGTTTCCTTCTAAAAGCTTTATATTTTATATTTATTATATTTAGAGCTCTAATCCATTTTGAATTTTTGTATAAGGTGCAAGATTAAGCTTGAGGTTTTTTCTTTTTTTAATGCTTATTTTTCAGAGATAGAGCGAGAGAGAGAGCGAGCATGAGTTGCGGGGGGGGGTGTGGGTAGGGAGAGAGGGGAACAGAAGGCCTGAAGTGGGTTTTGCTGCTTGGGGCTCAAAGTCATGAACCCTGAGACCATGACCTGAGCCAAAGTTGGATACTTACCTGACTGAGCCATGCAGGCGCCTGTTGTGTGTTTTTCTTTTTGCTTATGAGTGCCTTAAGCAATCTTTCGAAGACCACTTGTTGAATACTCTCATTTATTGATTACTTTTTCCCCCAACAACTATCTTTTCACTACCTAAATAGTAAGACCAAGAATAGGGACCACATCTATGCCTTTTGGCATCTTTCTCTGAACTTAATATTTCATCCATTCCACAAATATTAATTGAATATGCATTGTATGCTGGAAATTGGGCTAGGTGTTTAGAATACATATGTTGTCACAGAGCTCATCACCTAGTGGAGGAGACAGACCACAGACCATCAAAGAATACATAGCTAATGTTGTGATGAAATCCTCTGAAGGAAAAGAAAACCTTCCACTTATAAAGAATAGTGAGGAAAGAATGTCTGCCAACATGGTTAGGGAGATGCACTCAGAAGAAGTTACATCTAAGCTCAGACCTTCAGATCTGTGATACCCTTGTGAACATGATGGAGCAACAGGGGTGGGGAGAAGCCCTAACTTTTTATTGTTCCAGCTGTCTGTCCATCTTGACACCATCCAAATCTCACAGCTAAAAAAGACACTTGAAGATATTTATCATTGTGTATTCTAAAATTCACAGTGAGCCCAGTCTAGGCAGAGACTGCAAAGGCATCAGCCTTCTTCATGATTGATTGTCTGTAGCCCAGCATGGTTTTGTGGTTCCTCTTGGATTTTGGATGTTCATAAAACCAGCTGCCAGCTGCCTGCCTGCCATGTGGGCCAGGCTCTGCGGGACAGGTGCCTTGCTGGGAACGGGGTAAGCTGGCAGGGTCCAGCACACCCGTTTGAAAGCCTCCTGGTTGGCTACGTAGAGCATTTCCTCGGGCCAGGGAGGGAAACCCAAACTACCAAACTACCCCTGCTAGGGAACGAGGAGGAGACAGGCAGGATTTCACACTACCACCTGTTTGGAGTTCTCAGTGGGCTTCCGAGGCCTCCAGCCTCTCTAGGCTCTGCCCTTTGCACCCAGATGTCCAGAAGCCTGGCAGCACTTAGCACATGCCTGGCACAGAGGTGTGATCCTCCATTTTTCCAGGACATTCTCAGCCCGTGTATTTTGGAAGGTGCGGTAGTCTGGGGAGTACCGGTCGAGCAGTTTCTTGTTCTCCTTGGGTGCTGTCAGCCAGTAAGAACTTTTAAGCAGAGACAAAAATTGTTGCTTTTAATATTCGAGGGCAATCACATCTATGCTGGAGGACCTGGCGGGGCCTCACGGTCCTGCTGAGGGGAGAACAGTGGAGTCCAAGAGGCTCTTGGTCCTGGCGCTCTGGGAATGTGGCCTGCCAGCTCTGGGACTGGGGGTTCCTGTTCCAGCTCTGTGGTCTCTGGGTGATTTAACCCCACGGTTGCCTTGGTGACATCGGGTGAACTTCACTGAACCCCATTACTCATTACCTCTCCCTGGACTTGGTCTGACAGGCAGCCTTGCCTTCCAGCTCCTTGTCTGCCACCCAGACTCGCCTCTCTGAGCACAGCCTGGGATCAGAGTCAGTCTCTTCTTGCACTTGACACTTCCTTCAGACTTGACATTTGTTTCCTAACATCTCCTTGTCTTGTCTGGCCCCAAAGGCAGGCCCATCTCTTCCTCCCCTCCTTGGAAACTGGAGACACTAGGATCCTGAGAATGGCCAGGGACTGAGGTGTGGCCTACAGATGACCCATTGTGTTTGTGACACATTATATGCCCATTTCATTATTAGCCATCACTGTAGGGTCCCGGGTCACCAGGGCCCTGCACTGGTGCATCTCTCAGAGGCCAAGGCAATATGCCAAGCCTCACATACGCTCCAGAGAACTGGCCTAAGCACCAGACTACCTGGGTTCTAACCCTGAAACCCTTTGCTTTGTGACCTTGGACAAGTCACATGACCTTGCTGAAGGTTAGTCTCCTTTATGTAAGGGGAACAATAACACTAGCTCTCAAAGGACTATTTTATTTTTTTATTTTTATTTTTTAAATGTTTTATTTATTTCTAGGAGAGAGAGAGAGACAGCGTGAGCAGGGGAGGGTCAGAGAGAGAAGGATTCACAGACTGAAACAGGCTCCAGGCTCTGAGCTGGCAGTCAGCACAGAGCCCGATGCGGGGCTCGAACCCACGAACCGCGAGATCATGACCCAAGCGAAAGTCGGACGCTCAACCGACTAAGCCACCCAGGCGCCCCTCAAAGGACTATTTTAGAGATTAGATAGGATAATGCATGTCACATGCTTGGCACAGTGCTTGGTACTTAGTAAATGCTCATTAAGTAGTAGTCATTGTCTTTGCCGTTCGTTTCAGAATGTACCCTTCTTACGTTCTCTTCCTTAGGATTGGTCTTCCTGCTCAGTGACTACTCCTGAATTAATTAGCTAGTTGAGATGTTAACACTAACAACAGAAAATCCCTATGAGCACTTTCTTTTGGTCAGACACTCTCAGCTTTTGACATTTCACTGAATTCTCCTAGCACCTCCCTAGATAGGTAGTATTATTATGCCCAGTTGAGGTAAGGCAAGTGAGACACAGGGAGATCAGGTGAGTTGCCTAAGGATACGTACCTAGTGAATGGCGGATGCAGGACTCAAACCCAGGGAATCTGGCTCCAAATTACAGTCTTACTGACTTGACACTCTTGATTTGCTTCCCTCAGAAAACACAAGACACTGGAAGGACGTGTCTCAGACATGCAAGGAATGATGGTCAGTCTGGGTCGTTAGTGCTTTTGCTTTCACCCCAGGCAGGCAGCCACCGTCTCTGCTTAGTGTCTCGTGTGTCTGCAGCAGCTCACTGCTTGCAAAGCATTTTGGGATGTTTCATCCACCTGCACATTATCTGCCTCCTCTAGCAATCACGCGGGGCAGGCAGGAGAGAGTAATTGTTACTTCTGTTTTACAAGACAAGGTGAAGCAACTTGCCCAAGGTCACCCAGCTAACACCAAATTATAGGTCTTCAGTCTCTAGATATAAATTCTTGCTCCTATACTATCCTGTCTTTTGTTGATGCCACAGGTATGTTCCTACAGCCAAAACCCATGATATAGCAATACAATCCTGTAACTAGAAGGTCTCTTAGAGCCATGCAGTTCATGTTTGAATATGTTGGAAGATCTCCAGTGATGGGAAACTCACCACCTGTAAGAGTTAACAGGCTAGTGGGTTCTAAATGGTGTACAATGGCGTACAGGGTGGCCAAGGTCATGACTGGCTCCTGAAATGTCCGTCCCGTAAGCAAGGCTGGGGATTGAGCCTCTCTGAGGAACACCCCTGCAGCCAGGCCCACGAGTCCTCCCTCTCCGTCCTTCCTCTCTAAACCTCATCCTCCTCCCTCGGAAGGGAGCCCTTTCTGCAGAGACTGGTTAAGGTTTATGAGCCCTTAAAATTCCTTCGAGATGAGTTGGTATTTATTTCTCTGCAAAGCTTATGTAACTCTAAGAGGATACTGGGGCTGCCAAAGCTGTCTGTGGTTTGGATGGGGCTTGCAGCGGTTTTTTCTGGGAGCTAAATATTAGAATGAATGATCTCATACTATCATTTTCTTTGGGAGCCAGGCGTGCTTGTCCCAGTGATTCCTGGAGCTACCTCCGAGGCCCCTGCAGTTCTGGGTCAGGCTCATATCTGCCGGTGGGGCAGAGGAGACAGGGGGAGCACAGATTCCTTTCTTGAGGCAACTTGGCCACTTAGCGGCTTCAAGGAGGCTCAGATCTGGGTGGCCTGCAGCGATTGGGCTGCTGGGGAGGTGATGGGGAAGGCCAGCCTTCCAGCCATCGTTGTTCCAGTTTGAGCTTTTCTAAGGAGGGAGACCAGGAACTTGGAACAGGAGCAGGACTGAGAGCGTGACCGCTGGGAAGTCACAGGTCAGTCCTGAAACTGTCAGAGCTGGGGCAGCCTTGTGTCGGGAGCCTCTGGCTGCTCAATAAAAGATGCCAGTTATGGGGCACTTACTGCGTACCTGATAGCACGGTAAGCACTCTGCATTCACGTGGGGGGCATGTAAGGAGGTGGGTTGGAGGGTAGATAGTAGTAAGAATGGCTGGATCTTACCTCAGCTTCCCCAGTTACTGGCTAGGTGACTAGGGCATTGGTATCACCTGTCTGCCTTCATCTCTAAAAATGGTGGTATAATAGCCCTTCTTTTGAGGTTGTTGGGAAGATTGGGCACTAGTAAAGAGCTCAAAAATTGTTAGCAATTACCATCGTCATCATCATCGTCTAATATAATCCTCTTAAGAACCCTCTTAAGACACTGGGTGTTATATGGAAGCCAACTTGACAATAAACCATTTGTAAAAAAAAAAAAAAAAGAATCCTCTTAAGAGTCAAGTGATGTGGGACGCTTGATTTCATTTTGTGGGGGAAGAAGTGAGGCTCAGAGAGGTGAGAGGTCATATGTTCCATGTCATGTAGTTCATGAGCCACTAGGACAGGGACAGGGTATGAACTTTTCATTCCTTATATTCCTGGGCCTGGAGCTGGGGTGGGGCTTGTGGGGGCTAGAGAAGGGGAAGAGCGAGCTTCCCTGGCCTTGGAGACCTGCCCTGGAAAGCCAAATGGTTCTTGGCAAAGACTTTGAGGACCTGCTCGCTCAGGAGCCCCAAGAGAGCTCAGGGACCATGTTGGTCTTGTCCACTGTGTCCCAGCTCTAGGTACTGTGCCTGGTGTATGACAGAACCCTTGACTGAACAGCTAACAGCTGTAGCGATGCTTGGGGTGCCCTCATTTTTCAAGTGAAGCCTGGCTTCTTTCTGGGGTAAGGAACTTCTTTGACCTTAGTGGCGTGATACAATGGCAGCCACTGGGCTAAGTCCCCCTAGGAACAAAACGCTGGGGCGGGTGAAGAGAAAGGAGGAATCTGTGCTGGAGACAGATGTTGTCAGTGGCAGTGAAAGCACTGGGTTGAGAGAGACCACAGAGGAAGTCTTACTGGGGGCTTTCAAAACCCTAGTCCTGTGTCTTGAATTTAGTGGGCAAATACTTACAAACCACCTACTGGGTGACTCCGGTGTGCTTGGGGACAATACATGCAGCCCGAGTAGATATGTTTTCTGCCCTTGGGAAAGCCCAGTCTGGTGGGCTAAGGATGGCAGAGTAAGACAAATGACTCGTTGTTAATGATAAATTTGGATAATTGCTATGAATGCTCTGCATAAAGAGATAAATAATAACAGAGGTGGAATTCCTATTTTAGAATAGTCAGGGCAGGCCTCCTGGAGGAGGTGGCATTGGAGCTCCTTTGGCAATATTATATGACCTCAAACTGGACTCAGTTATTCTTCCTGATGGTCAAGGGGGAATTTGAGGCTTTGAGGCCCAAAGCCAGCACCAAAGCCTAAGTGAAACCATGCAAACATTTCTGAAGACAGTGACTGGCAGGAATCTTGAGTGAAGGTTCTGTTCTGTCCCTCCCAGGAGGCTGGGAATAATTAACAGTGAAGGGGCACAGAGAGGAGCTTAATTAAAGAAAGAAGCAGATGATTCTAGCCAGTCGGGTCTAGGGCACCATACATTTCTGTCCCTGAGGGCATGTGTGAGACTTGTTTGTAAGAGTTTTCCCCTGTTAATCCACTAAGTTTGGGATCTCCATAAATGTTCTGAGTGTCTGCAGCAAAGCAGAGGTCTGTGAATTTTTGTTTTCCTTTTTTGCAAAGCCTTTTCAACCTGTAGTGCTCTCTCTTGGTCACAGTGGCCCACACCCCATGGGGCCAGTGGGTTCTCCCTTTAAGTAGGTTTTGTATTCAAGCCATCGCCCTCCCTCTAGCCCCCCGCTTTTCCCAGCCCGTCTTGGCCCCGGCTGCCCACTGGGCCACGACCTCTCTCTGCCAGGGGTGCTTGTAAAGACGATGACTTTTCAATATTTTCTTATTGTAATTTGGAACCAAGTAATAAAAGCCCTTCTCCTGGCCTGGGAGGCCCTGTGACCCGCCTCTTCTCCCTCCTCATCTTCACCTTGTGCCGTGCGCCTCATCCCAGACCCCACCTCACATCCAGGACCTGTGACTGGGCGGCTGCCCTCTCTCCAATCAGATCCTGTCTGATTGGATCAGCTCCAAGTTGCAGTGTCACAGCCCAGTTGTCTGCACGCAGCAGTGACAGTGATTGACATCTAGGCGTTAGTACTTAGTAGTGGGAGGCTAGGGGCTCTGTGAGACTTAGTTTCCTCTCAACTTGGGGCATAGGGAACCCCAACTTTGGCAGGAGATGTTTAGTAAATGTTGAAGTGCTTTTCCTACTTAGACTGCGACAAGAGTCTATCCCCTTAGTGTACTTTATACTTTACATTTTCCAGGGCATTTTCCCATTCATTACCTTACTTAAGGCTGTTAAGACCCTGCCAGCAGGCAGAGTGAATATTGTGATCTCCTTATCAACCAGGAAGTGGCCTCAGAGGGACTAAAGCCCTGCTCAGGGTCACACAGGGAGAATGGGACTGTGATGACAGATGTTCTTGACCTTCTCCTGAGGGTGACAGTACAGAGGGACCAGATGGAGACCCTGAGACCCAAAGTCCGCTGGTGTCTAGGGGTGGGGGGAGGGGAAAGAGCCCGGCTTTGCAGGCCTCCCTTACCCCAGCTGCCTGGCCTCATGCTCAGTCTTACTCCCCGCAGCCTGAGGCTGGGGCTCTTGTGCTCATTTTTTTTCACAGCCTTCACCCTATCTCAGGTCTCCTCCTGACCACTCCTCTGCTTCCACAGCTTTCCTTTTCCAGGTTACAGCCCCGGAGGATGAGGCCCAGGTGGCCCCCACCCACGGTGGGCATGGAGAGCTCAGGCCAAGAGTGGGATTTGACTGTGGAGGGGGTCACTGGGAAGCTTAAGCTCCTTCAAATAGCTTTTTCGTGGGCTCCTCATTCTCTGGGCTGAGGTACATTTCCTAAAAGAAGCCCAGTACATTACCTCAGTCATTCCAGGTGGGCAGGC
>NW_027530640.1:14106089-14150524 GCF_008692635.1 Crocuta crocuta
GGGGGGGGGTTGGGAGGGGAAAGGAAAGAGGTCTCCAAGTCTTTAACCTTGAGAATTTGCATTCTTGGAACAAAGACACTGCCCACCTGAGGAGCAACAGTACTGGCCTACCAGTGATGGAAGGAGTTTCAGGTGGAGGAAGAGATTTTACTCTGGGTCTGTGGTTTTTAATGCTCTCCAGCGGGTTGCATGGACGCCTGCTCCTTGGGGTTGGAGTGGATATGGTGAGAATGTTGGGGAAGGGGGATCAGAGAGATGAGGGGAAGGGAGGCTTCTCAAAAAGGGCTGTGTAGTATAGCTGTGTGGGAAGAAGCTGTCTGAACCCCAGCTCTGCAACTTACCACCTGTTTGACCTTATGAAGAGGCTTAACTTTTCTGAACCTCAATTTCCTCATCTATATAAAAGCCGGGACAATTCTTTTTTTATTAAGCCAATATTTTCTGTCTACCTACTGTGGGCTGGGCCATGTGCAGTGAACAAGTCAGGAGACAAGGTCTCTGCTCTCGTGGAGACTGGGGATAGTGGTGGACGAACAGAGATACATCCACAGTCAACAAAATAATTTTGGGTGTCAAAGGGAGTGGGAAAAATTGGCAGATATAGCAGGACTTCCTTAGAAGATGATTTTTGTTATCGTTGTTGTTTTAATGTTATTATGTCTGAGAGAGGGAGAGACAGCATGAGCAAGGGAGGGTCAGAGAGAGAGGGAGATACAGAATCTGAAACAGGCTCCAGACTCTGAGCTGGCTGTCAGCACAGAACCCGACGCGGGGCTGGAACCCACGAACCATGAGATCATGACCTGAGCCAAAGTCAGACGCTTAACTGACTGAGCCACCCAGGCGCCCCATCTGAGGAGATGATGTTTGACCTGAGACCTGGAGGTGAGAAGTCAGTTCTACACAGAAATGGAAGAAGAACGTTCTAGGCAGAGAGAACAGCAAGTGCAAAGGCCTTGAGGTGGGAGCAGTCTTGAGGAACAGACAGAGGCCATAGTATGTAAGATGTGGTGATCGAGTGGAAGAGTGGTTTGAGTGGAGATAGGGGGGGAAGCAGTTAGCACACAGATTTGTAAGGGCTCTTGAGGCCATGATTGAGTCTGAAATCTTTGGAGGGTTTCACTTAAGCAGGGGAATGGTCTCATGGGATTTATGTTTGAAAAAATCACCCCCTTGAAATTTCTGAGCTTCATTTTCCCCATCTTTTAAAATGGACATAATAAAGCATATCTCCCAGAGCTACTGGAGGGGTTAAAAGACATGAAAGCAACAAGCAAATTCATTAATATGAATCACATGTGCCACAAATGTGAGGGCCACTGTGTGAAGACCTTAGAAGAGATGTGAAGTTCTCCGCTTGGAAGAGGGTGGCTCCGAAAGGGTTAATCAAACCTGTTTTGGGAAAAGCAATCCCATTCTGCTAATATAATGGTAAGCGATGCAATTCAGGCTGTTTATATTTTAGAGATTCAGTACTCCTATTAAGCAATCACCCTGTTTATGTCACTGCTAATTGAAGTAAATTGCTTTCTGCAATCAAATCGGGAACTTCCCCTTTCTGATCATGAAGGGACTTGGACTCTGGTTCCTGACTTCCAGTATTTAGTCTGCCTTAAGACTTGCCCTTTAATTAATTACATACATTCCACTGATTTCCTTAAACATACTTTTGGCTTGCTGTTGGGTTGGACATGCGTTGATTTTGAAATTGCCCTCTGGGATGACAAGTGTGTCTCCCAGCCAGAGCAGCCAGAGCAGGTTTCCGGCTGGCAGGGGTGAGGGGGAGCGGGCTCTGAGCAGATGTGCGAGGTAGAGGCGAGCAGCAGGTATGACTGCTGGCGGTTGGAATGCGCTGGGTGCCCCTGCCCGGTGGAGAGTTGCTCTTTTGCACTGGGACCACCACCCCCTGGAAAGCAGACTGCAGGCTCAGGCGGATCCTCCTGGGTCTCCTGTGAGTGGCCCAGGAGGGAAGCAAGGACAAGGCCGCCAGAGAGCATGCACCTCATTGAGCTCTGATTCTCCTGGCTGCCTCGCCAATGCCACTGTCACCCCCCCCCCACACACACACACAAGCTTTCTGCCATGTGCACAGGCCTGTGGGGAATGGGAATCCTGGGGAGACAGGGGCTGAGGGGGAGTTCACCAGAAGACAGAGGCTAGGGCCTGGGGCCTGGAGCTTGGGTGGGAAGGAGCTGAAGTGTTATTCTGGGGGCAGGGTGGGCAGTGAGTTCTAAAGCCTGTGGCCTGCCCCCTTGGAGGGGTATCCCAGTACTTGCTCCTCATGTTGGTGGTCCAGGGCCCACGTAGGGGGAGGTTACTTGATGCTGGACAGAACTGTCATCTTGGATGTCCTTGGAATTCATTCTCCTAGCTTTTGCAGGAAGCAGAGAAAATAGGCAGAAAGTGTCCCCAGTCATTATTCTTCTGTGCCAAAAGAAGAGTAAGGGCCCCAGCATTCAGTCCAAGGTGAGGTATTTTGGATATTTTACCTTGAGGTGTGAAGAGTATCCTGCCCAGTACACTCAGCTAAAATCCCTCTCTCTCTCCCTCCCTCCCTCTCTCTCTTTCTCTCTCTCTTGATCCACATGGCATTGCCTGCCTCTGGGCTAGCGCTGTACCCTGCCCTGCATTTGAGTTTCTGTTACTCTGATGGGTCTGGGGATAAAGACTCAGATGAGACCTACTCCTTGCCGACAAGGAGGAATTAGTCAAGTGATCAGGAGCTAACTATACTCGTGATAATAAGTAGCATTTCTTGGGCACTTACCGTGAGCGACGCACTGTGCCAAGTGCTTTACGTGCAGTGCCTCCTGTGGATATCACTATACCCAGTTGCAGTGGGGCTCAGTGTATTGACTTTGTGGATGGTAAAATTGAGGCAGAGTCCATTTTGGGAAAGGATGTGGTAGTTTCTTGGAGTTAGACGTCAGTTTAGTATACAACCTGGGGTATGAGGTGCATACCCAGGAGAACTGAAAGTGTGTCTACACAGAATCTTAGACACACATGTTCATAGCAGCACTATGTGGAGTAGCCCCAAGCTAGAAACACTTCAGATGTTTCTCAGCTGATGAATGGATGAAAATATACATATTGCATACAGTGGAACATTATTTGGCAATAAAAAGGAATGAAGTACCGGTATATATGCTAAGTGAAAGAAGCCAGACACAAAAGGCCATGTATTGTGTGATTCCATTTGTATGAAATATCCAGAAAAGGTAGATCTGTGGAGACAGAAAGTAGATTAGTGGGTGCCTGAGGCTAAGGGTAGGAATAAGGATTAACTGTAAATGGGCACAAGAGGTATAATGAAGTCATAGAAATGTCCTAAAATTAGATTATGGTGCTGGTTGCACAATTTCGTAAATTTACTAAACATTATTAAATTCTCCACTTAAAATGGGCAAATTTTATATATGTAAATTATACTTTAATAAAGATGTTTTAAAAAACTGAGGCTATGGGGTGCCTGGGTGGCTCAGTCGGTTAAGCATCTGACTTTAGCTCGGATGACCATGATCTCATGGTTTGTGAGTACGAGCTCTAATTTGGGTTCCACACTCCCTCTCCCTCTCTGTTTCTCTCCTTTTCTCTGTCACTTGCTCACTTGCATGTACATGCTTGCTCTTTCAAAATATAAATAAAAATAATAATAATTTTAAAAAATAAATAAATAAACACAGGCTACACTGCTGATTCCCAACTTTATGTCTCTAGCCTTGGAAATCAACCCCTCATTCCAGACAAATAATTCAAATTTCCTATATAGCATTGTCACTTGGGGAGTAAGTGGAAGCTTCACATGTCCCAAATGTTGCTCCCTACATAATAAATGATAATTATATNATTTACTTTTGAGACAGAGAGAGAGCATATGGGGGGGTGAGTAGCAGGGGGTGCATGGAGAGAGAGACTTTCAGGCAGGCTCCATGTTGTCAGCGCAGAGCCTGACACAGCGTCTCGAACTTACAAACTGTGAGATCATGACCTGAGCCGAAATCAAAAGTCAGATTCTCATCCATCTGAGCCACCCAAGGCACCCCTCCCGGAAATACCTTTAATCTCAGTCTAGTAGCGGGAGCCTCACACAGGCCTGGGAGTAGGTGGTCATTCTTGAAATGTTTCTGGAAAGGGTAGCAATGCATGGGTGATGTCTCGAGGTCTTGTGTATAAGTTCTTCACCAGGAAGCTGTCTGGGCTGCCACTTTTGACCCTCATTTCCTTCGAAGAGCTGAATCTTGTTAAGTGAACCGAAGAGTAGATGCTTGATGAAGGAGGATGGGAGAACCCCGGCCATCTTCCTTGCATGAGGAAAATCCATGATGGGGCCTTGAATGTGGCCCCTGGGGAGGTGCTTAGCTGGTGCTGTGGACAGGTAGAAGACTGGCGCCATGAGCCTGCTGATGCCCAGGCCTGAGCTTCCCATGGCGGAGGCTGTCCCCTGCCCCTTTTCGCAGTGGCAAGAGGCAAAACTTCAGGCTTCTTGGGAATTCTTTTTGGAGGTTCCCTCTGGAAGCACATTTGAATTAAGGCCTAGAAGTCCGAGAGAAATAAAAGCTTGAAGAGTATTTCCAAAACCCTTCTGGTTTTGTCTTCTCTGACTTTGCTGTGTCTATTTCTCCTTAGTCACAATGCTGTCTAAAGAGCAGGGTGGTTAAGAGCCCTCTTTCCACCCCGCTGCAGGCAATGATGGGGTGCATTGTCTGCAGAGAAAGAAAAGTCAAGAATGAAATGGAAGCAAAGGACTGCTTGCCATACACCAGCAATTCTGAACAATGTCAGTGAGGAAATATCCCTCCCCCTGGGGCAGGCTGCCCCCCTGCCCTGCCCTGGTATGCTGCTGTTTGGTCAGGTCAGTGTAGGGGCATGTTACACAGACTCATGACAAGCTGGCTTAAACCAAAAAGGTGATGTGTAAGGAAGTGGGGTCCCTCATGGAGAAGCCTGTGGACAGTGCCTCCTTTCTCCGGGACCCCGTGACACACCTCTGGATTTTCTGTGTGTCACCTTCACTGTTTGCTCTCTGGCTTTCTCAGTACTGAAGTGACACAACCTCAGTTCTAGAACTGGAAGAGACTGACCCACATCTCTTAGTTCCAGTTTCAAATTCCTGGGAGGCAGAATTGGACCAAAGTGGATCAGGTCACCAGTCTGAAGGAGGGTATACTGAAAACCAGGCTTTTAGAACCCACAGTGGGCAGGGGGTATGCCAGTCACCCCAACATATCTACTGTGTTCATTCAGTATAGTTTAAGAGGAGCTGGACCATTCTTGGCTTGGGACTCCCATGAGTCTCTCTGTGTCTTTATGATACCTTTTTCTTAAGATACCCAGTTCCTTATGATATGATATACTGTTTTTCACTTAAGTTACTTGGAGTGGATTTTTATTTCTTGGAACAGGACAGTCCTTGACCCCCCCTCCCCCCACGTATATCCTTGATGGGCAAAGGTGGCCACATAAACAAGGCAGACATCCTTGATTGTGAATAAGGCTTGCTGGGCAGGGGGCAGTTCCCCTCGGAATGAGACACGCGTCTATGTGTTCTTGCTTCACAGTGGGGTCTTGTCTTTTTCCTTGGAGTAGTTGGAAAATGACGTGTGTCACCACTGTGTTGAGATCAAATGCAGTGCCGTCTGTCCTTCTCCCTTCTTATCCTCTCTCTTTCCACAGATTTTCCACTCTCCCATCCAGACACCTGTCGGTAAGGAATTCCCCAGGCTGATTTCTCTCTCTCTCTTTTTTAAATGTTTATTTTTGAGAGAGACAGAGACAGAGAGAGATAAAGCACAGGCAGGGGTGGGGGCAGAGAGAGAGAGGGAGACACAGAATCCCAAGCAGGCTTCAGGCTCTGAGCTGTCAGCACAGAGCCCAACATGGAGCTTGAACTCATGAACTGCAGATCATGATCTGAGCCGAATCGGACCCTTGACTGACCGAGCCACCCAGGCACAGTCTGGATTTTTCTAAGGGCAGGCAAGCTTGTCTCCTGGCTGGGGAACATACTCCTCACCGGCAGTTAAGAGTACAGACGTTGAGGGATTCTTGCCGTCAGAGGCACCCTGAGGAGATACGTAGGAGGGACCAGCATCACCTATGAAGATTCCTATTAAATATGTTTAATCTGAATAGAATGAAGCCTTTACTTTGAGTTTGCAGAAATAAGAGGAAAACAGGAACAATTTAAATGACACCATGAAGAAACAGACACATCCAGAATATGAAGTATTCAATAAGATAGCAGGCCTGGACTCTTTAAAATACTACTGTCCTGGGGGCATCTGGGGGCTCAGTCAATTAAGCGGCCAACTCTTGATTTCAGCTCAGATCATAATCTCACAATTTGTGAGTTCGAGCCCTGCATCAGGCTCTATGGAGCCTGCTTGGGATTCTCTCTCTCCCTCTGTCTTTGCCCCTCCCCCACTCTTGCTCTCTCTGTCTCTCTCAAAATAAATAAATAAATAAACTTAAAAAAACCTCAACTGTCCTTTAAATTAAAAAAAAAAAAATTGCCGGGGAGTGGGGTGGGGACAGTTCTAGATTAAGAGAGACTAAAAATATGTCATAACCACATGCAGTGTACAAACTTTAATAGGTTCCTCATTCAAATAAAGAACAAAGTAAACAGACATTTTAGGCAATACTAGAGAAATTTGACCCTAAACTATTTTGCTTGATATTAGGAAATTGCTGTTCATGCTCTTAGGTGTGATACTAGCAGACTTATTATGAGCAGAATGCCATTATTCTGGAAAGTGCATGAGGGAATCATTTCTCCTTATTTTATGTTATTTTCTAAATAAAAATCTTACATTTATATATACATAGTAAGTAAATATGACAAAATACACTCGCTGAATCCAGGTGGTTGATGGAAGGATGCTCATTGTTTTATTCTTTGAATGTTTCTTACACTTAAAATTTTTTCATAATGAAAGGTTGGGAAATAAAAATAAAGGAATAGGATTAGCCTTGAATCTCTATTCCTTCATTATTAAGTATGGGCCTTGAGACAATTACAAAAACCTTTTGAGACTTGGTTTTCTTGTCTATAAAATGGGGATAACAATAGTGCTTATCTCATAGGGGTTTTGGGAAGATTAAATAAGATCATTTATGTCATGTCCTTAATATAGTGCTTAGTGCATAAGGGGTCAGTGAGTTAACCTTCCCACAAACAGCTATAACGCTATTAGCTTCCCTGTTAGCTTCATCTTTGGTCAGAAGCTGTCTTCCCAGCCAACCAGAGAATTCTCAGCAAACCAGATCCCAAATCCAACCTCCTTTCTTTGTTCTGCTTAGTGACTTGAAGGGCTGACTGGGGGGGAGCAGCGCACCTCAGGGTCACTTCCTCTGGTTTTTGCTTTGGTTCGGCCAGTGGGGGAGCACCAGCCGGCAACTGGAAGGAGATGAGAGAGTGAACGGGGTAGCTTTGGGTGGGCACCATTCCCTCCTCTGGCCCCTTCAGGCCTAGGGATGTGAAGGCTCCCCCACTGTGGCTCGCCCTGGGACGCACTATCCCTGTTGCTTTCTTTCACATTTGTAAATAGGAGCTTTATTAAACTGTGCATTGATCCTACTTGAGTATATTACCTATTTCCTCCCAGAATTCTGACTGATGCAGCTGATGCAGGGGCTACTGTGTGCCAACCTTTTTGCCAGGCTCTGATAGGTATCATAATTAGTAAAACAGACATAGCCCTATCCCTTCTGGTGTGCATCGTGTGTGCACCTCAGACCAGTCCCCTTAGGGATTTCCAAGGTGATCCCAAGTCCCCTGTTCCAGTGGACTAGTGGACATAGAAGGACAAGCAAGCACCACTTCCCCACCTCTACCCCACGGCACACACACAAGGAGACATCTGACCTGTAAGCAGGGATGTCTTGGCCTGCCGCAGATCCTCAGACCAGCAAACCAAGAGAACTGTTGGCTGTGCCACCTTTACTCTGTGTGTCTAGGAGTAAGCACAACAGAGCCTCCTTAAGTGTCAGAGGTACACTGACAGCAGGCAGACAAATGTGGTAACGCTTAGCAGGAATCTGTGTAGAGCACTAGGCTTCGTTAAATCAAGTTTGTGGCGAGAAGAACTCAGAAAGCACATTTGTGTGAGACAATAGGATTAGATCATGTTCTCCTCAAATGTTTCCTTGAGTCTTCTAATATCTGTATAAATGACCCTCAAATGAGATGAGGGTTTTACACCTTTGGGGAAGCTGGGTATATGAATCCATGGCTCATTCTGTATCTACTGTGAGAATGGTGTTTGCACTCCCACTGCAAACATGCGGAGGTGGACATCATTTGTGGGCGGGGTTTATTTGCAACAGTATGGTAAACAGTCCCCACTCTGGTCGTCGTGTACTGTGTTTAGTGAGTGATTTCAGACATCCTTGTGTTCTCCATGTTGGGAAGCTCCTCAGGGTAGGATCTGTATTTTTGTCCCAACACCAAGGAGATAGCTGGTGAGCTCTCTGCTGGTTTGGTAGCTGAGAAAGGGTCCTCTCAGATAGCACAGCAACATAATGAAAACCTTCCCGTGTTGGGCTTCTCAAGGACCTCAGAAATCTGAACCATATGGAGAATCTGTCTGCACTTGGGTCCCATCCCCTGGCCCCATGTGTTGGCTGCAAGGTTGCGATCATAACTCCTCTAAGTACGAGCCTCACCCAGGGAGGTTCCTCTGTATTTGTGGTGAGCATATGGACACATGGAAAATAAACAGCCCAAGGAATTTCTGGCTTGGGAGCTGGCTCACAATCAGATGTTGCAGAAAAGGGAGCAGTCGGGGCAAGTGGAACGTGTGTTAGTACGTTGTAAAGCAGGATAGAGATTCCCGCCTGTAGACAGCTTCCCCTCCAAGAAATGGCCCCATGATGGCACCTAATATTTATGCAGCATCTCTTTATTACATGCCTGGCCCTGGGCCAAGACCTTGACCTGCATCTTTTCATTGGATCCTCGTAACAACCCCCGTGGTAATTAACTGTTACGGTAATGAAACCCCATTTTACAGATGCGGAAACTCAGATGGCTAAGAAGAATTCTCCTACAGTTGTACAGTGTGCATATGGATAGAAGCAGGCCTTGAACCCAGGTCTAGTTAGCGGCAAAAACCCTCTTCCCAACTACTGCCCCCATGCTGCCACGCCCCTGGCTGCCTTGCCAAGAGGGGCATTTATTTTTGCCGAACAGATTTGGCACACAGGTGAAAGCAGAAAGCAAGGCAGCAGGAATCTTTGTTTAGTTTACTGGCGTATCCCCAGTACCTGGCACACATTAGTGCCGGTCATTGTCGCCTAACTTTGGCTGTCACACTTCTGGTCTGTGTGTGGGGGTGAAGGACTCTAAGGGAGAAACGGATTTTGAGTAGCAATGTGCCCTGTGCGGCTGAGGCCCTCGCGGATATGGTGTGGGGTCTAAGGGCAGAGGACGAGTTCAGATTTTGACTCTTGGTTGTGGCTGTGGTTTGGGGAGAAGAAATGCAGTGGAGAGCCCATGAGGCAAGCAGGGGCTGGTCACAGGTGGTGGGCTGGAGGCTGGGCCCTGGCTCCTCTGCCCCCAGCCTGCAGACTGAAGGCACGGGAGGAGGGAGGGATGGGAAGGAGAGGGGTGTGGGAAACCTAGGGAAGGGAGAGAGGGAGAAAACAGGAGAATTACGGGTTGGGGGGTTGGAAGGTCCTGTTAGTGCTGCTCCAGCAGGTCAGACAGAGTCTCGAGGCGCCTCCTTCCTCCTGCTCCTTCTTCCATTGTTGGGCAGTCTGGGTGAGAACAATGGGAATGGAATCCTTTTCCCCTCCCGCCTCGCAGGGCTGGGCCCACTTCCTCCTGGCCCACCGAAAGGAATGCTTTCTTGTCCTGGCTGTGTGGGACCCGCAGGGAAGAATGGCGCTGGGGGCTCCCCAGGGATGAAGGCTTTGCGGCTTGAGCTGATGACAGTTGGGGTTGGAGCAGGGAGGGGGTGGGTGTGGAGGATCTTTTCAGAGTTCCACTTGAGTTTCTCAGAGTATTGCTGCTCATTTTCCTCACTCATTATGGGGTCTCTGTTGTGAGGGACTAAGTGAGGGCCCTTGCTGACATCTGGAGCAGAGAACTCAGGCAGTTCTGTGAATCACGGGGAAGGAGCCAAGAGCCCCAGCAAAGCCCTTTGAGACAGGTTGGCTGGGCCTGGGTGCCCCCTGTCCTGGGCGGGCTTGAGAACCATCCAAACCCTTGATTCCTGGCCTCCCAGTAGTCTGGCAGCTACTGAGCGTTTTGTGTGAACCAGCGTTGTGGCCACACCTCTCAGAAGGCTCTTAGATGGTTGAACCCTGATCTCTGCTGGTGTTGGCAGCCATGGGATGGCATGAGCAGGCAAGGCTGGGGCTTTCATTTCAAGTTTGGAAGACACAGAAGCTGCTGCCTTTTCTCTTCTCCTTTGATGATTCTGAAGCATTTGTTTGATCTCTCCCTGCTTGGGGGCGTGGCTGCCTCTTCACCTACACCCTGGGTATGACTGGCAAGCTTTCAGGAATGGCCAGTGAAGATCAGACTCTGCCCTCTGGTGCCATCTCTCACTCCAGGGTTCAGGACCTGAACTCTTCATATCTCCCCGCAATTTCCCCCGAACCCTCTCCCGGTGACCTCTAAGGACAGAAGAAGGTGAAAGAGGAATCCCCTGTGGCCCTAGATAGCATGGGCTTGGGAGTCTGAGGGAGTCTGAGTGGAGGTTACCAAGGGGAGGGAGGGGGAGCTAGGCCCATGACCTGTCTGAGGGGATGCCAACTAATTAAACCAGTGTGTTTTATTGTTGGAGTTGGGAAAGGGGGGTGGGAGAGGGTGGAGGGCTGGGGTTGAGGGGAGTATCTGCCTGAGTTGGGGGGACCGGTGGGAAAATGTGAAGAACACGGCCTTGGAAGGTCTGGTAGGTGTCTGGGTTCCAGTCAGCTGTGGAACCAGGGGAAGGAGACCTAGTAATGACACAGGAATGAGAGCTGACAAGTATTGAGCTCTTTGGGGAACTAATTACTACACTTAGCTCGCCTGGCTGCCAGCCTTCTGGAGAACTGATGGGGGGCAGAGGGCTGGGGGGTGTCCCTGTACACAGGATGCAAACGTTCATTTAATCCCTTTGTTGTCAACTGAGCTGCTGCCCCAGGAAAGAAGCCTTCCCTGCTTCCCTCTTCAGAGAAGAAACCTCCAGTGTCCTTTGGGCAGGAGGAGCCTCAGAGAGAAAGCGGGGAATGGAGTCTGGTAGCACCGTCAACAGCCTTTCAACCCACCCTCCAGTTATTAGGCTCCCCCTTTGCCCACACTTCCAGAGATACTTGGCGCTGTGACCCCTGAGCCCTTTGCCCAGCTGCCTGCTTAGGAGTCAGCTTTCTGGGGCTTGCTGAATGGGTGACCATTTGTCCATTTGCTTTCCAGCTTTCTTTTTCTTTTCTTTTCTTTTTTTTAAACTCATTTATTTTTTTTCCCCTAGTGTAGTTAACATACAATGTTGTACTAGCTTCAGGTGTAGACTATAGTGATTCAACAATTCTATACGTTACTCAGTGCTCATCAAGATACGGGTACTCCAGCTTTTTTTTCTTGTTGGTACTAGAATGTTGTTTGTTTTGTGTTGCTTTGTGGTTGTCCTTATGCTTTATGCATTTCCAAAAAAAAAAATCCCATCTTCTTTGAGTGGGCTTTGGAATGTTAAATACATGTGTTCAGTCCTCCATCTTTTACTGGGTGGGATTTATCCAGTTGATAGATTTATCCCTTTATCAATCATCCAGCTTTCTGGACTTGGGTAGCAAAAATGTAAGCCCTGGCCCTTAGACACATTTCAATATGCAAATTAATTTTGCATACAAGTCAGTGCACCTTCTCTCTCTCAGCTCTCTCTCAGCTCTCGCCATCTTCCCCTACAAATTTTGGAGCCCAAAGCCGAGCACAATATCAGCCCTCCTCAGAGTGTGGTGCATATGTGTCTGTGCCTGACTGAATGGCTTTGACCTAGCCAGCCCGTATCGTATGGAATCTTTCATCCGAGAAGAAACACTCAGCACACTGGCACAATTCATTTCCATAAGCCTATCCTTCCTTTGTTAATTAGTTTTTATTATATGTGACATTGAAGATACCATAAAGTTGGGGCGCCTAGGTGGCTTAGTCGGTTAAGCGTCTGACTTTCGCTNACCATAAAGTCTATACAAGGCACATTTAGAGTGTAAAGAACAGTAGAAATACCCTGTCCCCAGCACCCAGCTTAAACCCCACAAATGCTGAGTGCCTCTTCCCTGTCCTCCCCAGGAATAATCACTGCTTTTGTTAATCACTTGCTTTCTTTATAGCTTTACTATAAGTACATGAAAACCTAAATAATACATTGTCTCTTTTTGAAATGTATATAAATGGAATCATATCTATAGTTTCCTCTGATTTGCTTCTTCACTCAGCATTTCTCTGAGATTCATTCGTATTGACCCCTGTGGATACAGTTCATTCCTTCAGCTATAATGTTCCATTGTGAGATAACACCATAATTTATTCTACTGTCGATGGACATTAGGATTGTTTCCTCTTTTTACTCTTTCAAACAACACAGCTCGGACTACAGTCAGGCAAAAGAGACACTATGTCATTTTCCTGAGCTGTCATAGCAAATGACCAACATGGGATGGTTTAAAACAACAGAAGTGTATCCTCTCCCAGTTCTGGAGACCAGAGTCTGTAATCAGGAAGTCATCAGGGCCACACTCCCTTCAAAGGGTCCGGGACAGGATCCTTTCCTGCCTCTTCTGGCTTCTGGCGGCTCTAGGTGTTGTGTGGCTTACGGCTTGTGGCTTCATGGTTCCAGGCCCTGCCTCTGTCTTCGCATGAGCCTCCCCTTCTCTCCCTGTGTCTCTCTTCTCTGTGTCTCCTATAAGGTTGCTTAGCACTGAATTTAGGGCCCACCCAGATTATCCTGGATGATCTCATTTCCACATCTTTAACTAAATTACATCTTCAAAGACCTGTTTCCAAATAAGATCACATTCACAGGTTTCAAGACATGTGCATTTTTGGGGGGAAGCCACCATGGGTACAGGTGTGATATTAGAGGCACCAGCCTACAGCAGCAACCTGTGGGGTGATTGCAGACTTACCTTTTGTGTCCCCAGAACCTCTCTTCCTCCTTCAGGTACTGGGTCTGCCTGACAGCCCTGCTGTGAACGTCGTGCATGTCGCCTGGAACCTTTGGGCATGAGTTTGTCTGGTGTACGTAACACAGAAGTGGAATTGCTGGGGGGTAGAAAATGTGCAGATTAATCTTTGTCAGGTAGGGCCGCACTTTTTTTTTCAAAGCGGTTGTACCAATTTATGTTACCATCCGCAGTGAATGGCAGTTCCTCATGCTCCACGTTTTCCCCAAGACCTGGAGTGAGCACCTCCCTGATTGTAGGCACTCTGATTGGTGTGAAGGATTCGGAGTGATATGATGTCGTGTGAGAGAATATCTCATCCAGGTTTTATGTGCATTTCTCTGATGCCTGATGAAGTTGAGCATATTTTCACATGCTGATGGGCCATTGGTGTATAATCTTCCATGAATACTTTCTTAAGTCTTTTGCTCATGTTTATAATTTATTTTTTATTTATAGGAGTACTTTATTCTCTATATTAATCCTTTGTTAAATTGTTCTCAATATCTTTTCTCCTTTTAAAACGTAGTTGAATTTATTGGTTTCTTTTATGGTTTGGGGGTTTTGTTCTGGATTTAGGAAATCCTCTCAATTCTCGAGCGTATAAAAATATTTCTCTATGTTGCCTTTGTTTTTATATTTATTTGTTTATTTATTTATTTTGAAAGAAAGAGAGAGCACAAGCATGGGAGGTGCAGAGGGGGAGAGAGAGAATCCCAAGTAAGCTCCTTGCTGTCAGCACAGAGCCCAGTGTGGGCTTGATCCGATGTGACATCATGACCTAAGCTGAAATCAAGAGTAGAATGCTTAACCAACTGAGCCTCCCAGGCCCCCTCTCTCTATGTTGCCTTTTAAAGATTTTATGGTTTTGGGGTGCTCACTGTGAGCCTGCTTAACATTCTCTCTCTCTCTCCTTCTGCTCCCTCCCCTGCTCATGCTCATTTTCTCTCTCTCAAAATAAATATATTTAAAAAAAATTTTAAAAACACAGATTTTATACTTTTTTTTTCTTTCATATTGAAGTCCCAGGATGGATTTTTTGGTATATGATGTGAGGCAGGGATGCAATTTCACTTCTATGTACTTAACCAGTTGTCTCAGCACCGTTTATTAGTCCAGGCTTTATCTGCTATTTGATACAACCTGTTGGTCATAAATTAAGCTTCCGTATATACATGGACGTTGTTCCAGGTTCTCTGTTCTGTTCAGTTGGCCCTCTGGTCGACCTTGTTCCAAAGAACGTTATCTTTATTACTCCAGTTTTAACCATAAATCATGGTATCTGGTTGAGAAGGTCCCCACCAACTTACTCCTTTTCAGAAATGTCTTGGCTTTTTTGAACAGTTGTTCTACTATATACATTTTTGAAACAGGTTTCAAGTCCTTAAAAATACTTGTTGGGTTTTTTATAGGCACTGCATTAAAGGTATAGATGAGTTTGGCTAGAATTGATGTGATTGTGATTTCGAATTTTCTTTTCTTTTTAATTTATTTTTGAGAGAGAAAGAGAGACAGCGTGAGCAGGGGAGGGTCAGAGAGAGTGGGAGACACAGAAACCGAAGGCAGGCTCCAGGCTCTGAGCTAGCTGTCAGCACAGAGCCCGTCACGGGGCTCCAACCCACGAACTGTGAGATCATGACCTGAGCCGAAGTCGGACAGTTAACCGGCTGAGCCACCCAGGCACCCCTGAATTTTTTTTTTTAATCTGGGAACATTGTATTTGTCTCTGTTTATTTAGAAATTTTAAAATGTCATTTGAGGGGCGCCCGGGTGGCTCAGTCGGTTAAGCGTCTGACTTCGACTCAGATCATGATCTCGCAGTTCGTGGGTTCAAGCCCTGCGTCGGGCACTGTGCTGACAGCCAGCTCAGAGTGTGGAGCCTGTTCCAGATTCTGTATCTCCCTCTCTCTCTGACCCTCCCCTGTTCACGTTGTTTGTCTCTCTCTGTCTCAGAAATAAATAAAACATTAAAAAAAACAAAAATAAAATGTCATTTGAGGGGCACCTGGGTAGCTTACTAAGTTAAGTGTCCAACTTCAGCTCATGTCATGATCTTGTGGTTTGTGACTTTGAGCCCCACATCGGCCTCTGTGCTGACAGCTCAGAGCCTGGAGCTTGCTTCAGATTCTGTGTCTTCCTCTCTCTCCCCTACTTGCACTCTGTCTCTATCTCTTTCTCAAAAATAAACATTAAAAAATAAATAAATAAAATGTCATTTGAAGTTTGATCATTTTCCACAGAAGGTTTACATATCCCGATTTATTCCTACATACTTAAAATTTTTTGGTGGCCTTTCGAAATGAGTATCTTTTAAGACAATTACATTTCTAACTGATGACTTCTGATGTATATAAATGCGTGATTTTTTTGCATGTGATTTTTATAGTCAGCAATACTACAGACCTCTCTTATTAGTTCGAATATTGTATATTGGATTTTAATGTAGCCATTCATTCATTCATTCATTCATCTGCAAACAATGACAGTGTTATTCTAGTCATCCTTTCTTGAATATCTGGAATGTGTAATGAGGCACTATTAGTCCTGCAGGTCTAGTAAGAAAACACTAAGTAACACTGAATTCAAAATGATCATTTTCCCATTTTATATAAATTTACCTTTGTATTTTAGGGACCTAATCCAAATATGTAGCACCAGATGCCAAAATCATTTGGAGCAACAGATCTGAATGCTCATTTATGAGACACATAGAATTCTCGGGGGGTTTAGCAAACAGCCCATTGACTTAGGTCCTGAGACTGTAACGGCAGATCCTAGATCCTTCACTATATAGAGCAGGTCTGTGCTGCAGTGAAGTTGACAGTGACACTTGCTGACAGAAGGACTGCCTTGCAACTTCCTCTCCTTTCTTCTAGGGTGGTGGTAGATGATCACGGGCTTTGGGATCAAACACTTCACTCTGTGTGGCCCTTAGTAAGTGGCTTAACTTGTCTCAGGTATAATGATGGCTCATTTGTAAAAATGATGTAGAATGATGATGGAAAGCATCATCTCATGTGTAAAATGATGATGATAAACATTCCTCATGGGATTCGGGGGAGGATTGAGTAGGTTCATAGATATAAAGCATGGAAGACAGCCTGGTACCCGGGAAGTACACCGTTAATGTTGGCAACCAAAACTGCTCCCAAACCTTGAACCCTTCAAACTAGGCAGGTCCTTGAGTCCTGTGACTTGATAATCCTTCAGCACAGGTAATAGAATACTATCAGGATGGCAAGCATGAGCTTAGAAATCCTTCAGTCCTGGGGTTTCAGAAAAAACTATTCATCAAGGAAACTTCCTTGAGACAAAACAAAACAAACTGAAACCCCAGTGGAAAAAAACAGCTAAAGTTGGTGCTGGTTCCAGCAAAGTGAGGAATGGATGATCACGAGTCCCATCTCCCCAGTCTCTGCCCAGCATGTGAGGCATCTCTGATATGCCCCTGCGTCCACAGCACTGTTTCTGTTTGCCTCCTCCCTATTAGGCTGCTCAGGCTGTCATAACAGAATGCCACAGAATGGAGGACTTAAACTACAGAAATGTATTTTCTCACAGTTCTGGAGCTGAGATCCCAGATCTCAGATAAAGGTGCCATCAGGGTTGGTTACTGGTGAGACCTCTCTTCCTAAGCCTTTTTGCTGTGTCCTCACATGTGTGCACACAGGACGAGAATGAGCTTGGTGTCTCTTCCTCTTCTTACAAGGACACTAGTTCTGTTGGAGTAAGACTCCACCCTTATGGCCTCATTGAACCTTTATTACCTTGTTGTAGGCCCTATGGCCAAGTACAGTCACATTAGAGGTTAGGTATTTAACATAGGAATTTGAGGGGGACGTGTTTCAGTTCATAACACTTACTAGTTTTCCAAATGGAGTAATGGAGGCTCCTCAAAGGTGGATGTTGGAAATTAGGAGCTAAGTTTAGACCAGAGGCTGTAGCACCAGGCACAAGCACAGATACTCTGGTCATTTGGTGGCTGAGTGAGGTCCAGAGCTTAGCAGGGACCTCCTGGCCTCTGCTCAGAACCCAGGGCTCCACCTGTGTCCTAGGATGGGGGGAACTCCAGGAGCACATGTTTGAAACACTGTTGGCATGGACATTGGCACGGATATTGGGCATGTTTTACAAGGTGCTTTGTGAGCTGAAGCAGAAGAGCTGAGAGGACCCCACATGGTAACTGAGACCCATGCACTTGGGATTGGGGGACATTCATGGGGACCAGGGAGCACTGTGACTCTACTGTTGCAGAGCAGGGGAGTCTCAAGGTAGCAGACTTTTTGGGTTGGCTGTAGCCATTCATTTTTGCCAAGTTCTTGCCATGTGCTGCCTGTGCCAGCTGCTTTATAACTTGCCTTGTGGGACCCTGTGAAGTAGCACAAGTCAGCACCAGTAGTGACACAGCTAGTAGTGGGGGCACTGACAGGGCTGCCTGTTCAGCATCAAGGTTCATGCCCTAACGCTGTGCTCCACTGCCTGCGCCTCCCCCTCCCCGCCTTATTCCCTGAAGGGAGAGAATAGCCTCTGGGTGATGCTGCTGCTGGGCTGGCCGGGCCTCTTTCCACAGCCTGGTCAGGCTTGGATGTTTCTCATCTCCAGGAGGAAGGATAGGGAGAGTAAATGTATGTTGTAGTTTTGCAGGCCCATCCAGGAGCCAAGCGGACTGAACAGGGTGGGGGTGGGGCCTGGAATGTCCCAGGCTGCCTTTTCCCAAGTTGAGGAGCGGAAGCCATGACAGCTAAGGGGATTTGTGGAAATTCCTCGGCACATTGTTACCAGGCAGAGGAAGTGTTTTAGAGTGGAGCTCTCAATTTCTGCCCTGGGGAGGCAGGACTAGTTTCCGCTTCTGAAACTTGTTTGTGGGAAACTGAAGGGGCTGTCTCAGGTCCGCATTGTGGGGGGCTCCAGGTACCCCCCCCCCCCCCCNTGGTGAGCCAGACAAAACAGCTCCGGAGTCTGTTCCTCTTCTCTTTCCTTCCAGCTTGGGGTGGATGGCTCAGAGCCGAGGCAAACGAACAGAAACATTTTTTCCAGGCCTGCTGGTATTTGTTTCTGGCACAATCAGCACAAGCAGATTAGAGAAATAAATTGCATTTTTTACTCTGTGTTCCCCCTCTGGACTGGACGTCCTCATGCTCCGTCTGTGTGGCTCTCCGCGGCCCCCCAGTCCAACCCGGAGAGGGGCTCAGGCCTGACATCCCTGGCATGGCTGTCCACACTCTGCCAGCCGCTGAGGCAACATGCAGTGTTTTGGGAAGGTAGTAATTAAGTCACCAGGAGAGATATACATGCGTCCATACATGTGTCTACACATGGCGACTCCCAGTTACAGATGTACACGTGTGTGTACTTAAGTGTGTTACATGGCTGCTTGTTTCCTTTCCGCTGACATCTGGGCTTCCTCTGGCTCTGCCCTCTGATGGAGGAGCGCTCTGTGAGAGTTCTCTCAGGACCCTGGAGGAAGGGGAGGCTAGCATGGGCCCCCCACCCCCACCCCCTGCTGGAAAGTCTTGCTGGGAGCCAGACACTGAGGACTGGACCCGGCTGCTCCACAGGCCCTGCCAGGAAAACACTTTCCCAAAAGTCACCTTTGAGGTGTGACAGAAACCTGGAGGGGCAGGGAAGGGCATGTGGGTCCACCAGGTCTTTGGTGGCCCCCATGCCGTCTCCAGATGGAAAGTGAGGGTATGTCAGCTTGACTGAAGAAACCAAGTGGGGGTAACCAGCCTGGGAGGGAACTTCTACGGGACCAGCTAGCTGAGCCGGAGGTGCTCTCACATCTGCCTTTTTTTTTTTTTTTCCCCTCCCGTCCTGCCTCTCTTCCTCCCTTCCCTCCTCCTGTCTCCCTCCCTCCCTTCTCTTCTCTCTCTTTTCTTTTCCTGCCTTCTTTCTTTTTCCGTATTCCCTTCTGGAAAGAGAGGGCCAAACACTCCCTCCTATTATTTATTTATTTGTTTGTTTTTTTAATGTTTATTCAAACATTAAAGGAGAGAGAGAGACAGAGCACTAGCAGGAGAGGGCCAGAGAGAGAGGGAGACACAGAATCTGAAGCAGGTTCCAAGCTCTGAGCTACCAGCACAGAGCCTGATGTGGGGCTCGAACCCACGAGCTGTGAGATCATGACTGAGATCATGATTTCAACTGAGCCAAAGTCCGACGCTCAACTGACTAAGCCACCTGACCCAGGCACCCCTTTTTTTTTGTTTTTGTTTGTTTTACAAATGTTTTTATTTATTTTTGAGAAAGAGAGAGGGGAAGAACGAGTGGAGGAGGGGTAGACAGAGAAGGGGACAGAGGATCCGAGGCAGGCTCTACACTGACAGCAGAGAGCCTGACACGGGGCTCGAATTTACAAACCACGAGATCATGACCTGAGCCAAAGTAGGAGTCTCAACCCACTGTGCAACCCAGGTGCCCCCTCCTCCCTTTTAATCTCTCATTATGTCTGGCTCAGTGTGGGCACCAAGTGTGGAGGATGTGACAAGCCACAGCCCATGAACCCAAGGACTACTTCACCTCTGGGTGAGACTTGAGGATGGCTGGAGACGAACCTGTCACATGTCAGCCTCCAGCTGCATCCTTCTCCTGCTGTGAGGAAAAGGGCATAGTGGAGCCCAAGCATTAGGCTAAGGATGAGGATGCCTAAGAGAAATGGAATTTGAGGTCCTATGTCAAGCGGCATATTCCATTTGGACAAATTATTATTTCACAGTTAACAGAGGAGAGAGAGAGAGAGAGAGTGTGTGTGTGTGTGTGTATGTGTGTGTGTGTGTTTAATGGGTTACATCCATAAGACTTCTGGGAAAGGGACAGTTTCTCAACGTGTAAAATATGAATTTTTCAGAGTCAACATTCCTAATGCCCAAATACACTTTAGGACTATGAAAACTTCATGTACAATGATATGTTGTTATGAACTAAATCGTACTGAGCAGTTAGTTGTAAGAGGGCATTTTATGTTTTATTTTTATTTCCATGCGCGGTTTATTTTTGCACTGACATTTTATTATAATTTCTTCCTACAGTAGGTGAAGTGCTTGGGAAGTTAATTTAAACCAGCCTGACTCTCTGTGTGTTTTTTAATATTTGTTTAAGCTTTTATTGAGCTTGTCAGGCCAGTCAGTGTGCAAAAATGCAGCCGAAAACCCCTTTTTCCTTCTGCGGTGCCTGCCCATTAATACTAGGTGGTGACAAGATTCGCGCACACTTCAAATGGGGGATTATTCTGGGTTTTCAAGGAAATTTGAGCCACCTGTTTCAGAAACCTCTTAGTGACTTAGCGGGACGCTGAAGAGTGTCTCCCTGCTGAGCTGTCACTCAGAGTTCCAGGTCCCCGGGCCCCCGCTGACCTGGCCAGGCCCTGCAGGGGCAATTTGCATCACTGGTTGGCAGCCTGTGCTTGAGATGTCCTCCCAGCTTGTGGCTTGGCCTCAGCCTGGGCCAAAGAAGCAGCTGCCATCTCTCTGCCTCTGGGGAACTTCCCAGATCCACAGCAGGCTGGCTTCCCCCGCGTTTGGGCTGCCCAGTCTGGAGCTGTTTATCATGGACAGCAGAACGACATGGGATCACCTTGAGGAAGTGGGTTGTGAGGGCCGATTGTGTGGCCTACGTGTCGAGGAGCCACGCTACCCACAGAATTTGGCCAAGGGAGAAATTAGAAAGTTAACATTTTCCAGCAGGCTGAGAAGCAGCTGAGCATTTCTGGAGCCCAGGACTGGCTGGTAAAAGGGTCTTTGTGGTGGCAAAAGCAGCAAGGTGGTTGAGGGGGCACAGTCTGGTCTCGGCTAGGCTCGGGAAAGACCTCCTCCCCAAACAAGAGGTTTCCTGGCCCATAGTCCAAACTCTGTGTCCAATGTAAGCTAAAGAGTAGACTAGACCCGTAGCATGTTACAGCTGGAAGGAGTCTTCGTCAAGAACAGTCCAGTGCCTCTCAAAGTGTGGTGCCAGGTCAGCAGTGCAGCATCTTCTGGGAACTTGCTGGAAATACCAGTTGTCAGACCCCCTTCCCAGGCATTGCCAGCTCAGAAACTCTGGCGGTGGGTCCTAGTCATCTGTGTTGTAATAAGCCCTCTAGGTGATTTGGATGTCGGGGGCAGTCTGAGAACCAGTGGCCTAATTCAGCCCATTCATTTGATCAGTGGGAGAACTGAGGCTCCGGGGCGATTGGGAAGACCACCAGTAACATGTACACCCGCACCCAGTCTGTTCGTGGCAGAATCAGGACAAGTTCTGCCCGGCTGGATTTCTTTCTGCCCCTTCTTCTCCTACTGGTCCAGGCAGGAGAGGCTGAAAGTTCTGAAATCCCGCCCTTGTACCGTAGTTGATGTGCTTGTCTCTCCCTGGGATGGGCTTGGTCCTCTGCTGACCTTATCCCCATCAGCAAACTGCAGGTGGAATCTCGTCGTCTTCTTTCACATGTCAATCATTCAGATTTTGGCATTTTGGTCAGTGTTGTGAATAAGAGAGCTGGAAGAATTCTCCCTGACTTTAAGAAAAGACCGGGTCCTGGGGCACATGGGTGGCTCAGTTGATTGAGTGTTTGATTTCAGCTCAGGTCACGATCTCATGGTTCAGGAGTTCAAGCCCCAAATCGGGCTTGCTGTTGTCAGCACAGAGCCTGCTTCAGATTCTCTGTCCCCTCCATCGTTCCCTCCCCTACTCACACACTCTTTCTCAAAAATGAACAAACATTTATTTAAAAAGAAGAGAAAAGACCAGGACCCTTACAAGTTGAGTTAGCTAAGTTCTGGCTCCTGCCCTATTGCATTCTCTTCTTTTTNGGGCCTGCCACCCCTGTTGAGCGGACAACACATTCTGCTCCATACGACAACGTGCCGTGGTCCTGAAAAGGACCCAGAAGTGGGCTTCTGACTGAAGAGAAGGGGGCAACCACAGTCTGGCCATGAATCTTCAAGAGTCACAGACTTGAAAAGATGGGCTGAGCCAGTCGGATTGATTCCATAGGAGTTCAGAATTAAAAAACTTAGAAGCCAGGGCCATTAGCTGTGGGGACCAAGTCTAAAAGGCTGTTTGGGATTGTATGATGTAGAAGTCTAGGTAGCCCTGAGGAGCCATGTGCAAGGGGAGGGAAGGCAAAGTAAGTTGAGGACAGCAGACAGTGGAAAGAGAACAGAGGAGAGATGGGGAGAAAGAGAGACCAATAAGAAAGAGCTGCAGTTGTAATTTTAGTTCTACTGAGGCCTCATTTCTCTCTGATTTCTATCCCTGGGATCTAGCACATTCCCTGTTATGTCCCGACCACAGACATCCTTTGCTTGAGCTAACCTGGGTAGGCTTCTTTTCTTTGCAACTCAAGGTGCTAGATCTGGCGTTGGCAACTTTTCCTGTAAAGGGAAGATAGTAAATATTTTAGGTTTGTTGCCTAATTTTAGTCTTGCAACACAATATCCGTTGAAACTACCCACTGCTGTCTTCCTAGAGCAAAAGCAGTCATAGACAATATATAAGTAAATAGGCATAGCTGTGTTACAATAAAACTTTGTTTTCAAAAAACTGATGACCAGCTCACAAGCTGAAGTTTGCCAACTCCTATGCTAGATTAAAATTCTAGCATCACATAGACCTGGAGTGGATGCATCTAATTCTTTACAAAGACTGAAAATGGCCCCCTGTCCCTCTGAGTTCAGCCCAGGTCTTCTCTGGGTCTCCTTTGGGAGTAAGTGTGTGGGTACCTGGGTGGCTCAGTTGGTTAAGCGTCTGACTTCAGCTCAGGTCATGATCTCACGGTTCGTGGGTTTGAGGCCCGCTTTGGACTCTGTGCTGTCAGGACAGAGCACCCTTTGGATCCTCTGTCCTCTTTTCTGTCTGTGTCCTGTTCATGTCTGCTTTCTCTCCCTCTCTCTGTCTCCCTCTCTCTTTCTCTCTCTCTCTCTTTCCACAAAAAGAAGTAAACATTCAAAAAAGGTTTTTTACAGTGAATGCAATATGGGCTCCATATTCCCTGTGTACCCTCTTTTCTCATAGTGCTCTGCCACATCCCCAGGCTGGCCAGGTATCCCCTGAGTCCTGGTAGGAGCTCCAGACCCCAAAGTTTGTAGGAGTCAGGATTACCCAACTGGCAGGCCAAGCATATGCTCAAGGTACCTGCAAGGCAAGTACTCCCTGGCCTTGACTTCAGTGAGCTGTGCAGATTTTTACAACATGAAAAATCTAGGGGGAAACCTTGTCATTTCAACAGACTTATGAGTGTTGTAATATTCTGAAAAATCAAATATTTAAATTACATTTCCATAATTACTAACACGAAGTAGAGTTTAAAAAATAAGGGAATAAGGGGTGCCTGGGTGGCTCAATTGGCTAAGTGCCCAATTTTGGCTCAGGTCATGACCTTGTGGTTCATGGGTTCAAGTCCCTCATTGGGCTGTGTGCTGACAGCTCAGAGCCTAGAGCCTGCTTCAGGGTTTGTGTCTCCCTCTCTCTCCCCCCCTCCCCTGCTTGCACTCTTTCTCTCTCTCTCAAATAAACATTAACAAAAACATTAAAAAATAAAAATAAAGGAATGGCTGGGACACCTGGCCGGCTTAGTTGGTAGAGCCTGTGAGTTTTGATCTTGGCGTTGGGAGTTCAAGCCACACAGTGGGGGTAGTGCTTAAAATTTTTTTATTCTGAGGGGCACCTGGGTGGCTTAGTCGGTTGAGCATGCAACTTCGGCTCAGGTCATGATCTCACAGTTCATGAGTTTGAGCCCCACATTAGGCTCTCTGCCATCAGAGCAGAGCCTGCTTTGGATCATCTGTCCACTCTCTCAGCCCCTTCCCTGCTCATGTACATGTTCTTTCTCTCTCCCTTATAAATAAACATTTTTTTTTTAATTAAAAAAGGAAATGGTAGAGACTGGCAAACGGATCTGAAGAGACACTGCCCCTTCTTCCATCAGTGACAGCCAGTACTCAGCTCTAGTTCACTGATCCCTTTGGAAATGCAAGCCCTCTGACATTGCCTGAGTTTTCAATTCTTGGTTCTCACAATTTTTTAAAAAGCTTGTGGGTTTTTACAATTAGCAGCTAATTTAAGTTTGGAAGAAAAATGGTCTTTATTGAATAATGTCTACAAGTGAGATTCAGCCCCCGAATCTTCAGAGCCAGGTCGTGCCTGTCCCTGGGCCCACACTGGGCTGAGCTCCCTTGGGCACGTTTGCCTCTCTCCTTGGAGAAGGAAAGCTTGGCATGTTTGTTTGAGCTCTTGAGAAGGAAACTGAGTCTGGAAAGAATAGGTGCCTTGCTTTTTACTCCCCGAGTTAGACCCAGAGTTGAGCTGCAAGCATTCATGTTCCCGGTCTCTACTTGAAAACTGCCGCATCCCATGCTGAAGCCGGCCTTTCAGGCAGTTCCCTGCTCACTCGCTCTTCCACATCTGGGCTATGTTCACAGTGGTATCCGCCTGTGGTTGCTCCAGTTGGCAGGAGGGGCTCTGACAAACCAGAAGAGTTGGATGCATTTAATAAGTCAGAACAGGAGCCGGGATCTTGTCCTGAGCCGTGAGCAGCAATCCGTTTGCCCTTCAAGCACATGCTGGGGAATGGACTTTTTCCTGGTCCTCACGTGGAGTAGCTCCAGGGGGGATCATTGCTTGTTTTTTTGAATTCAAGAATATGTTTCCTCCATAAGGCTGCAGCAGGAGAAATATGCTGTTTGTAAACCAAATGTTGTGAGAGTTTAGTAAGATAAGTGACTTAAAAACAGGGACTTCCAGAAGTGTGTGTGGACATTCTTCTTCTAGAGAATCTTAAAGATGTACTTTAAGATGATTATCAGGACAGCCTGGGGGACAGGGGCTGTATCCTCTAAGGACCTCTTCCAGAGAATGTCAGGCCCGGTTACAGACAGAGGCCAAGTCCAGATGGATTGAATGTAGCTGCTCCTCCAAGAGTATGTCTCTGGCTGTATGCCTAAGCCAAATGAAGGCTTTTGGATTATGCAGGGGTTTTTCCTTTATTTTAAAAAATTTTCCTAAGTGGGCTCCATGCCCAGCATGGGGCTTAAACTCATGCCCCTGAGATCAAGAGTTGCATCCTGTACTGACGGCGCCAGCCAGGTGCTCCTCCAGTGTTTTGTTTTAGTGCAGGCCTCCTCTTCCTTCCATGAGGCGGGGTCAACCTGTTGTTACCCGTATTGGTTCAGTAACTGCAAGTTGTCAGTGTTTTTCTCTCTGGCCAGAGGGGGTTGTATTTGGAGTCAGACAGTCTGGGTTCTAATTTTAACTCTACTGCTATTAGCCATGTCACCTTGGCAAATTATTTAATCTCCCTGTATCTCAGTTTCCCCATCTGTGGAATGGGAACGCTAAAAGTGTCTACCTCTTTTTTTTTGTTGTTTATTTATTTATGAGAGAGAGAGAGAGAGACAGACAGAGCATGCATGGGAGAGGGACAGAGAGAGAGGAAGACACAGAATCTGAAGCAGGCTCTAGGCTCCGAACTGTCAGCACAGAGCCCGATGCAGGGCTTAAGTTCATGAACCATGAGATCGTGACCTGAGCCAAAGTCAGACGCTTAACCAACTAAGCCACACAGGCGCCCCAACAGTGTCTACCTCTTAAGATTCTTGTGACCTTCAAATGAAAAATGCATTCTTTCAATCGTAAATATTTACTGAGCACCTGCTTCTTCGATGTTGGAAATAGAATAGAGAATTAGGCAATGCTTCTGCTCTCAGGATGTTCTCATTCTCAAGTGTGCTCAGCAAATGTTAGGTGTCATTCTTCTTGTTGATATTTTGTTGATTCTGTTGCTATTGATGTTCTCAGCACCTAACTCATAGGGAGAGGGAGAGAGAATCCTGTTAGTTTTCCTGAATAAGCATGCTCTGTAAGTCGCAGCCTTCACTGTGTGTTAACCATTTCCCAGAACCTGCTCCATGTCAGACACAAGCTCCAGGGGTACCTGGACGTTTAAAACATGCTCACAAGTTATTTGATGCTTCTTCCTTCAAGAACTAGAGTTGAATTCCTCTCCCTAAGAATGTGGGTTGTACTTAGCTGTTTCTAACACATGAAATGGAGCCTAGAGGATGGGGTGTGTGACCTCTGAGAGCAAATCACAAAAGGCATTGCAGCTTGCCCCTTCCTCTGGCTGGGATCACATGCTCTGGGGGGAAGCCGGCTGCCATGTTGTGAGGAGGACCCTCAAACAGCCCTAGGAAAGGCCTCACACTGTAAGGAACTCATGCCTCCTCCTAACAGCCAGCAAGGATCTCAGGTCTCCTGACAACAGCTGTGTTGGAAGAGCAACCCCCATCCCCAGTCAAGCTGCTGCCTGCATCTCAACCACAGCCTAATGAGAGAGCCTCCATGAGAACCACGCAGTTTTAGCTGCTTCTGGATTTTTGACCCACAGAAATGGCAACAGAATTCATGTTTGTTGTGTAAGCCACCAAGTTGTGAGGTGGCTTTTGTTACCCAGCAGTAGATAATGAAACATTGCCTCTACGTACAACAGACTTGGGAGGAATATTCTTTCTAAATATTGGGGTGGAAGTCTATAGAGTTATTTGTATACCAAAGCCTCAGTGGATTTCTATATTAGTGCCGGGAGAGAATAAGGTAAGGGGAGCTGGAAGGTCTTGAGTGTGGTTACAGCCCTCATAATGTCACTGGTCTGGAAGTCACCACTCAGGTTGAATCAGGATGCTACCAAATTTGTACAGCACGACAGATTGATATTCATTACATGTTCCTGAGCGTTCCTGCATGAGCTGGAGATGCAGAGGAAAAGATTTCAAAGGTTCCATTCCTGTGTGAGAAGATGGTACCCAGTGAAATCCAGCTTTGCAGTGATCCATTTGCTTGGTGATAATGTTCTCATAGCCAAAGGACTCCATCATCAAGAGAGGAAATTGCCTCAGTAGTTGGCAGGGAGATGCTTTTCTAGGGATGAGGGAAGATAGAAGCTGCAGGAACGTGATAAATCAGTCCTTGCTGAGGCAGTAACTCCACTTTCTTCTCCAACAGGATGGCTTCGGCCAGCCTCTGGCTTCTCCGAGGTCTCCTGTCTCCACCTCTGTCGTTTGGTCCTGAATTAGGCTTTATGTGCTTCTTTCTGGAGCATGAGACCCCTCATTCCCTTCCTCTGTGCCTTACTCCCTATCTCTGTTGGTCACTTTTGTGTCACTTTGCCTGTGCCACAGGGTAACCAGACATTGGCCAAACATCATTCAGGGTATGTCTGTGAAGGTGTTTTCGGATGGGATTAACACTGGAATTCGTGGACAGCAGACTGCCTTCCTGAATGTGAAGGAACCTCATCCAGTCAACTGAAGAACGGAGTAGAACCAGAAAAGCCAAGTAAGAATGACCTCCTCTTGCGTCACTGAAGGAGCTGGGACATTGCTGTTAGTCTGAGTTGAAAGACAAAGCATCAGGCCTTCTTGGGTCTTGAGCCTATCAGCCTTAGGGCTGGAATTTGCATCAGCAGTTCTCTTGGGCCTGAAGCCTTCAGACTCAGACTGGAACCACACAGTGGTTCTCTGCTTGGCAGCAGATGATCCTGGCACTTTTCAGGCTCCGTAATCACTTGAACCAGTTCTTTATAATTAATCCCTTTCTAGATATAATTAATCCCTTTCTCTTAAAAATTTTTTTTGTTTAATGTTTATTTTTGAGAGAGTGGGCGAGAGAGCAAGCATGAGCAGGGGAGGGGCAGAGAGAGAGGCAGACACAGAATCCGAAGCAGGCTCCAGACTCCGAGCTGTCAGCACAGAGCCCAAAACGGGGCCCGAACTCATGGACTGCCAGATGGTAACGTGAGCCAAAGTCAGAGGCTCAACTGACTGGATCACCCAGGCGCCCCTTATTAATCCCTGTCTATTTAAGTATATCCATCCTACTGGATCTTTCTCTCTGGAGAAGCCTAATATGCCACCCATCCAGGCCTTCTACTTTTCTCCGTATCTGCAGTCACTTCCTGCCCTCATCCACCATTATCCCTCATCTAACCGCCGGAGTCTCCTCTCTGGTCTCGTGGTGGGTGGAATTGTTGTCCCCCCAAACAAAAGATATCAACAACTCCTGATCCCTGATCCCTGTGAATGTCGCCTATTTGAAAAACAGGTCTTTACAAACATAATTAGGTTAAGGATCTCCAGATGAGGTCACCCTGGAATAACTGGAGGGGTCCTAAACCCAACAAAATGTGTCCTGATAAGAAAAGGAGAGGCGCAGGCACACTGGGGAGAAGAGGTGTGAAGACAGGAGCAGCGCAGGGCATTATGCTACCACAAGCCACGGAAGGGCTGGGGCCACCAGGTGCCAAGAGAACAGATTCTCCCCCTGGAGCCTCCAGAGGGAGCACAGCCCTGCTGACACCTTGATCTTGGACTTGTGCCCTGTAGAACGGTGAGGCGATAAGGTTCTGTTGTTTTAAGCCACCCAATTTGTGGTCGTGTGTTACGGCAGCCCCAGGAAATGGATACAGTCCCCTTCTTCTGCTCTTGACCCACTGTGATCCACTCTCCACCCCCCAGCCTGAGTCATCTTTGAGAAATACAAACCCCATAACTTCTCCTAAAAATACTACAGTGTGTGTGTGTGTCTGTGTGTGTGTGTCTGTGTGTGTGTGTGTGTGTTTAACTTCATCCTGTAAAATACAAACCCATCCCCATAGCCTACACCAAAGCCCAGCCACGCTCAGCCTTTCCTGTCTCTGGGCTCCGACGGCTCTCACGCAGCCAGCCTTAGGCCTCAGCACGTTCCTGTTACAGTCACTGTCTGAAGCACGCCGAGCCCTCTCCTCTCCCACATCTTTGCAGTGGCCCTTCCATTTTGGCCCTTTGTCATCCTTCAGGTCTCCGTTTAAATGTTACTGTCCCAGAGAGAACCTCCCTACCACACCTGAAATGCTGTTCACCAGCCCCCTGTGTGAACTGTACTGTCACCATGCTTCTTCCCTTCATGCCTTCTGGCCCCGTTTGAAATGAACTCATTGGTTTACGAGTTAAATGTTTCCTGCCCTCACCACAGTGGTAAGGACTGCGTGTGTTGTTTGCCCGTGCGTCCTCTACATCCACAAGAGTGCAGAGTGGCTTTGACAAATGCTTGTAAATGCACACTTGCCTGACTTGCTCATGTCTCTTCATTCACTCAACACATTTATACTGAGCACTTAGTTTGTGCCAGGCATATACTGTGGCCAGGCTCATTGACAATGTCATGTAGGTTTTCCTTTTAAATTTAAATTGTATGTACTCCTTAAAGTAGGTAATACTTTGAATGAAATAAAACTTTGGAGGTAATCCAGACTTTAGATGAAGCTGAAGTCTCTGTGCCCGGTATTCAGCTATTGTCTCTCAGCTCTCAGCTTTCCTGCTCAGTTTTTGGATGCTGCATCTGGGGCCTCTGCACGAGGCCTTTCTGCTTTGGTGGCTGCCCCAGGTCAGACTCCCCCCACAGCAGGGACAGGGAGGTTGTAAGGCCAGAGGGGGGGCTCGGCAGAAACTTGCTCCTTCTATAGGCTTCCCATCTACTGGGAACATCACGCAGCCTCATTTCTTCATCCTGATATCCTGCAGCAGCTGAATCCAATTTGTGGTTTCTCTGCACCGGTTTCATAGCACCCCGCCACCCCCAAAGACGCCAGACATTAGTGTCCCTCTTCAGGTAGCACATAATAGGAGGCCCCTGCCCCCCCCAACCCCCACTGCCATCTCAGTGCATTAGAAGGTCCTTCCCCACCTGGGCCACCACACCATTTCTTGTGTATCCCTCAGAGATCAATGTGTTTTTTGAGTCAGCCTTATTCAATATGAAATGACATAAAATAGAATCACCAAACTTCATCAGTAATTAAGATAATAGCTACTAACTTTTTGTTAATACCAGACCCTGTATTAAGAACTGCTTCATCAGATGGGGAAACTGAGGCAAGGAGAGATGACACATCCCATCCAGGTCACACAGGCAGTGAATGTCAGAGCCGGTGTTTGAATCCAGGCTCAGTGGCTCCGGCACCCTCACACTGCACCCCTCTGCAACATTGCCTCGCCTGTGGTGGTCGTGTCCAGAGCTTGGACTTTAAGACAGGAGCCTTGATTGCTATATGTTGGCTTGTATCCTTGAGAAAATTATCTAATGTCTTTGGCCCTTAGCCCAACATGTATAAAATGGGTAAAAATAAAGATCTCATAGGGCTTTCTAAGATTAAACAAGACAATGTATGGAAGCATCTAATATAGCTTGTGACCTATACTCCTTACCTCCTAAAAGCTCTTATAATTAACATTATCACTATATTTTCCTTATTTACTCAGTTTATATCCATCTTCTTCTCTTGTAACACCTGTAGGCAGTGGTATGCCGTTAAACGCTCAACAGTGAGCTTTCCGAAAGTAAAACAGAGCCCTAATTCATGGTTTTTCCTGACTGTTGTAGTGTGAATGCTCCCAGAAAGGCCAATTTCAGGCTACCAATAGGATGACAACTGGCTTAGAAATTTCCTAAAACAATCTCTTAAAAAACTGGAGAGATAGTAAAAAAAAAAGAAAAAAGAAATTTACTGAGAATTGTAAGATTCTGCTCGCTCTTTTTTAAATTTTTTATTGCTTATTTATTTTTGAGAGAGAGAAGAGCACAAGCCAGTAAGGGGCAGAGAGAGAGGGAGACACAGAATTGGAAGCAGGCTCCAGGCACTGAGCTGCCAGCACAGAGCCCGATGTGGGGCTCGAACCCATGATCCGTGAGATCATGACCTGAGCTGAAGGTGGAGGCTTAGCTGACTGAGCCAGCCAGGTGCCCCATAAGATTCTGCTCTTGAGGGCTGGTACAAAGGGGTCTTGCAAAGCACCCCATATAGGGTTTTTGGCGAGACACTTAGGATTGGAACATTCTTTGTTTAATGAGAGCCTCAAAAACATCCATATTACAGAGGAAAATCCACATTACCACAGCTTAGGGTTCAGGAAGGAGAATCTAAACTGCTCAAGCTCCTCTGTCTTATGTACCTGCGTTCAGCACGTACTACTGAGCTCCTGTTCTTTACTCTGTCTGGAAGCACTTACTCAAGAATGAAAACCTGCAGCTGCCCTGTTGAATGGGCTTTGTCCTGGGCTGTGCTCAGATTCCTGTCCAGAGGGCGTCCTTTCCCTCCTCAGCCCACCCCTCCCTCCTGTCCACACACCAGCATCTGTATGGAGAGCCTTAACTGTCCCCCATGGCTTCCTCTTTCCCTGCACATGCGAGCTTCCCTCTCAGCTCCCCGGTGCCCAGGTGGTCCAGGCGGCTCTCCTGTGTGTCCGATGACCTGTTTGTTTTCCCGGCCACCTCTTTCCCTATGTTTCTACAACCCTTCTCTGCCCCAAGGACAGCATCACCCACCAGACACCAGATCCCCTACAGACCGGATGAAGATCTAGAGGTTGTGGTGGTGGTATGTGGTGATTTATATAGCAAGTGTTGTGGAGTCAGATGAACCTGGGCTTCAAACTCCGCTCTGTCATGTGCCATTGCTGTGCCCTTGGGGCTGGCAAGTTCACTACTTTAATTTTTTTTTTTTAAGTTTTTATTTTTAAGTAATCTCTCCATCCATTGTGGGGCTCGAACCCACAACCCTGGGATCAAGAGTCACGTGCTCCACCGACGAAGCCATCCAGGTGCCTCATACGTTAACTGTTTTAAAACATCTTTTTCTTTCTCTCTTCCTTCACTTCTTCTTGCTTCCTGCCCTCTTGCCCACCACCCTTTCTACTCCCTCTTTCTTCCCTTGTGTTGCAGGCTGTCTTAGTCTGTTCTAGGCGCTATAACAGAATATCACAGATGGGGTGGCTTATAAACAGCAGGCATTTATTCTCACAGTTCTAGACACTGCAAGTCTGAGATCAAGGTGCCAGCGTGGTGAGGATCTGATGCAGGCCCTCTTTGGGATTACAGACTGATGACTACTTGAGTATCCTCACTTGACAGAAGAGAGTGGGAAGCTCTCTCCGGGTCCCTTTTTTAAGGGCACTGATCCCACTCATGTGGGCTCTACCCTCATGACCTCATGACCTCCTAAAGGCCCCACCTCCTAATACCACCACCTTGGGCATTAGGATTTCAACCTATGAATTTGGGGGGCAAGAGATACAACCCTTCAGACCACAGCAGTGGGTTTACCTTTATGTTTCGGTTAGTTTTTTGTCACACAAGTACTTCTAAAAAAGTTCTTTAAAAATGCCAGGTCTTAACCCACAAAACTAATAGGCAACCAATGGAATGGGAAAAGATAGTTGNTGCCAGGTCTTCCCTCAGCCCATTTTCTCCACAGCAAAGGCAACTGCTTTAAGTTCGTAAAGTTAATTCTCTTGGTAATTACCTCTGCATATCTAAATAACATACTTAGCTTGCTACTATGTGACTTCTCTGTTTTAGGCATTATCTTTGGCTCCCACCACGAAACAGGACCATATATATAGTATATATACTGTATGTATTTTTCCATTAGGCAATATTTCACATGGGATAAAATGAGAAGGTCAAATAGCTTAGATTTCTAGATTGGAACATGAGGATTGCCCCTTCAGCTTCTTTATCCCTTCCTATTGCGTCCATACCTTCCTGTCTCCCAATATAGTTATATCTAATGTTTATTAGATGAGTGTTTAGCATTTATTATAATACTGGAAGTGCTATGGGATGCTGTTCACAGCTGAGCCATGCAGTATCTGTGTATATCTTTCCTCTATAGTTGCTATTGTTTTCCCTGGTGGTTGCCCTTGTCCAGATTTTGGTTTCTTGGCTAAGTATTTAATATTATCATATTATCATAAATTCAACCCAATCCCTCATGTGAATTTCCTCCTTTTAAAACACTAAAATATGCAAGACATTTTGTCACCTTCACCTCAGAGAGATGCCTAACCATTGGGCCTGCCTGGCCTTGGTTTCTTCCTGGGCCTCAAGCACAGCTCTTGTCTTGTCATCCAGGGCTCCCATCACCACCTCCTGCTGTTGGACCCACCTTTGCCAGAATCTCACGCCGACTGGTAGATCACATCATTCAGCAGCTTCCTTAGACCTAGTGTGTCTGAAGGTTTCTTCTTCTGCCCTTACCTTTAAGTGACAGTTTAGGTGAGGAATTCTAGGTTGGAAATCATTTGTTATCAGAATTTTGAAGACATGGCTTTGTTTTTTTCTAACTTTGCAAATTGCTGTTGAGTGACATCGTGTCATAATGATTCTTTGTCTGAAATCTGTTTTTTTGTCTCTGGAAACTTATTTTTTCTTTGTCTGCAGTTTTCTGAAATTTAATAGCAATGTGCCTTGATGTGAGACTGTTTTCATCCATTATTCAGGGCACTCTGCAAACACTTTTAATTAAAAACAATCTCAAGGGGAGCCTGGGTAGTTCAGTCAGTTAAATGTCCATCTCTTGGTTTTAGCTCAGGTCATAATCTCATAGTCATGAGATCGAGCGAGCCCTATGTTGGACTCTCTGCTGGGCAAGGAGACTGCTTGATAGTATCTCTCTCCTGGGGCACTTGGGTGGCTCAGTTCGTTAAGCATCCGACTTTGGCTCAGGTCATGATCTTGTGGATTCTGAGTTCAAGCCCCACGTTGGGCTCTGTGCTGGTGGCTCAGAGCCTTCTTCGGATTCGGTGTTTCCCTCCCTGTCTTCCCTTCCCCTGCTCATGCTCTGTCTGTTTCTCTCTCTCAAAAATAAACAAACTTAAAAAAATATATATATTGTCTCTTTCCCTTTCCCTCTGCCTCTCTCCTGCTCACACTCTTGCTTTGTACTAAGTTATCTTAGCTAGACCTATGTCTCCCAGAATTCCCTTCTTTATATGGTGTCAAGCTAGTGTTTGGCCACAAAGGACATTTTGTTCCAGATCTGGAAGGTGGGAACGAAGCAGCAGCCGTATCTGTATGCTCTCAAGTTTGGTGTCTGTTGCCAGGCACTGAGGACGCACTGGCTCACCTGGTTGTTTGGGGTCCTCGCCAGGACTCGCAGCTCCATTAGCCTCCAGCATGTCTGCTCCTTCAGCCTCCCCAGCATCTTTGGCCATGTGTGTGTAGCTCTGTGGTGGTGAAAAGGTGCCGGATCCTGCGGGAGGTCACCCATGGCATTCAGGTGGGAAGTAAGAGAAAGACGTGGGTGCCAAATTGCTTTCTTGGGTTCCACGTTGTCTCTGATCTTCTCCACAGATCAGGAAGGAAAGGAAGCTTTCCTCCCCAGTCTTTAGAGCCTTTGGCTCAGCAGAGTTGCAAAGTAAGCAGTGCGCATGGACGATTCTACCAGCTCCACAACTGTGTAAGCTCTAAGCCCTGTAACACATCCCTTATCCTGTATCACCTGTAGTTGTTCTGCATCTCTGTGTGAACCCTAACTGATTAACTTCTTTCATGATTTGCTCTCCTTCATTTCCACTTTCTTTCTCGAACCCCTGTTAACTGAAGATTGCCTTCCTGGATATGCCCTCCACTTTTCTCATTGTTTCTCTCTTATTCTTCACCTTTGTCATTTTACTTTACTTCTTACGGGTGTTCTTCAGTTTTATCTTCCAGTATTTCTGTTGAGTTTTAAACTTGTGCTGTGTGTGTGTAATTTCGAGGAGTTGTTGTTGTTTGTAGTCTCAGGATATTCCTTTTATTTTATAGCGTAATGTTCTTTTTTTGTGGATGTAAAAATATCTTAACACACCGAAAAGAGTAGTGATAGTTTTGAGAAGAGATTTCTTCTTCACGCACTCCTTCTAATTCCCCCCAAAACTTTATTAAACATATGTGTTGCTCTCTACCTTTCATTTGCTTTTCCTCAAATGTCTAGTGACCCTTGTCTCTTGCTATTAAAGAATGAGGTCCCTGTTGGAGACTGCGAGCGTGTGATACTTATTGACCGTGATCTTTACTGTAAACAAAGATCTGGCTGACTCCTTCATTGGGAAACTCTTGATTTTAGTATTTTGTATCATTCCTCCAGGGCTAGTCAAATTCTCCAGAGAAGACATTTCCATCTTCTGGCAAGAGAGCACAGAACTGGCTGCTAGCTCTCTGGAAACCAAAGTAGGCAGGAGGCCGGAGGACCTGAGCACTCAGTATGCCAGTGTTGCTCGGTCCCTCTGTTTCTCCGTGGTATCCTCACCCCCAGCCGCAGGGTTTTCTCTAATCCAGACTCCTCCTGTTCTGCTGTCTCTTGAGAAGAAAGCTCAGTCTTCTGCTCTGCTCCCAGTTGGGGGAGTGGGCATCACAAGGCTGACTGGAGTGGAGTAGAGGATCTGGGATCCACTTCTAAAACCAGCACATCCCCTTGGGGCGCCTGGGTGGCTTAGTCGGTTAAGCGTCCGGCTTTCGCTTAGGTCATGATCTCACGGTTCGTGGGTTCGAGCCCTGCGTCGGGCTCTGTGCTGACTGCCAGCTCAGAGCCTGGAGCCTGTTTCGGAGTCTGTGTCTCCCTCTCTCTCTGACCCTCCCCTGCTCACGCTGTCTCTCTCTCTCTCCTAGAAATAAAAATATTAAAAAATAAATAAAACCAGCACATCCCCTGTTTTACCTTCACCCCACTCCCGCTTTACGAGATGGCTAGTGTTCTCCATCCCAGGCCCTGGTGGGGAAGCCTGAGCTGTAATCTGGCATCTACCTGGCTTTCTCCACAGCTCATTTAGCATTCAGCTTTCTCAGGTCTGCAAAGTCCATTAACATTCATTCCATCTTCTAAAGTTTTGTTGGTGTGAGCTCAATGTCTGTGTTATTTACCTTGTAGGTTTTAAAACTTTTTTCATTCATCACTTAATTCATTATTCCACCAATATTTATTAGCCCATACTATGTGCCAGACATTGGTTTGGCTTTTTAAAAAATCAATTTACTCTTTTAATGGAGTTTTGGATGGGAGCAAGCACATTTATGTGTATTCAATCCCTCATCTTTACTTGGAAGTCAAATTTTTTTTCTTTAATGAGTTAAAAAGGAGTAATAATATTTGCCCATGGGGTTGGTAAAGGATTGAAATAATGCATATGAAGTATCTAGCACAGCACCCAGCACATAGTAAGGACCCAGTAAATTGTAATCAGTATGGTTATTTTAGTCTTTACTGGTCTCAGGTAGGCCCATTGAGGATGGTTAAGAATTATATAGACATTTTGTTTTGTTGAGGGTATTTATGGTCGAGCAGATTATGAAAATTATGGATTGCATTGCAAATTTTTAATTTTTGGCTGACCTCTCATTAGGTCATTACAGGTGTGCTGAGTGGACACAATCTCAGCTTAAGGCAAAGCCCCAAGCAATCTTGATGGTGACTGTGCAGTTTGGTGGGAGAACAAATCCGACATGATAATCCAAAGTCAGGTAGACATCACTTTGAAATTTTCACTACTGGTCCTCTCCATTAACATGACACTCAGTATTTCCTCAGTAAGTGATACTCTACAAAACACTACAATAACACTGTTATTCTCAAGTTAGCCCTGACAGGTGGGCAGAACTTGTGGGGCTGTTCCATCTTATAACTTGGGAAACTGAGTCTCTAAAAACTATTGACACATAGCCAACAAGCAACTAATTAAGCCAAGATTAGAATATAGTTTTGTTCCCTTTTTTTTTTCCCCTCTCTCTAGTTCTACTAACTGAGAAGAACCAAAGAGTCCTAAATTTTCATTGTGTATTCATGATGTGGTCTGAGAAATGAATGGTTTCTGGAAGTTAGGAATTTAGGAAGCTCTTGACTGGGCAGTACATGCTTCTTGGGATCTCTTGTGTGATCGCAGTCGCGTGGCAGCTAGAGCTGCAGCCGTCTGAAGGCTTGGTTGAGGCTGGAGGATCCAACATGGCTGATTCACCTGCCTGGCGCTGTGGCTGTGGCCCTGGCTGATAGCTTAGGGTCTACATTTGGCTCTTGTCTCAGCTGTCTAATGCTGTGTAACAAATGACCCCAAAATTTAGAGACTTAAAACCAACCTTTTCTTTTTAAATAAAAATAGGACGGGGAATAGGATGGTTTGGTTGCCAGATAAAATCTTTCTTGGAGGGGCACCTGGGTGGCTCAGTCGGTTAAATGTCTGACTCTTGATTTTAGCTCAGGTCACGATCTCACAGTTTGTAAGTTCGAGCCCCGCTTCAGAGTCTGCACTGACAGTGTGGAGCCTGCTTTGGACTCTCTCTCTCTCTCTCTCTCTCTGCCCCTCCCTTGCTCTCTCTCTTTCTCTCTCTCTCAAAGATAAATAAACTTAAAAAAAAAATCTTTCTTGGAAGCAGCCTGGATGTCCCTGAGGGCACTGACAGCATCAAAGGCTGACAATGATGCAGAACAATAAATATTCCCATTCACTGCTGGTGGGAGTGCCAAACGGTACAGCCACTTTGTAACACAGTTTGGCAGTTTCTAACAAAGCTAAATATACTCTCACCCCATGATCCAGTAGTTATACCCTTGGCATTGATCCAAATAGATTGAAAACCTATGTCCACACAAAAACCTGCACATAAATATTTATAGCAGCTTTATTCGTAATTGTCAGAACTTGAAAGCAACCAAGATGTTCTTCGGTAGGGGAATGGATAAATAGACTGTGGTACATCCAGACAATGGAATATTATTCACTGATAAAAGGAAATGAGCTATCGAGAAACAAATAAATAAAAATAAATTTAAACAAAGAAATGAGACATCAAGCCATGAAAAGGCTTGGAAGAAACTTGAATGCATATTACTTAGTGAAAGAAGCCACTCTGAATGGCTATAGTATGAGTTCAACTATAGGATATTCTAGAAAAGGCAAAACTGCAGCGACAGTCCAAAATCAGCTGGTGGTTGCTAGGGTTTTAAGTAGAGAGAGGCAGGAATAAATAGGTGGAACATGGAATTTTTTTGGGCCATGAAATTCTTCTGTAAGATACTGTAATGGTGGATACATGACATTATGCATTTGTTAAACCCCATAGAGTGTACAACATTCCTTGTACAACAAAGATTGAACCTTAATATAAACTGTGGTTTTTAATTAGTAATAATGTACCAACTATTGGTTCATCAGTTTCAACAAATGTACCTCACTAATGCAAGATGTTACTTATTGGGAAATGAGGAAATAAGGCATATGGAAATTTTCCATACTTTCTGCTCAGTTTTTATGTAAGCTTAAAATTGCTCTAAAAAATAGTATCTATTAAGAAAAAAATGATGGGAACATGGAGTGGGGTGGTTACAAGATAAAACCTTTCTAGGAAGTGTAGCTCAGATGTCCCTGAGGGCTTTGTGCTGTGTATTCTCTGAATACATCACTCTTGAGGTAAAGATGCTTAAAGGATAATGATGTATTTAGGATAATATGTGCAGCATTCTGAGGTGCAAATGAGGGTCTGATTTGGATGACTTTGGAGATCTATATTTTTACTGCATTTGAGCCAGAGCAAAGAAGAGAAGCTATTCATGTCCCTAAGTTCTCTCTCCCGGTCCTCCCTCTCTCTTTTTGAATTACCATTACAATATTTTGTTTTGGAGCCTGTGCTGTGAAGTCCCAGAGACCCAAAGGAGACTGGAAGCCTGTTTTAAAAAGGCAGAGTGAGTCATGCTCAATGAATAGCGATTGTCACAAAAGGGCATTATTCTGCAGAGCTGGTACTGATACCTCGCCCCCACTCTTACCTTGATGACTCATGCCATCACCTTTAGATTGAAGTGCAGCTGAGGGCACCATGCACACAGCGATTCTTGGGGAGTAGACTCCGCATTTGCCAGGCATTGAACTGTCCCATGTAAACCTTGGAGGGACTATAGCTGGGAGTGGCAACTGGACCAGTCCTTGGCTGGGGCAAATCTAAAGCCCCCTCCGTAGACTTAATGCTCAGTGGTTTATAGAATACTTCCATTTAAAAATCTTCAGGGGCACCTGGGTGGCTCAGTCAGTTAAGCATCTGTCTTCAGCTCAGGTCATGATCTCACGGTTCGTGGGTTCGAGCCTCCCGTCGGGCTCTGTGCTGGCAGCTCAGAGCCTGGAGCCTACTGATTCTGTGTCTCCCTCTCTCTCTGCTCCTCCCCTGCTCACACTGTCTCTCTCTCTCTCTCTCAGAAATAAATAAAACGTTAAAAAAAGTAAAATGAAATGAAAATCTTCTCACTTGCTGAAAACCTCCTTGTTCACTAGACAGATACACCATGTACTTATGTATCAGAAATTGTGCTAGACAATGGGAATCAAAGATTAATAAGGAATGTCATTGTCATCAAGGGTTTACTCCTTTCTCATGTGCTTTCAGAGTTAAATTGGGTCCCACAGCTGGCATTAGGAACAGTGTAGAATTCATTGCCAGTATGGTGGACATTTTCTGCTTGTGTCTGTAGCATCTATTCCACTCACAGTCCCCTTAGTCCTTTGTTCCAATCATGCCTGCCCATGAATCAGGTTTTGGTAGAACTGACTTCCAAACATAGCTCGAAGTATGTTTTTGACCATTACAAAACAATTAGCGTATCCCATCCCATGACCATGGTTATTGTTTAGAAAAGGGCATGATGTGTCAAGAAGCAAAAGTTCAAGCCAAAATCAGAGAAGTAATCTCAACCTGTGTATCAGCCACTAGAAACCCCCTCTTCCTTCTCCTAGAATGGGAGGTATAATGCATATAATTTGAAGCTGCAGTGACCAAGTGGTTACCATGAGAGGATAAAGATGACACTGTGAAAGACAGAGCACAGAGACAGAAAGAAATGAAGTTTTTCATGGTTTCCCTAGAAATGCTGGATCAAACCTCACCTGAAGGCAATTCTCCATGACTTTTTAGCTTCCTCAGCCCATAAATTCTCTTTATTCTTTGAGCTGGATTCTCCTAGCATTTGTAATGAATATGTCCTAACTTATGGTAAAGAAATATAGGGAACAGGATAGGAAAACGATGGGTGATATTCCATATGTCTCCATGCACAGAGAAATTACTGGAGTTGGGGAAAACCAGCGTGTGATCGTGATAGAGCTCCCTGGACTACCCATTACACGAACCATCTCCCATTCTTGGGAATCTCTCACTATAAGAATCCTGATGGAAGGATCTACATCCCACCGCAGAAGGCCACCTCACCCCGGTTAGGGTGGGGCCATGTGTTGGACACTCAGCCAATCATATGCTCCCACTGAGGCTGGGGATCCAGAATAGGCAATGCGGACCCGCAGGAAAAGTTGCAGTGGCACTAGGTGTACTTCTACCAGCAGCAAAGCTGGTGCCATTGTTTAGTGATGTAGTGACGGCATTGGTCTCCTCTCCTAGTGGGTGCCTGGTTTCCTTTGATTCCAGCTTGTTTTCCAAGCTTCATTCTTTGCCTTCCTGGTTATTTTGTGAGCCACCTACTAACTGCTAAATAGAACTCTTTTCTGTCAGAACAATCAAGATTAGTTTCTGGTGTTTATAAGTGTGCCCCCCCCCCCCAACTGACTAACTAAGATGGAGGTCAGTAGTGCTAAGCAAAGGAGGACTGGTCAGGAGAGGACATGAAGGTCTCCCCGAGAGAAATAGCCTACATGTCAGGGGATGTGGGAACAGACATACTGGGATTGAATCCCAGCTCTGTCCTTGACTGCCTGCATGCCTGTGGCGGGTAACCTACCCTCTCTGAGCCTCCATGTCTCATCCGTAAGTGCAGTGTGATGGTAGCACCTGAGGGATGGCAACTTGGGGTGGTATCGTTAGTCCAGATTCTGGAACAGAGCTGGTCTTCAGGGAATAACAGCAGTCCGTGAGGGGACCTTGCTCACAAAGAGCCCCATTGCACCCTTTTTTCAGTGTATTTGTCTTCACTCTTTACTCTCCCTTCACAGCAGAAAGGAAGAAGATATTCCCAGTGTGCAGAGGAAGAAATTTAAGTTGGATCCAGGCAGATATGTACTGGTCACTGTTGAACAACCAGCTCTCTAGGGAAATAAAAGCACTGATTTGTAGCATTTGCTGATTTCCACGGTGTAAAAATTCTCACTGTGGCTAATTTCAAGCAGCCAACATGCTGTTGCTGAACATGGAGGCGCGAAGAGATGTGCTCTGTAAGCATGAGCCGGCACTAGCATGCCACTGGACCCTGGGAAATACCTTACAGTGCTGGGGAGTTGAGGGAAATAGGTGGCTCCTCAGCCTTGGGGCAGATTGTCAAATGAAGCTCCTTAAGAACTGGTGATGGGATAAGGGTGGCCACATAGTATATTTTGGCTTAAGACTTGAGAGTTCTCTTTAAATGGTACCCTTTAACACCCCCCACGCTTCCCGCCAGTCACCTGGCTCTTCTCTCTTTAAAATCTCTCCTGCAGGGGTGCCTGGGTGGTTTAGTTGGTTGGGCGTCTGACTTCGGCTCAGGTCGTGATCTCAAGGTCCGTGGGTTTGAGCCCCGCATCGGGCTCTGTGCTGACAGCTAGCTCAGAGCCTGGAGCCTACTTCAGATTCTGTGTCTCCCTCTCTCTCTGACCCTCCCCTGCTCACGCTGTCTCTCTCTCTCTCTCTCTCAGAAATAAATAAAACATTAAAAAAATTTTAAATGTCTCCTGCAGAGGGGCCTGGGTGGCTCAGTCAGTTAAACTTACGACTTTGGCTCAGGTCATGATCTTGCAGTTTGTGAATCTGAGCCTTGTGTGGGGCTCTGTGCTGGCAGCTTGGAGCCTGGAGCCTGGCTTAGGTTCTTTTCTCCCTCTCTTTCTGCCTCTCCCCGGCTTGCACCCTGTCTCTGTCTCTCTCAAAAATAAGCATTAAAAATAATTTTTAAAAAGTCTCGCCTGCATCTGGGCATCTGGGTAACTCAGTCAGTTAAGCATCCGACTCTTGGTTTTGGCTTACTTCATGGTCTCACAGTTTGTGAGCTCAAGCCCCTCATCAGGCTCTACACTGCCAGGATGAGACTGCTTGGGATTCTCTCTCTCCCTCTCTCTCTGTTCCTTCCCCGCTCATGCTCTCTCTCCCTCTCTCTCTGTCTCTCAACGTAAATAAATAAACTTAAAAATAAATAAGTAGAAAATTTTTTTAAAAAAATCTGTCCTGCATCTGTCCATCCCTTCTTCATGTCCACCATGGCCCTGCCACCCAGGGGCTCAAGTTGTCAACTCTGAAACATGAGTCCCTTTGTTGTACGGGAGTGGACTCCTGTGCTGTCCCTCCGCTGACTCACAGTGTGCCTCCCCACTCAGGGCTATTGTCATGTGGTTCTACGTTAGCCGTCCTGTCCGCTGGAAATGCTCCTGCGTGGCCAGACCCACTCAGCCTGTAAGTGGTCTGAGTGTGGGTCTCTTATCTACTTACTAGCTATGAGTCCCTGGGCGAATTACACGACACTCCCTGAGCTTTAACTCCCTATGTCGAAGATGGAGATAATAGAAGAACTTGCTTAGGATTGTTCTGAAGATTTAACGATTCTGCAGAAGGCGGGGATGGTCCCTGGGCCACTGTGCAGGTTGAAGTGAATACTGGCTCTGACGACGATGATGTTAACTGCTCCTCAGGTGGTAAACGGTGGCCGGTGGAAGGATGCTCTTCCTTCCGCCTGGACTTCCACCCTGCTTGCCTTTGCTATTCCAGTGCCACTTTTCCTTCAGCTTTGGTTCTTTTTTGGTCTGATGGGCTTTTTCTCTGCACTCCCTAGCTCCTTTCCCTCTGAGTTCCTGAGGCAATTACGCCCCATCATGGAACATTAAATTCAGTGCTGCCCCTTACGTTCTCTGTTGATGTGGATCCTATTTTCCTGGCTCCTCTCTAATGGGCTTGCAGGGAGAGGCCTCTTTCTCTTTCTCCTCTGAAGGGTCTTGGATCAGCCACCACGGAGCAGCAGCCAAAGTGAGAGATGCTGTGAAGGACCTGGGACTGTGCCTGCTATTGTACCTGCATCAGCCCGTTTTATTCTTTCCCTTCGCCCAGGGTTGATTTGGGCACCGGCTACTCGCTAGGCGCTGGGCTTACACGCCGAGGGAGACGGGAGCCTCTGTCTTTGAGGAGCTTGCAGAGCTCGCAGCGTATGGAGGGGAGCTGCCCTGAAACTCAGCGCAGACCAGGGTCCAGTGATGAGGTGATGGATGGTGCCCAGTGCTGGGGAGGGAAAGAGAGTGTGACAGGAGAGTGACACAGGAGCCTGCTTTGCAGAGGGGCAGGGGTCAGTGCAGAAGCACTTGAGTTAAAACCGGGAGGCGTGGCTGCAGGAGAGGGACTGTCTAGGAGGCTGGAGGAGCACAGTGCAGTGGCTGAGTGTGGAGGACCTGAGGTAGGGCGGAGCGCGGCCGGTCCCAGCAGGAGCCACAGAGCAGCCGGCAGCGGAGGGCAGGCTGGTGGCCCCGGGCCTGCTGGGCCTCCTAGGCCGGGTTGGGTATTTTGGTCTCTATCCTAAGAGCGGAAAGCATTTCATCCTCTCAGAAACCTTATGAGGTAGTTGCTATTATCACTTCCATTTTGCAACAGAGGAAGCAGCGGCCCAGAGTGACTAAGTAACTTGTCCCGGGTCACACAGCTGGTTGGCAGCTTAGTCAGAGGGCCGGTGTTGCCCCACATGGCTAGGACCCCTCCAGCGTTCAGTGACCACCTCCAGTGAGTGAGTGCGAGCAGCACTGACCCCTGCGGGACCTGCCGGCCGCGTCCTTCCCACACGCTGTTTAGAAAGAGCCCTGGAATTGAGACCTCTCTCAGGGCAGGGGCGAGGGGCAGCCTGGGGCCTCTGGGAAGCAGGAAGCTAGTTTGGTGGGAGTGAAGCTGTCGGCAGTTCTGATGTCATAGCTGGGGAGTTTATAACCACCTTGTCTCCTGAGCACTGGGTCCCACGGTCATATCCACGCCCATGCTCCGCAGAGCTACAGAGCAGCTCCCTGTTCTGTTAGCAGTCTGAGGCTGTGGTACGGAGAAGTGGAGGTGGTGCTTTATGGGGAACAGCACATAAAGTCTTGAGGAGTTGGCCTGGACGGTGTTGGCCAAGAAGCCCAGGCACAAAGGGGCCTGAGGAAGTCTGGTGGAGACAGGATGTGCCCAGGAATCTGGAATGGGCAGCATTTGGCTTCCTAACTCCTCTGAGCCCCCTCCAGTCTAAGACCTTCTTCCTTTCTCAGTCCCCTCCCACCCCCACTCCAGGGAGAGGTGGTCTGGAGTCCCTTCCCTGGGCCCCATCAAGGTTTCCAGCCTGCCTCCAAAGCCCCTCCCAGAACATTAAAACTTACTTAAGATGCTAATAGGTGATAACGACACCTCCCAGGGCCTGGGACCCAGGCGGCAGTTAAGGGTGGGAATTTCAGGCACCAAATGGAGGTGGCCTTTTGGCCCCCTCAAGTCACCCTGTCACCCCAGGGAGATAACTCCTTTTATTTCCAGTCTTATATAGTAGGGTGATTTCTTTTCATCTGTCATTAATT
>NW_027530640.1:14150696-14220244 GCF_008692635.1 Crocuta crocuta
TCCAGCTCGGAGAGGAGCCCTTGGCCTAGTGAGAGGTGGGAAGAAAATGAGGCAATGAAACCTCTCGTCTGCTTCCTGCCAAGGAAGGTCCCTTTGTTTGCCCAGAGCCTGGCCCTTCGGCCACAACATGACCAGAGGCCCTTGGGTCAGGAGGCTTGCCCCCTTTATGGCCTTCTAATGGACCTTCCTTCCGGGCTGCTTGAGCAAATGCCCCTGTCAGCAGGGGAGGGGCAGCCCCGTGGCTCCCCTGTTGGTTTGACCAAGGAACCCTGCCCGTGAAGAAACTAGCACCTCCAGGGCTGGAAGCGGAAGATGTGCCCAAGTTCTCACCGGCTCTTGTCCTAAAGGACAGGAGGACTTCTTGACCCCTACCCCCAACCCTAAGGACACACCCTCCATGCCTTTCTCTTTGTTGTTTGGTCATGGTATCTCCAGGTCATGTGTTTTAAGGTCCACCATCAATTTTGTGAGGGAGGTTGGCATGAGGTTTCCACAATGCAGAGTGGTGTCACCAGGTGCCAGGACCACTGGACCCTACACACCCCTACCTCATGCAGTACCTTCAGCTCACCCTGACTTCTTGCCTTCTTTGCATCCATTTATTCCCTACCATGCACCTTGCATCCTTCCCTCTTTTTTGGCGTCCTCTTTGCCACGCTCTAGCTCACTGCCCTACTTGGCTAATCTCGGTCCTGTCTTTTGCCGCTCCAGTCCATCCCATCACTGGCTAGCACATTCATTGACAAAATAACAGTTGCTACCTATATTAAGTACTTAATATTCCAGCTAACATTTAGTGACAACGTCCTGTTAAGAAATGAACTAGAGACTTACATTAAAGTTGTCCAGTATCGTAGCCGGGGCATGGAAGTGCAAGAGCACCTGGCTCCAGAGCGTCCCAGACAGACGAGGTTCAGCCACTCACCGCTGACAGAATCCAAAGGCCGAGAGAGGAGTGGCGGTGAAACAAGACGGGGATGTAGTTCAGCGAGGCCGACACCAGGAAGGCAGCAGACCAGCGTCTCAAAGATGGTCCAGAGTGACAAGACGTCCAGGTTTACATAAGGAAAGTGTGGGACCAAGGTCGGTGGGTGCAAGTGCTGGGCAGTTGAATAATCGTGGTTGTGGACTCTGTCACTGGGCTGGGTCTTGCTAGCCACCCTAGGACAGACCTTGCTGCTGGAGATGGTTTTGGTTTCTGTCAGGGGACGCTTTTCCCACGGAGTCTTCTGTCTGAGCCAAGAGACAAGCTGGAAAGAACCGAACTGGAAAGTCTGAGGTGAAAAGGAGGTAGCCAAAGCTCTCTTTCAGTACTGTTGCCCGTTTGCAGTTGAAGAAACAGACAAGGAGAGTAATTTGACCAAAGTCACATAGACAGTACATGGCAGAGTCAGGATTTGAACCCTGGACTTTAAAAATATTTTCTCTAAATGTTTATATTTTTTAATTTTTAAAAACATGTATTTATTTTTGAGAGAAAGAGAGTGTGTGTGAGGGGGCGAAGGGCAGAGAGAGAGGGAGACACAGACTTCAAAGCAGGCTCCAGGCTCTGAGAATAGAGCCCGACCTGGAGCTTGAACTCAACAAACCGTGAGATCATGATCTGAGCTGAGGTCGGATGCCTAACCACTGAGCCACCCAGGTGCCCCTCCCTAAATGTTTTTTATGAAAAAAGCCATAGGGTAGGCGCTGGGGGCATATAAACAGGAATAGATGAAATGTGTTTCTTCCTCATGTCCTAGCTCAGGCAGTTAAATGATAGTAAGGGCCACCTGGGAAGATGAGTAAGACAAGTCCAGACGTGACCTACTGCTGGAGAGGGTAGAGTACGTGCCACAGAGAAGATACACAGAGGGCCTTTGGTACATAGGACAGAGAAGTCACATCCGTTTGGAAGACTCAGGAAGTCAGGAAGAGTTCCAGGGAGGCAGTTGGGTGGGGGATGGTTTGGAAGGACGATGAGTTTGCGGCAGGGTCCTAGGAGGTGAGGAAGGACTAGATTGGAGCAGAGAGGGTGGATACTCTGAATACTGCAGAACGAAGGTCAAGAGGATCAGAGCCAAGGTCAAAGCACCCGACCACAAGACACAGACCCCTGAGAACTGAACTCACTAGTTTAAGACATTGGGCTCTGGACTATATGATCTAATTTCTTTTCTAGCGCTTAACCAGCTCTGTAATCAAGACAAATAGCATAAAGCCTCTCCCATGTTTTGGTCACCACATCTGAAAAGTGGGGCTAAATCAGGACAAGGACCAAGGTAAAGGTGGATGGGGCAGTTGCCTTGAGTGTGTTGCAGGCAGGCTGAGTCGAGAGGTGCCCCCCAAAAAGCTCTGTGATACCAAATCATATTGGAGCCTAAAGCAAAAGGAAAAATCAGTAAAATTGATCCGGTTTTTAGTTAAGATAAAGCCTCCCCCCTGATAATAATCGTGGGCATTTCTTGACTGAATCAAATAAAGAATATCAGGCAGGCATTAACATTTAGGAGATATTTCCATGGAGCAGTCAGGCAAGTCTTCATGGAAAAGGTTGAAGTTAAGCTGTCAGTTTATCAACATAGTTATTAAAACATCTTTTTAGCTAGCGCCAGAGAAATAGCAATATATATGACAGACACGACCCTTACTTTATACTTTACCTGGTGTTTATACTTTACCTGGGAAGAAAAATAATAACAAAATCTTAAAAAAAATTGATCAGCACAAGTGTAATAAGTGTTAGATAGAGGTGGGGGGGACCATCAACTCTTGGAAGACAGGGAAAGTGCACTGGATTTTTCTTTCTTTTCTGCTTTACTTATATAAGCAAGACCTAAAGAATGGAAGTTTTTAAATTTGTTGATAAACTTTAAGCTTTATGTTTCTTTCATTTTTTAAGTCTTTGACTTTTTTTACTTAAAAAATTATTTAATGTTTATTTATTTTTGAGAGAAAGAGCATGAGTGGGGGAGGGTCAGAGAGAAAGAGAGACATAGAATCCGAAGCAAGTTCCAGGCTCTGAGCTCTTAGTACAGAGCCTGACGGGGCTTGAACTCAAAAACCGTGAGATCGTGACCTGAGCTGAGATCCGTGGTTGGACACTCAACCGACTCAGCCACCCAGGTGCTTCTATGTCTCCTTTGAATAAGTGTTACTTATATGTAGTGTACAATCTAAAAAACACAAAAGGGTAGGTAGTGAAAAGTCTCCATGCATCCCTTCCCAGCGATGATTGATGCCACCTTGTCTCGGGTATCATCCCAGAGCCGGTCTAGCTATAGTCAAGTAAACTCTTGAGTAGTTACATAAGTGGGGTATGCCATCCTCACTGACTAGCACTTTTTTCTTGATGACTATTCCATATTAGTATGTAATTTTTATGACTGCATAGAACTCTACTGAGTGGTTCTGTTAAAATTTATTTAACCAAAATCCCATTGGTAGACACGTTGGTATGTTTTTTTCAAATTAAAAAAAAATTTTTTAGGGGCGCCTGGGTGGCTTAGTCGGTTAAGCGTCCAACTTTCGCTCAGGTCATGATCTCGCGGTTCGTGGGTTCGAGCCCCGCGTCGGGCTCTGTGCTGACTGCCGGCTCAGAGCCTGGAGCCTGTTTCAGTCTGTGACTCCCTCTCTCTCTGACCCTCCCCTGCTCACGCTGTCTCTCTCTCTCTCCTAGAAATAAATAAAACATTAAAAAAAAAAAATTTTTTTTAAAGCAGTTTTAGGTTGGGGCGCCTGGGTGGCTCAGTCGGTGAAGCATCCAACTCTTGATTTCGGCTCAAGCCATGATCGCATGGTTTGTGAATTTGAGCTCCGCTTCAGGCCCTGCACTGACATTGTGGAGCCTGCTTGGGATTTTCTCTCTACCTCTCTCTCTCTGTTCCTCTCCTACTTGTGCTCTCTCTCCCTATGTCTCTCTCAAAAGAAAGAAACTTAAATAAATTTAAAGATAAATAAAAAAGCAGTTTGGGGTTTATAGAAAAATGAGCAGAACGTACAGTGTCCCCAACATTATCTCTTCCAGCCCATGCCCCCTATTATTAACATTTAGCATTGGTGTGGTACGTTTGTTACAACTGATGAACCAATATTCATACATTGTCATTAACTAAAGTCTGTAGTTTACATTAGGGTTCACTCTGTGTTGTATATTTTATGGGTTTTGACAAATGTATAATGACATGTATTTCACTGCCCTAGAAGTCTTCTGTGCTCTTACCTCTTCGTCCCTTTCTCCCTCCCTGGAGAAATGTAGTTTTTTTCTGTTCACAGTTACTTGTAGTTCAGCTTTCAGAGATGTGGGGGAGGAAGAGTAATTTTCTTTCTACTCTTCTAGGTTTTTGGTGGAGATACCCCTCCAATAATAATTTTTGGAAAAGGGTTAACAGGAGAAAAACACAAGTTTAATAGCCTGTCACTCACCTGTCTGCATGAGAGAGACCCAGGAAAATCAAGTAACTCTCCAAAATGGCCCAGGCCATCACCTTAAGTACCATCTTCAGCTAAAGACAAAAGAAAGGTGATGGGGTAAGGGAAGGCCACTTATGGAAGGTCACCAGGAAAGCACAGTGTATAAGTGTATGTTTGTTATGAAGATTTAAATCGTTGCCTTCGCCACTGTTAAGAATTTCTAGAGATTTGGGGCGCCTGGGTGGCTTAGTCGGTTAAGCGTCTGACTTTCGCTTAGGTCATGATCTCGCAGTTCGTGGGTTTGAGCCCCGTGTCGGGCTCTGTGCTGACTGCCAGCTCAGAGCCTGGAGCCTGTTTCAGTCTGTGACTCCCTCTCTCTCTGAGCCTCCCCTGCCCATGCGGTGTCTCTCTCTCTCCTAGAAATAAATAAAACATTAAAAAAAAAAAAAAGAATTTCTAGAGATTTGGTCATCTGCCTCTTCCTGTACAGCAAAGGAGACAGTCTTACAAATGGGGATCTCCCTTCTCCATGTAAATGTTTCTTACAAAAGTAGAACTTCTACCGGGTTTTCAGAGCATCTCCCGTGTTCGCGGTTTCTTACAAATAATCAGCTTAGATTAATCCTTATGTCGCAGAGGCATATTTTGGGGTGACAAATTCTGCTCCCCCTCAGTCCTTCCTCTGAAACTTCAAACAAGAAGTTTCACAGTCCAGGAGCTAAACTAATAGGTTGCTCCCTATCTCACTGCACCAGTCACTGTCCTGAGATTAGGTCAGGTTGAGTCAAACAGTTGTGTTGCATTTCGGGAAGTGATGATGCACCTAGGCTCCCAAAGTTAGGTCTATATTGTGTGAGAAACCAGGAATTTAATAAGACATTTCTGTGGGTACAAAAGAAAAACAAGTGCTAATGATTGGAGCAAATTAGAAACCCAGTCTGAGTCCTGAGGGCAGTCAGTTAAGATTTCTAAATGTCAGGCTCAAAACATCGTTGGCAGTTTGACTGCGTGTGGCGATCACTGGGAGTTCAGATAACTTTCTGAGAGGTCCATGCAGCAGCGGGCCTGAAGACTGTCTAACGGTGCGCTCATGCAGCATTCACTCTGAAGTTTCAGTCAAGTCGTTCACGTTCGGGCTGCGGGGCTTTGGGGAGAAGGGCAGTTTTTGGACTTGGTGATTCTAAGTCAGAGAGGTGAGAGAAAGTTCCAAATGTTAGTTTGGAGACTTGTAGTCAGATATTTGAGGAAATTCGAATTCAGGATCTGGTCCAGTTTACAGGTAGAAAACGGAAACTTCAAAGGCAATTGACTGGAATATGATAACTGCGGGTGTGTTTTATGGTTTCTACTGAAACATAACTTTACTCTCTAAAATGACTATCACTTCTACCAGTGATGCCCAAATTAAGACTGATTTCTTTGCAGAATAAGTCTAGTCTCTGTAAACTTGGCCTGACTATTTACATAAACGCAGCAAGCATAGTGCTGGACCGGATAGGCATCTTTAAATCTGCTTCGCTGGAACTTTTAATAAGGACTCTCAGATTGAGCTTTTAAAAGCCTCTCTATGCTGGGGCACCTGGGTGGCTCGGTCGGTTGAGTGTCCAACTCTTGGTTTTGGCTCAGGTCATGATCTCACTACTCATGGGTTTGAGTCCTGCCTTGGGCTCTGTGCTGACAGCGTGGAGCCTGCTTGGGATCTCTGTCTCCGTCTCTCTCTGCCCCTCCCCCCTCTCTGTCTCTCTCAAAAATAAATAAATAAACTTAAAAATAAAAGCCTCTCTAAGAGGTTTCTTAGTCCTTGGCTAAGAAACCAAGCCAAGGACTCACCATCAGATTCTGCCTGCAGTACCTGTAGATTTGGTTGAATTTTTCTCTTCTCCAGGTCCCCAAAACATCCTGAGGTTCCTGCATCTGCCCAGAAGTGACCTTCCTAACTCACCTACTTAGGCTGCCAGGATCATAATCAGCAAGGTTCTAGGCTCTTTTTCTTTATTGGCTCTTTTTCTTTATCAGCTCTATAAAGTCAGCCCTCGTTTCTTAAAGCTGTCTGGCATATCTGATTCTGTGCACATTCTCAAGTCTCACTTTGCAGTCAAAGTCTTGATAATATAACCACTGTTTCCAATAGTGTCCTGTTATAAGGAGAACAGATTCTTATTGAACTTATGTAAATAAATATATTGCCATGAAAATAAGAATACTGAGTTTCCAAGTTCTGGAGGGACAGGTAAGGAGAAAAAGAAATTGTTTCATTTTTGTTTACTTTACTAAATTGCTGTAAGTCATAGTTAGCTTAAGAGAAGATAATGTCCTGGGGCTCCTACGTGGCTCAGGTAGCTAAGTGTCCAACTCGATCTCAGGGTCGTGATTTCAAGTACTGCATTGGGCTCTGCACCAGGCGTGAAGCCTACTTAAAAAAAAAAAAGGGAAGAAAACAAAAGAGAGAGAGAGAGAGGGAGAGAGAGAGAGAGAGAATAATTCCCTTAATCCAGAAAAATAAAAGTAAAGAACTGCCAGTATTTCCTACAAAAAAAGTTATAAAAATTATCATCCTGATCAGTTCTTTTCAGTCCCATGTTATTAATGATTGTTCTGTTTGGATGTAGTTTTTCTATGAGTTCTGGAAATTCTTACCCAGTTTACTTTTATGATCTTAAGTTATCTAAAGCCTGTGCTTGCCACAGCCCTTTCCATGAATCTCCTTGAAGATGAAGCGCTTTCACAGGAACGCTTTTGGAAAAGCATCAATGTAAAACAATAATTGTAAATGACAAGACTTAAAAATGTCCATGCATAAAGATCTGATGAGAGTTCATTTTAATGCACGTGACAAAGAAATGTGCTGATTAATTCAAAATAATATCTAAAATTATGACTGATAGCATTATACTAGGACATAAAGGAATTTCAGAAATGTCATACAATTTCTGGAATGCTTATATACATATGCAAATGTGACATAAAGAAGCCTTAGTATCAATCTCTTATTTGACAATGCCTCTTCTATTTAACATATTAAATAAGCATAATTAATTTAACATCTCCCCCTTTTTAATAAACAGAACAAATCTTTAGAGATGGTCTAAGGACCTTCTGAAAAATCCCAAAGTCAGAGGTCAAGAAGACTTCATTTAGAATTTGATTTGGGGAGGTTTATCAAAAATATCAAAAGGTTGGGACACCTGACTAAACAGAGTTACAGATCATTATGAAACAGTAATTATCCATTTAACCAACGTGACAGAAGATGTTAAAGGCAAATACAGAAGGTTATATGGTTGTAAGCAAAATTTTGCTCTTTTAATATTGAAAAGACCCAGTTTTCTTAAGTAAGTAGAGACCTGATTAAGATAACATTGAAGCACAGGAAATTATTTTGGCAAGACACAAAATCTTTGATTTTTACACAGATTAGTTAAAAGGTAAAGAAAAACCTTTCATAATCTCTTATCAGGAGCAGACTTGTAGTCCAAGAAAACTTTGTCCTTTCAGCAAATGAAAGTTCAGTTCCAGTTTTATGTAAGCACACTGTTGGTATTAAATCTTACTTAAGGGGCCCCTGGTTGCCTCAGTCAGTTAAACATCCAGCTCTTAATTTCGGCTCAGGTCATGATGTCATGGTTCCTGAGATCAAGCCCTGATTTGGGTTCTGTGCTGACAGAGTGGAGCCTGCTTGGGATCCTCTCTCTCCCTGTCTCTCTGTCCCTCCCCATGCATGCACGCACGTACATGCAGGTGCACACACACACAGTCCCTCTCTCTCTCAGAGTGAATAAACATTTTTTAAACAGAAAAAAAATCTATACCACAAACGCATAGAGAAAGTATCCAAGTGTTTTCCAAGGAGTTTTGGGGCATTTTGCTTATTATCAGAGGTCTGAAGTAATTATTCCTTAAATTTTATTTTTTAAGTGGAGGGCAATTCTGTGTTGCAGTATCTCAGTATCAATAAGGGGGATGAGTAAGGGAGATTTGGGGACTGATAAGGATAGGTGGATTTTGAATTGCATCTAGAACCACAGTTTTGGTTTTGTAGACATGCAAGTCAAAGACCGTTGTTTCTAATTCCTCAGAGAATCAGGTTTTTAGTCTAAACATCAAGAGAAGGATGCACCATCCCACTAACCTTGGCCTCTTTTATCAGGGAGATTTCCACATTCTAGAAATTTAGGGTTTAATGCAGTGCACCTTTAAAAAGTCTATCTAAAGAATTGAACAGAGGCCTCGTTTCTGAGTGTACGGATCATTCTTGGACTAATTTACTGATCAGGGAAAACCTCTACTCTTGCTTCTATCAGTCCCTGAATATCCACTTCCAGGTGACTGATTTCCTGATGATTTACAGTAAGGCCTGGGAAAGTTCTGGTCATGCATTTTCTTTGTGAGGGGGTGTTTTCCCCAGGGAGATATCTGGGTTGTCTGATGACCACAGTATAATCACGTGTGGCAAGAATACTCTTTTGCAGTCAGTTGAGGTTCCTCTGAGTGGGACTGTGAATGTCTGATGCTCGTTCTAACTGTTCTCTTAATTTGGTAGGATCATCTCAAAGTGAAGGCAAAAGGGACTTCCTCATTTCATCTGGTTAAATGATTCCTTATGGCTAGCCCCTTTCGTGTCCTTGTGTGTGTGTGTATCCTCTTTTCAATTTGATTTTTCTATAGGCACCATTAGGATAATGATTTAGAATGAGAGCTCGCTAAGTTTTTCCAAGTACAGAAGTTTGTTTAATGGAAAGGATCCATCATCTGGTCACTGATGAGTAGGCTCTTAAATTAGTCTCAATAGCAGTTCAAACCAAATGCCTTCTTATGGCTTACCCATGGATGCAAGAGGCCTCCCAAAAGGGAATGGAAAAGATGCAGCCCCCCCCGCCCACCGACAATCCAGGAAGTGTACTCCCAGCGGTAGCCTAAGAAGGCCCAGACCTTTGTTGTCACAGGCAGTGAGGATGGTGGAGTTGAAACAGTGCCTCTGGCTTCCCATGAGAATGTAAGATGCCTTCAGTCCCAGACCCACTAATTTGTGACGCTGGATGGGCACTACTGAAATGGGACTTTTCCAGCAATAACAAGACAATGAAGGTTGAGATGATAACGACCCCCTATGACAAACTCCCTGAGTATGGTCACAGTTGGACAAAGAGAATTCTGCTGCTGGGACCCACAGCCTCTTTGGCTGCCGCCAGATGCGTGCTGGCACATGGATCCTCTGGCTGGCAGGGACCCGGGAGAATATTCTTACTGGCTGCAAAGCGGAGACCTGAAGACCTAGAGCAAGATGAAAGGAAAAACCTCATCAGACTATGGTGCTGCTCTTTATCAAACAACACAGAAGACAGAGGCAGAAGAAAATAGTGACCATCCCTGGGAGGAAGAGGATCAGTAGCAAACAGGAGCACTCACAACAGATTTTTACGAGATTAGCTATCCCCAAGGAGCTAGTTCATACAGATATTTTCTCTTGCTGATCTAAATTTGGAAAGGAAGAAGCAAAAATTGTTACCTTTCTCTTGCCCAGGTACTAGAGAGTGAGCTCCAGGAGAGCGGGCTTTGTTAAGAATTCTTACCCTTCATGGCTTCTGCCGCCTTTCTAGGATTCCATCCAGAGGCTGCAAAGTGAGTTTGGGGTCTCCGAAAGTCCCACACGGGTCACTAAAACTGCGGGGGAGGAAAAATGATTTTCCTTCTACCCTTCTAGACCCTTCTAGTTTCTTGGCTCAGACACCTTTGTAATAAAAAGAGAGATTAGCTGGAGAAAAACAAATACAAGTTTAATAACATGTAGCCCTCTTGTGTACATGAGAGAGACCCAGGAAAACCAAGTAACTCTCCTTAAAAGAGGCTATCACCTTAAATGCTTTCTCCAGCTAAACGCACACACAAAAACCCCCGAAACCAAAAAAAGGTGTTGGTGGATGCCACCAGGAAAGCACAGTGAACAAGCATACTGTTGGTAATGAAGATTTAAGTCACTGCCCTCTCCACTGATAAGAATTTCTAGGGATTTGGTCATTCCCCTTTTCCTGGTACAGTGAAGGAGACAGCCTTACAAATGAGAGGATTCTCTTTTCCATGTAAATGTCTCTTACAAAAGGGTAACTCCTGCTTTTTTTTTTTTTTTAAATACAATTTATTGTCAAGTTAGGTTACATGCATTGTATACAGTGTGCTCTTGGTTTTGGGGTATCTGCTTGGTTTTTAGAGCTTTCCTCTATCTGCAGTTTCTTAAATATAACCAGCCTAAAGTAATCCTTATGCCAAAGGATTGGGCAACAAATTCTGTGCCCCTTCAGAGCCTGTATCCTTTGAAGCCTTGTCTCCTGCCCCCTGTCCTCTGGCCACACCACACTGCACCTGCTCTCTGAAACTATGTGCCACCCCTACTGCAGGGACACTTGCTGTCACCTCTCTCTGAAGCCTTTTTCCGGTCTATTCTACGCTCCCCAACAGAGTCGTGGTCCCTTCCTCTACGTGGTTCGTTCATTCTTTTGTTTGTTCATTCTTCATTTCTATTAAAAAATTGTTAATATTTATTTTTTATATTGAGAGAGAGACTGAGCATGAGCAGGGGAGGGGCCGAGAGACAGAGATATGTGGTCCTTTTTTTAAAAGATAACTTTTCACTTTTAATTTTATTTATTTATTTTTAAATATTTATTTTTGAATGAGAGAGAGAGAGAATGAGAATGAGCAGCAGAGGGGCAGAGAGAGGGGGGAGGATAGAGGATCCAAAGCAGGCTCTGTGCTGACAGCAGCAAGCCTAATGCAGGGCTGGAGTTCACAAACACTTAACCAGCTGAGCCACCCAGGCACCCCCCCTCTTTGTGGTTCTTATGTTAATTTATTCATTCATGCAGCAGATATTTAGGGAGCACCAGCTGCATGCCAAACAGGGTGCTAGCGCTAAGGATCTGGTGGGGACACACAGGCCATGAAGCCCAGCTCTGAGATGGTTGAAAGTTCTTTGACGAAAATAAAGTCAACTAAGGTGCTGAAAGAAGCCAGTAGAGTCAGGGAAGGGCTCTTGGAAGAAAGATACTTATGAAGAGACTAGAGCGAGGGTGCCTGGGTGGCTCAGTCGGTTAAGTGTCTGACTCCTGACAACAGTTCAGGTCATGATCTCAGGGTTTGCCTGATCGAGTCCTGTGTGGGGCTCCATGATAAGCATGGAGCCTGCTTGGGATTTTCTCTCTCCCTCTTTGTCTGCCCTCCCCAGACTCTGTCTGTCTCTCTCTTTCAAAATAAATCAACCAACTTTAAAAAAAGAAGAAGAAGAAGGGACTAGAGGGGAGGGTATTAAGGGTGGGAAAAGCAGCAAGTACAAAGTCACACAGCATTGCGTGCAATCCTGAGGAAACACTTGGGCTCGCAGCGGCCTCTCATCCTCTTGTAAGAAGGCGGGCAGTCCCCCTGCCTGAGTTCATGTATGCATGCCTGGTGACCAGCCCAGGTCGGGGCTGCTAGAGGGAATGGGGAGACTGGGCAGGCCTGTCACCAGTGGGGCAGAGTGACGGGGCTTCTGCACTTCCTGGCAAACACACTCTCCCCCTCATTCTCCCAGCTGGGCAGTGACGGCTTTGTTTGCTGAAGCGTTGGAGCCCTTGATACCAAACCCCAATTACCTGAGAGAAGGCTATTGCCTCTTTAAAGAGTTCAAACGCTCAGACTTTTTATAAATAGCTCTGGCCTTTCACCAGCCCCTAAGACTGCGATTTATGGCCCACTTCCCCAGAGGCAGACAGACCAACAGACAGGTTACTTCCCTTGGAGCCAGGTTCCTACAATTGTGGGATGCTCCCGCTTCCTCTTTGCATTTTATGACCTCCTGGCAGCTAATCCTGAAATGGGTTCCACGGGAAGGAGGTGGATGGCGCAGGGCTGCAGCTGCCTCGGAAGCCAGAGGCCCACCAGACTCAGGAAAGAAGTGGCCGGCAGTGGGGAGGCCCAGGCAGCCTGGCCTCTTGGCTGTGACTGGCTCCTTTGGTCCCCACGCCTTTCCCCAACAAGATACCAAGAGTGAAAGGCCTTAGCGTGACTGGTCAGCTGGGGGATCTGCCGCGGAGGGACAGACCAAAAATCCTCGCTTCCTCAGTTCGTAATCTAGTGAGGCAGTGTGGCAAAAATGAGAAATTTTGCTCGTTACGTGGACACATCGCTCTTTTCTTTTAGAGCATGTGCATATTCCTTATAGCCTTTAATTACACAGCTCCAGTAGGTCTAATGGCATCTTTGTGACAGACGATGAAACTGAGGCAGAGAGCAGCCCGGGTCACACAGTGAAGGAGCGACAGGTCCAGATTCTGATCTTGGCTTCAAATGCTGGGTTAGGGATCCGAGGCACCAAGAGCAGGAGATCAGGGAAGAGACTGGCCTTTGGGAGAGGGTGGTCACCTTTCAAGAAGGGGAAGGGGTTGTCAGATCTTTTCCATAGACCACCAGTCTCACGTTTTCCGCAACCTTCTATCAAGTTGCTCACCTCTCACTGTGACGGGCGAGGCAGTGGTTGGGAGCATGGGCTGTGAGTTCAAACCCCTTTTTACAAGTCATGGGACTATGAGCAGATGGCCTAACACCTCTTACCTACTTTTCCTCACCTCTAACATGAACTTGATAATGACGGGACTGGGGTGAACACAATGATAGCTTGACGATTGTTGCCCCAGTCAGTGTTTCTTTTTCTGAAGTACAGCTCCTAACTTGTCATTTGCCCTGCTCAAAAAATCAAGACTGAACATGTTATTTTGGTTATGAAGGCCTTGTTGAGGTCTGATCCTAAAATCCCCCACAGCCAGACCATCTTCAGACGGTCTGAAATCCTCAGAGGATGGGGTTCTACGGTATTCACGGCCCGTGAAACAGTGGAAAGAACAGCGGGTTGGGAGTCAAGAAAAGCAAGTGTTCAAATCTGGGCTCTTGCAGTGGTCCCGTGTACAGGGGAAACTAACTCCCAGAGTCTCTCCAGCCTTGCCTGTAAGGAGAGGGGTCCTTCTCCTCCACTGGCTGCTCTGAGCATCTGGCACCATGTGCTTCGCCTTCTGGAACATCATGGGTGCCCCTTCAACGTGCCCCTCTCCTTTCAATAATGTGTTCATTTCACATTGTCTATATGAAAGAGGCTCTGCTACAAATTCATAATGAAGGAGCTCACCGGCAGACTCACGGTGGCCTTGCATTCAGCTTTCCCACCATGGCCGTGTCTTCTTCCCCCACCCAAATGGCCAGGCTTTCCCAGGGGAGGTTCCATGTCTGTCTTGTTCATCAGATCCTGGTCTGATGAGTAGTCTGCACTCAATAAATATTTATTGGATGAATTAATTATTGAAGAGAGGCCTTGAGCACTGTGTTCAGTGTCCAGGAGGCATGTTTGAAACATGTGCTTCGAATCTCAAAGGCCTCGCAAAGTAAATTCATGCTCCTAAGAATATGATGATGAATTAGAATCAGCAGGTAAGTCACAGCCATGGGACCTGGATAGCACTGAATGATGAGCATGTCTGCAGTAAAGAAGGGGATTCCCTGTGTGAGGAGCTTTCCTTAGCCCTGCTCTGGGCCTCCTGGCTCAGGGGTCCTTCTCCCTGTGGGGAAAGGCACTAAGGTGTTAACAGGGTGCCTACTACATCCTCTGTCCTTGGCATTTTATAACCATTGTCCCTGTTAATCCCAACACAACCCTCTAGGCTAGAATTAGGATCCCCATTTTACAGATGAGGCAGTTAAGGCAAAGAAAGGACAAACAACCCATCTACGTGACCCAGTCAATGGGTGGTGGAGCTTTGATCTAAACCTAAGGCCCAGCTCCCAAACCCATGGTCTTCGGACTAGCCCACACTTCCTGCATCGGCCAGGTTAGTCCACTGTGCCTTTCAGTCTGTATGTACATCTATCATTCTTTTCTTGGCACCCATTTCCCAGACTAGCAGGACCACTTTTGAAAGACTAGACCAACTCACCAGAGTGTTTCCAGCCTTGGACAAGCCCAAACTGCTCTGTGTGCTGGGTGCTGGCAGCATTGGTCTGCGTGCTTCCGACAGTCCCTGAAGGGGGTTGAAACTCAGGGCAAGTGGAAACTTCCCCCAACGTGGTGTTCAGAGATGGAATTTTTTTCTCTCTCAATTTTGAAACAGGAGGATTGGGGCTGCAGTCTGGGCTGGGCTCCTCTGGGGTTGGTGATTTATTCATCAGGTGGCTTTGGAAGGAATTTGTTGTAGAGGGAGTGGAGACACAAGGGAACCCATGGGGCTTGAGTCCCCCTTTGCCCCTCAACCCTCACCCAGAGGTGAACAGTGACAGTTCTCCAGCTCTGCATCCCCACCCCAAGCCGGGTGCCTGATTGCCACACAGATAGCGTCTGGGCAACAGGAAACAATTAGCTGCCATTGTGTTATTTAGACTGGAGCCAGAGTGAGGTTAGGGACTTGGGGTGGGGGTGGGGGGAGATTTGCACATTTATTAGCTTTCTCCTTCCCTTTTTCACACAAATGTACACTAATCCCCTTGAGCCCTAGATTGGCGGAGCCAATAGAAAGGTCAAGTTGACTTCCTCTCTCCCTCCTCCCCCTCCCTCCCTCCCTTCTAGCTTGAATGCTGCTTCACCACTTACTCTTTGGGTAGCAATCTGCTTACATTTTGAAAGCCTCAGTTTCTTTCTCTGTAAAATGGCAAAAAAAAATACAGCACCTCATAGTTTATTGTGAGGCCTAGACGAGTGAATGCATTTTTAAGTGTTTGGCACCTGACCTGGCACCTTAAAAGATCATACTGAATTAAATGTAAGCTTTCGCTGTTGCTGTTGTTGACCTGGAAAACAGCGACTGGTAACGCACTGTGTGCCCTGAGTTGTGCTGGGTGTTGGATGTAGCCCATGCTTTCCAACGATACCCAGCTGGTGGGAAGAGATAGCTCATGAAACAACCAGCCAGAACACAACATGGTAGTAAGTGGAATGACAAACGAACCATAGTATCAGGGCTTAGTATATGCCAGACACTCTTTGAAGGTCATCACTCATCTTACTTAATCTTCACAGCAGTCTCATGAGGCAGGTGCTATTATTTTCTCCACTTTTTAGATGTGGGAACTAAAGTACAGAGGAATGAAGCACCCTGCCCCAGTCCACCTAGCTGTTGGAGGTGGGATGGGAAGTCAGGAAGACTTTACAGGATGCCAGAGGGGTGCTTGGCCAGCAGAGGGGCAGCTGCATGGAAGAAAAGATGTTTGAGTTGACCTTGAAGGTCGACTAGGCCAAGAAGGCCAAGCAGGAATGGGCAGGAGTAGAGGGAACAGCATGTGGGCTCCTCTCTCTACTTGCTACTCTCCTTTGCCCAGCTGTGGAAGGTTCAGCACTTGACTTGGCTTCTCCCTCTCTTCCTTCTTTCTTTCCTTCGTTCCTTCCTTCCTACCCATTTCCTCCCTTCCTCCCTCTCTCTCTCTGTTTTGAGAGAGAGAGCATGCAGGGGAAGGGCAGAGAGAGAGAGAGAATCCCGAGCAGGCTCACGCTGTCAACACCGAGCCCATAGTGGGCTTGAACTCACGAACTGTGAGATCATGACCTGAGCTGAAACCAAGAGTTGGAAGCTAACTGACTGAGCCAGCCAGGTGCCCCATGTCTTTATTTTTTTTAATGTTTATTTATTTTTGAGAAAGAGAGGGAGAGCAAGCAGGGAAGGGCAGAGAGAAGAAGAGAGAGGATCCTAAGCAGTCTCTGTGCTGGGAGCAGAAAGCCTGATGTGGAGCTTGAACTCATGAACCATGAGATCTTGACCTGAGCCAAAGTCCAATGCTTAACCAACTAAGCCACCCAGACACCCTGACTTCCTTTGTCTTTAAAATATGAGTCCACTTAGTAGTATGATAATTGTGAGGACTGAGAAAGAGGATGTGTAGTATGTGAAGTGCCTTCCACAGTGCCAGGGTGCATAAGTGTTCAGTAAATCCATTCATTCATTCATTTGTTTATCTGATACATTTTTATTAAGCACCTACCATGAGCCAGGCACTGTCCTGGATATTAGAAATGTAGTGGTTAAAAAGACAACTTCCTTGCCTTCTCATAGAGTTTATGTTCTAATGGACAATACAGATAATAAACAAATAGACAAAAAATGTATATATATAATATATGTGCAGGTAACAGTGAACTATAAAATAGGATGAGGGGAGGTGAGAGGTTGAAGGGGGGACTATTCTGGACAGGGAGGTGAGATAAGGCCTTTCTGAAGAGGTGATCATTAAGCAAAATCCTGAAGGAAGGAAGGGCATGAGCCACGCAAATATCTGGGCAGAGTTTTCTCTGACCAGGGAACCAACAATGCAAAGGCCCTGAGGCAGAATGTCCTTGGTTGGATGGAGAACCTCAAGGAAGAATACGTGGCAGGAAGGAAGTGAGTAAAAGGAAGGGGCATCAGAAGAGATATAGGGACAGATCATAGGGAGCCTTATCGGTTTCTGTGCAGCCTTTAGATACTGCTTTAAAATTTTTTTTAATGTTTTTATTTATTTCTGAGAGAGAGAGCGTGAGCAGGGGAGGATCAGAGGATCAGAATCCGAAACTGGCTCCAGGCTCTGAGCTGGCTGTCAGCACAGAGCCCGACGCAGGACATGAATAGATACTGTTTTAAATGAAATGAGAAGCTGGTAGGGAGGACTTGAGCAGAGGGATGACTTGTGGTTTTGTGCTAGAAGTTAGGTATGGCTCATGCCTTCCAGTAACACCCGATCTAGTGGGAAGAAATGTCTTTTTAAAAACTTGTCACTACACAGCATGGTAAGTGAAATGACAGATTGTCATACTAAGACTCGCTATGTGCCAGGCACCCTTATCTTATTTGATCTTCACAATAGTCTCAAGAGGCAAGTAGCAGTATTTTCGCTCTTGATTAGAGGCAGACACTGTAGCACAAAGGAAACAGCCTGCCCAAGGCCCCCCAGTGGCTCCCTGCTCTCAGTAAGCTAAGCGCAGGGGCCACAGGAGACAGCAGGGAGCCGGTGCCATCATGGAGAGGAGACGGAAGGGATGGCGGGTGGCTTGGATGGTGGTGGCAGCAGTGACGGTAGATCAGATCCTGGATGTATTTGGCTGTAAACCAGTATGATTTGCTGCTGCATCAGGTGTGGGGTGGGAAATAAAGAGAGAAGCCAACAGTGAACTCAAGGTTTTGGGTCTGAGCTACTGGGTAGATTGTACATTTACTCAGATAGGGGAAAGTTGTAAGAAAAGCAGTTTCAGTTTAGGAGAGGAAGTCACGACGTGGGCTTGTTTAAAACATGGAAAAACACGTGTTTACTGAATAGATGACACTGGCAACCCTTCCCATGCTTTTATTGTAGTTGAGGGCATCTCTAGTTAAAATGGTGAAAAAGTGCTAATTCTCAGTCAAGTGCTTCCCGTCCCCCCAGCCCCCCTCCACTCGACCCTGGGGGTCCAGAGAGAGGCCATCCCTGAGTGACCTTCTCACATTGTTTTTTACACCTTTAACTTTGTTTTGGCAGCTTTGACCTGAAGAGAGCATTTTCACCTCAACTTGTACTGGGGTCAAGGGGAACCTTCCTGCCTTGAACTCTCTCCCTGGCTTCTCCCCCTCCCCCCCCACCTCCGGCCCCCAACCCAGAAGAGTTATTTGGAATGTAGCTTCTCTTCCCGGGCCCCAGAAAGGTGGAGGTGGTTTGGGGGCCTGCTCTGGGAAGTGTGAAGTCTCTCCCCAGCCAGAGGAAGCCCTGGTGATTCACTGAGTTGAGGTGCTCTCGCTAGGAAGGAAAATTGCACACAGTGGGGAGATCTTTATCTGAACCATTTGTCTGCCGCCCCCTGCCCCTCATAGAGGGCTTCCCTGGGGGCTCACAGCCTCTTCCTGCTCTTGTGAGAGGGGGGCGACTGAGTTCTGAAAATCTGCCAAGGCAGTTCATCCCAGCCATGTTTTACTTAGGCTGTTCTTGCAGATTTTTCTTTGACTTTCTTTTATGGGGGTGTGTGTGTGTGTGTGTGTGTGTGTGTGTGTGTGTGTGTACTAGGTAGAGAAGACCCTTTCTTTATCTCGTGGCTCACACCTATTTCTCACTGGGGTTTCAGCTCAACTGTCACTTTCTCAGAGAGGCCTTCCCTGACCACTACGTAGGTCATTCTCCACCAGGTTACCTTATTTCTCTCCCTCTAGCCCTGGTCACTCACTAGAATAGTGGAGAGTCACTGACCTTCCACCAGGAAAGAAAGCCGCCATGTCCCTCCTTTCCCCCCAGGACTTCCCAGTCAGCCCAGACCTCCCTTCCTCAGGTCTCTCTCAGAATCTGGGCTCCGTCTGTCTCTCCCCTTGTCCAGATCTCAGTGGTTCTCTCTCTTCCTATCTGTCCCTCTGTTTCTCTATTTCTGTCATCCTCTCTTTTTCTTCTTCCTTGTCTCAATCTTATCCTCTGCCTCCTTGTTAAGACTTTTCATGTTTACTGAGTTCTCTTTTCCTGGTAACTGCTGTATGTACACACTCTCACTGACCCCAGACAGGAGTCTCTGTGAGATAGGTCATTATGTTCCCATTTTTCAGATGGGGAAATGGAGGCTCAGGAAGACCTTGGACTGGTCTGTTCACACAACCAGTGTATGGTCCAGCTGGGATTTGAATTCAAGTCTTCTGATGATTATGTTCTCTGTTAGGCCATGGTTCTAACAAAAAAACAAATGGCTGTCTTCTGAGGACGTGGTGATCTCCAGTCCACTGTTCCAGCGGGCGGAGATGAGGCTGGGAAGGCCAAGAAAGTGCCTGGAGGGCTGGGCTCACAGTCACCCCTCATGCACACTCTGCTTCTGAGAGAAATGGGGTCCTCCCTGCAGGCTTGTTTGATTTAGTTGTAGCCCCAAGGCCAGAGAAACCTGGGAGGGAAGTTAGAGCTGGAAGGAGAGAAGCAGCTACAAACCACGTCTACCAGTTCATCTGTGACAGATACATGTGGAAGTCTGACTCCAGCACATCCTTTTATGGAAAGAAGTGGCAGGAAGGACAGGAATAAAACTCTCCCAGAGGCACGAGCTCTCCCCGCTTCAACATGGGGTTAGAAAGGTGACGCTGGGTCAGCCTACACCACCATCTCCCAAGGCAGTGTTTTCAAGACACGTTTGGGGCAGCTTCGGAAGTCGCTCTTCCCCGGCTCACCTGACCCGGCAGGGCAAGTTTCTGCTGGGGAGCAGGTGAGAAACATTCACCTGCCGCTCTGCGCTGGCCGCCTCGCCCCAGGCGGGCTGGTAAGCGTTTGACAAGGCTGGCTTATTCACACCACTGAAGCCAGGAGAGGCAGGATGGAGACAGAATCTAACAAACGAGTTATTTATATCTACATCCCAGACCTCAGAAGGAAAATTCCCATACTTAGACATTCCTAGATGGCCTGCGACACAGGATATTTAAAGTAACAATGGGCCAAATTCTTGCTCACATTTTTGGCAGTGATCCAGTCTGAAAGTCCACAAGAGAAAGACTTGGGCTGTGTAGCTTCAGCAGAGGGGGGAAGAAAAGACTGTTTCTAATTCGGGATTTATTTAAGATCTGACTTCCCCCTTCCTTCCTGGAATTACAAGGAAAACATGATTTTGATTTTAGAGGCAACATTCTGTGTAATCTGCTTTGGAAGATTTTAGAAGTTGTAGGTCTCCCCACCTTGAAAAGGGGAGATGTTAAGTCAGCTGACAGGGCACACTATGAAAAACTGTAGCACTCCTCCCACATTTATTACTCTTTCACCTGGGAGTGGATTTAGCTACTAGCCATGTGCAGTCTGGTAGCCACACTCTGAACGCTGCACATGCCTGTATAGAGCTGGACATAGCCCTTGACACAAGTCACTGGCTCATTTTAAGACCTGACGTGGTGGGGGTGCCCAGCTGGCTTAGTTGGTAGAGCATGTGACTCTTGATCTCAGGGTTGTGGGTTTGAGCCCCACACTGGGGGGTAGAGATTACGTAAGAAAAAAAAACACCTTCAGGAAAAAAAGACACGGCGTGGTAGCACTAATTCCAAGGAAAATCTCAGAAAGGGTTGAAACCGGTGACTTCTTACACTTACCCAGTTGTTAAGAGGATTTGTAGTGAGGATGACGTAAGGCCCCTCCCAAAGCCATGATATTTCTAAATGCCAGTCTTCTAAAGAAGTAGAAAATACAGCAGCTGTGCCGGCTAGGATGCCTTTGACTACAAGTCATGAAAATTACCCAGCTCACACTGGCTTGAATTACAAGAGAGGTGTGTTCACTCATGTGCAGTCAGTCTGCAGGTATAATGACTGCAGGATCAGCTAATTACGCAGCCCAGCGATGTCACAGAGGTTATAGGTTCTTTCCGTTTTCCCTCTGTCATCCAGCCTCTGGCCCTTTACCTCAGACCAGCTCCCTTCACAGCATTAAATTACAGTTCTCGTGTCAGAAAGGCACTACAGTGTGTTTCTTTCTTCCGGTGTCTCCTTTTATGAATGAAGAAACTTCCCAGATCCCCCAGATTTCCCCTTGCGTCCCATTGGTTGTCTCGGTACCACGGGTCCTTGCGGATGCAGTCCTTGGCAAGGGAGCGGGGCCAGCGGGATTTCATCGCACTCCTCAGGGGTTATCTACAAATAGAATTACTTTTCACTTAATTACATGGCAAAGGGATTATATCTGAAAGAAACTTGGGGCAAGGGCAGGTTAGGCACTGTAGACTTTGGTAAGGAGTTGGACTTTCAATGGGAAGAAACTGAAGATTTTTAAAAATTATTTAAAAAAATCTTTTTATTAAAAAAATTTTTTTAATATTTAGTTGTGAGGGGTAGGTGAGGGACAGAGAGAGACACACACAGAATCCAAAATAGGCTCCAGGCTCTAAGCTGTCAGCACAGATCCCGACATGGGGCTTGAATTCACAACTGTGACATTGTGACCTGGGCCCGAAGTCTGACACTTAGCCGATTGAGCCACCCAGGTGCCCCCAAATCTGTTTTATTTTGAAATACTTTTAGACTTACAGAGGAGTTGTAAAGATAGTAGAGGGAATTCCCTGTATTGTTCACCTAGCTTCCCCTAATGTTAACAAACAAAACTGGGAAATTAACACTGGGGGATTACACCACTATATGGATTTTATTTAGATTTTGTCACTTTTCCACCATGGTTGTAGTTAGTCATCATGTGTCTTCAGTCTTCCCTAGGACGTGACAATTTCTCAGTGTTGATGTTCATTGCCTTGATACTTTTGGAGAATACTAGTCAGGTATTTTGAAGAGTGTGTTTCAATTTGGGCTTGTCTGCTGTTTTCACATGATTCCACTAAGGCTGTGAATTTGGGGGAAGTATAAGAGAGGTGGTGTAGCCTTCTTGTCATATTAATTCAGGGAGTATATGACATCAGTGTAACTTATTACTGGTGATGTTTAACTGATCACTCGGTCACGGTGGCGTCTGCCAGATTTCTCCACTGTGAAGTTACTGTTTTTACTTCTGCACTCTTGTTCTTTGGAAGCAAGTCAGTAAATCCAGTCCACACTCAGGAGTAGGAGGATTTTAAGAAGGGCAGTGACAAGAAAGGATTGGGTAAATAAATGATGGTCACTGTGGAATACACTTCTCTTAAGCAGCACAGACCTGGAGCTGGAGGCCCAGTGAAAACTGTGTATGTTAAAGACAGCAGCCTTTCGTGTGCCCTCCTGTTTATTGTCATGGTCATCTTTAAGGAGAGTGTCATACAATCTAGGATTTTGTCCCCACACAGCGATGTACCACTTGGTAGGTCTTCAGGCTGCCCTGTGTGCGGCTCCACCCCTTGAAAGCTCCCCCTCCATACACACACACACACACACACACACACACACACCACTGTTTGTGACCCCTGGCTTTCTTGGCCAGGGCAAGCAGAGGGTGTGTGTGTCCTGTGGTCCAGGTGAGGTTTGTGGCTGGGTGTGGCGAGCAGAGCTATCCCAAGAAGAGGTGGAAACAGGAGTGGTAAGGCTATAACACGAAATGCCATGTAGCACCACCTATTAAAAAGGAGAAAGTGGAGCTATAGAGATAGGGACGGAAGTCCACGTGGGTCGTGTGGAACAGTGTTCTGAGGGTGATCCCATATACGCTTTGAAGATGGAAGGACAGTGTCTGCATACTATTTGTCAAACGAATGAATGCTCTACTCCAAAATGTCAAACTGAAACTGGGAATATGGTGGGGAGTTTTACTTTTTTCTGTCGCTTTCCATTTTGCAAGTCATGTTATTTTTAAAACATAGTTGGCTCTTTAAAGTATACTTCAAAAAATTAAGGACCACCATGATTCTTTTTCGTGAAGCTGATCAACAGTAATTTTTCTTATAATTGCCTGGTCTAGGTAGTGAATGTTCGGTCTAAGAACTGACCCTTAACAAACACTTCTGGTAACTATACTTGTTCTAGAGGGGCCAGGAGAACCAAATGGCATCAGTTCCTAAACTGGTTCCTTTTTTTCTCTTTGGGGATATTCTGTCACAGGCAAGTGGTGAGGGGAGCTCAGAGCTGGGAATTCACCAGATTCACGTTTGCAAACTGCTGGTCCCAGGTATCTTCACAATCCGTGAGGGATTCTACAGCCCTGCAGGCAGGGCTGCCTCCTGTGCCGCTAGGGCTCAGCCTCCTGCATCACGTAAACTGTTCCCACTTGGTGGCCCAGACATCCCGCTGATGCCTCTTCCCAGCGTCCCTGGCTGGGCACACGAGTAGGAAAGCTGGGGCTTGGGCGTCAGGCTTGTGTGACCTTGGGCACATGACTTCACCTTCTAGAGCCTCAGTTTCTTCATCTGTAAAAAGGGGGGAGATAAAAGTACTAATACAGAGTGAGGAGTAAAGGAAAAAATGGGTAAAAAGCATTTGATTGGCCTAGTACTAGGCATGTGGTAAATACCCCAGGGGTCAGCTGCATAAGAAGGAAGCTGGTCTTATTATCTGTATCAGTGTGAGTATATGGTGGAAATGCTGTGCCCTCTCCTGCAGCCAGCTTTAGGGCAGAAATAAAGTCTGAGGCCATGTGTGCACTTATTTTTTACTCTCCTCTCAGTATGTCATTAATTGATTACATTTGACAGATATTTATTGACTGCCCCTCATATGCCAGGGGCTGTATGGGCAGCTTTCTGGTGGATGTGGGGTATATTGAAATCCTGATCCCTAGATGCTCAGGGCAATGGGTGTAACTTGGGGAGGACAGAGCCTCTGGACTCCAGTGCCACTGCCCACCAATGACCAGAGACCCCAGTTGGTTTACCTGAGTGGACAGCTTCTATGTGTGCTCTGACAAGAGGCCAGCCAGCACTGAAATCACGAACCAAAGAGGCCAGGTTTCCCACTGTCACAGAACCCATCTTCTCGTTCACAAGACATGTTGTGAACAACTGAAGAGGCCATCCAGTCGCTGCATATTGCAGACGGGGCAGGAAGACCCAAGGAACGCTCAGAGAAAGAGTCGGGGCGAGACTGAGGGGGGGTGAGTACTGATGGTATTGTTACGGTCGAGGTCACTTTGGGGGGAATTTTTGAAGGAGATGCTGTCGATTGGCTGATAAATGCTTAAAAAACATAAACTGTTTTCCTAGAAAGAAAGCAGTTTTGACAAGGCTCCTGTTCCTCACTTTACAGCTAACCTGTTGTGTGACCTAGGGCAAGCCGCTCTTCGGATCTCATAGCCCCATCCATATGATAGAGGGGGTGGGTTGGACTAGGGATTCCTAACATTCTGGGCTAGCCACATGCCCGTTTGGAAAGCACAAACATACAGAAATGTATCTAACAGTGTCAAAGGGCTGCCTTAGCCACCCCCTCCCAAATTCTGTGCTAAGAACCACCGACCTACCTGACCTTAGATGTCTTTTCTGGGATTAGGACCCTGGTTCCTGTATCTGAGTGATATGCCTGCAGGGGGGACAGCCCTAGGAAGCCTCTGGATGGGATTTAGGATATCATGACTTGAGTTAAAGTGCCCAAGAACACCAGTCAGACTAGACACCAGTCAGCATCAGGAGTGGAGAGCCAGGCAGGTAATATAAAAAGAGAAGCAGGCTGGACTAGGGGACATCACAGCACAAACATGATCCATGCCAGCGGGCATGCCACCCAGGGGGACTGGGCAGTGGAAGGGGAGGGGATGCTGTGAGAGAGCCCGGGGACCTGCCCAGTTTGCACAGGGCACTTGCCTTTTGGCTCTGGCCAGTTGCCACCACGGGGAATGAGGACGCAGAGTGCCAGCTATTTTGATTTTTTCAAGCAGCTTTCTATCTGGGTTTGGGAATGTCTTATTTTTCAAATGACAATAATCAAGTTTTCAAACACACTGTGGACCAGCAGTGGGTGATTTCCTGCCTCCACGGTCCACACCACCAGCATAAAATGGAGAAACTGAGGCTCAGGAGAAGAGAGTCAAATTCCTCTTCCCTCTGTCCCACGTGAGCCCTGTTTTGATCTCTGATAGAAGGAACAGCCTTTATCAGTGTTGTACGCAGCCACGATCTCATCCTTCAGCTGTTAGAAGGGCAAGGATTTTCCGAGTTTACACTAATGGAGATGACAGGGCAGGGACCTAAGCAACAGGGACTATAAGGCTCAGGGTTCTTTTCACATCGCCCTGAGAGGAGGGGCCTGTGGAGGTTGTCCCAAGGCATGTGCCCACTCTGGGAGCTAGCTCTGCCTGGATGGACACTGGTTGTCTAATCGGATTAGATCCAGCATCTCCAAGAGCCTTAGTCCAGCACTGGCTGGAGCATTGCTTGAAAACCAGTCTAACAGTAGCATGGGGGGAGGGGAGTTGGGAGGAGCACTGCTTCTAACATGGGGGCCCCCTTACCCTTGCTGCTCTCCACCTCCACCCTAACTGCTCTGGCTCTCTGGTCTGTGGCTCATCCATCTACTCTAGCACTGGCACAAAGAGGAACATGCCTTAGCCTCTGGACGTGCAGAGGAGCGGCTTGTGCCCTTTACCCTGTGGGTGCATCTCTCCCCGTGCAGGTGCGCTACCCCATCACCCAGACCACACTCATGAGTTATATGGGGCAGCTTACAGGCCCCCTCTCTGCCCCATCGGGTTCTTGTCCCTGGCCACCACAGCCCAAATAATTCCATCGTCTGAGGACACACTTCCTCTGCTGATGGTAGGCTGGCCAGGAGCAAGGTCAGGAGGGTTGTCACGTCATGTGGTAAGATCAGTTTGGAGATGTGGCCTCAGTATTTTATATGTGGTGTTGTGGGGCAGTGGTTAGAGCTGGATTCAATCTATTCTCAATTAGTCTGTGTAATGTTCGTTAAAGATCACCTGCTCTGCCGACTGGTACAGAAGCACAAACGGAAGGAAACCTTTCTGGGGACACAGGAAAGCATCTCAGGGAAGGTACTATTTGGGTTGGGTTTGGAAGTTAGAATAAGACCTGAGCCTGCAGTGCATAGGCTCTGGAGGAATGCCCACCTCCTATCAGCTCTGTAGCTTTGGGCAAGTAACTTAACCTCTCTGAGCCTCAGTTTTCTCATCTATAAAATGAGACTGATTGTATCCACCTCACTTGATTATTTTCAAGATCGGAGATGATAATGTAGTATCTCTGTTCAGAAGCAGTAGCTTTTGTCGTGATGTCACGCGACCACCTGACTTAGTACCCTGGGCAGGCTTTCCAGAAGACTGCAGGTGTTCCGACTACTGGTCTCAATTAGAGTACCATCTGGAGCTCCATTATCTTGCTTCGTAGATGGTGAATTTTTTTGGTTCAGAGTCTGACACCACTCCTCGCACCACGCCCAGGGAGAGGAGCCAGTCAGAAGTTTACCTGAGTCTCTGCAGGTGCAGGAAAGAGAGAGGCCAGACCCATGGGAGAAGGTGGAGAGGAAGGGAACAGGGAAGGTTCCAAATCCTGCAACAGTTAAATGTTAACGTAGGTGTCGGCATAGGAAGTGTCTTCTAATGACAGAAGGAAACGAGGGAGTTTGTCAATCATCTCCTGCTTAACAGATACAGATGTATTCATAATTATCCCTTGCCTCGGGCCTCGAGGCCCAGGTGGGCTCCAGAAGGCCTGTGTTCCTGCCAGATAAGAGTCCTTAAGGAACATCATGTAGACAATTGGAATGCCATTTATCGCGCAAAACACAATAAAACCCTGAGCTCTCTTCCTGTCTCAGAGACCCATAAATTATGAAAATTATACCTGCCCTAGGCCACGGACATATTGTTTTATTAAAGTTCCGATGAATAAACTTCAGGCTCTTAAAAATGTCCTCTCGGCTTTCATCTAGCACACACCCCAGCATGGAGCGGTCTGCCTGGGTTCATCGGATTACCTCACAGAGGTACTTTGGGAAGTGGAGTTCATTTGAAGGTGCGGGTACAGCAGGCTAGAAGCGCCAGCTGGGGAGCTGCAGGGGCAGCTTAAGGCTTCCTGGCCAGACTAGAGCTACCAGCAGGTGGGGGTCTTGTTTTCTTGCTCCCAAAGCGGGATACCAACCGTCCCCCTCCTGGTGGAATGAGCACCAGGCTCCTGCTGCCCTTTTAGGAGTATGCGGTTATGGGCATAGAGAGGGCAGAAATTCTGCTTCTTCCCCCTTATTTTAAAATTCATTCACTAGGCTCCATCTAGCCAATCCTCTTTTTCTGACCCAAATTGAGCTGCTAACCCCTAAACTCCCCGTTTTCCCCATCCACCCCTAAACAGATGTTGGGCATGCGACCACATCTCGAACCTCAGTCTGTTCTGTACCTCTCAGAGGGAACAGACGACGGTGTCTGCCATGTATTGTTCAATTCCTGGCAAAAAGAAACGGTTCAACAAATGCTAACCCAGAGCCATTTCATAAGCAGTCTCAGGAAGGGAGAGACAGGGGAAGAAAGTGTGGAACTGTTTCTCGGGACAGGAGTTTTTAAAATACATGCGCCTGTTCATTCAAACAGCATTTGGATTGGGGAAATCCTAAGCACAAACAATGTGTGTCGATTTTAATTTTTAACCTCCAAACACTGGAAACAAGATAAAACCAGGGGCAGGCCAAGCATCAGGAAATCCAAGACTGCATCAAAGCCTGGCATACAGCATTCGGGACTGAGGTGATTAAAAAGAAAAGCATCTGCAGTGGGACACTTACCTTGTCAGCACAGTAAGACTTCGGAGCCCAAATTACTCTTTGTCCATCATTTGGGAATGGGACAGGCCACATGGTCTAGCCAGGGAGATGGGAGCTTATCTTTATGAAAGTTCTAGAGCAGACAGGACCACAGTGAGTACAACATCCTCTGTGCTCTCTTAGGGGTCCTTGGAATGGGCTTGGATATCTCATAGAGGACCCTGGGGCTTGAACAAAGAATTAGAAGATGCCAGCTTCTGATGACCTCAGAGAAAACAAGACCTGGGCCCAGGACTCCTCATCTTCTCCCCCTCCATCCCCCTTGACTTTATGTGCTTCACACCAACAGAAAAAAACCCAGTAATCACTCAATTCCTTGTCTTTCAGCAAACAAGAGACATGTGTTTGCATGTTCAGAATAAAAAAGCTCCCCCAGATACATAAACTGAGAAGTGGCCAGGTCTCTACCAAGTCTGGAGGGTGGGTGGGGCAGAGGAAACAGATGGCAGGTACATTAGAAGGGCAAAGCTAAGGCATTCAATGGATGGGAGCCTTCAGAAGTCAAAGGAACGCTTTTGTACAATAGCCACCAATCTGGTGGTAATATGGAAACCAAGGGCTTTCCAAAAGGAAAGAGCTGCAGAATTTTTGTGTACTGGGCAGGTCAGATGACCCTTTCCTACTTCCACTGCCTCCCATATTTGAGTTGCCACCCATCCGTGGGTTCCAAATACACTCCCGTACAGGGGAGGAAGATTTAGCAGCACCTGGCAGAATATAGCCTCACAAGGAAGTGAACAAGCGATGTTCTGGCACAAGGAGCCCCCTCCCTCTGCCCTGTCATCCCGCCAGAGCTGGGGTACACACTTCCATTTGGTGAGTGTTTTTGACAAACTCAGGGTCTTCCTGGGTGAGGAAGTTGGGGGTGTGAACACACAAACACACGACAAACGGCAGTCCTGTGTATATTTAACAATATATATTTATATATATTTTCTAGATCAGTACATTCAGTTTTTAACTTGTTTTTTCTTCACAAACAGAAGAACTCTTACAATAGTAGACTTTCTAAAATAAATACTATTAAAATAGAGCTTCAAAATAAATATTCTATACAAAGGAAACCTTCTGTGGTAACTTTTGTTGTGGGGTGAGAAGGGGCTACAGTGAAGAGGGAAAATGAAGTAAGAATGTGGTGGGGCGGGAACCTTGAACAGCTTTTCTGTTTGTAACACGAAACCAAACCGTGGGGCAGTGAGAAGAGAAAGCAAGGTAGACACCACAGGGGAGTTACCCACAGCGAAAAATGGCAGCGCAAGGTTTGTCATCAACTGTCACAGTAAGCAGAGGGCATGAAAATGCTTACCGAAGGCATGAACCAGAAGGCCGGTGAAGCTTGTGAGATGCCCTAGTGAAGTGTACAGTGCAGAGCTGTGTGGCCCACACTCCATCAGACATCTCCTGGAGCAGCGGGGGGAGAACATGGAGCTTCGAGGGGACGGAATCTGGGTGTTTGGTTCCATCCAATACTTGCCGTGTCGCGCAACCTTGGGCAAGTCATTATCTAACTGGGCCACACTCGAGGTGCATTGGGGACCCACGCAGACTCCACAGCGCTGAAAGGACTAGACATGTCACACGAAGATCTTCTGTTTCTGTTGTTGAAGGGGCCTGTGCCAACAGCAGGGATTGATTGGTCTTCACCTCCTTCCAGCTGAGGGCTGTGCGAAGCAGCCGTAGTTGCACCCCCCTGTCCATCTGGAAGGGTTTTGCTGTTGTAGAGCCAGTTCCCCAGGGTACTTCTTCGAGTGCTGGACCTTCCCAGACCCACCCTCAGGGCAGGAGCAGCCAAGGCCCACTAGGACCTGTGTCTTAGACCCATGCTTGTGGACTGTACCCCCCGGTGCAGGCAGAACCACCCCCCAACCCAGGCTGAACAGAAGTGGGAACCAGCTGGGTCTTCTCAAAAAAGGTCCAAGACGAGGCACAATCCAGCCAAGCAAGCCGTTGGTGACGGAAACAATCAACTGGAAGCAGCACCCACCGAAACGTGTTCCTCGGTGGACCTCGACTGGCCCCTGGGCAAGCCAGTTTTGTTTTTTTGCCAAGAAGCTGTGAAAAACATGCTGAGAGCTTGCCCTGCATCAGAACAGGGAGAACCAAAGCTGCTTCCTTTACCACTGAGCACAGGGGACCCTGGGAGCTCGGCACACATCTATCTAGCAGGTGAAATGCAAACCAAAAGAACAAGCCAAAATAGGGAAGCAAATAAAGAAAAAAGAAATCTAAAACCAGAAAAATCTGTGTTTACAACTATGTACACAAAGTCAGGGTTCATCAGGGGTTAGGAGGCTGTTTGCCAGGAAACAGGATCTGTGTAGATAGAGGGTCGATGGGGTAGGTGTGTAGTTTGTGTGTGTGTGTGTGTGTGTGTGTGTATACACAGCTTATGTAAATCAATTCTCCACAGAAAGGGTGTGTAGAACACCAAGATCACCAAAGTGCAACTTGCCCCTGGGTCAAGTTCCCCATAGAGATATTTGAGAGAGGGACCCTGGGAAAAGTTCTGAGGCCTCACCAAGAATGGACGCATGCCCTTCTGTCGTGGGGGTAACCTCTGCACACCTATTCTGAGGAAAACATCTCCAGTCCCTTCGGTACACATCTGATACATTCACTTAGTGGAAGTGGTTGGCTGAATGTGTTTTTCCTACCATTCCCTCCTATTTGTGCAAGAACATCCATACATCCATCGCGACTGTGGCAAGGGCAGCTACATGAATCAGCCTTAGAAAACACAGATGCAATATTTCATACTTTTTACAAGCTAGCAAATGTTATATAAATAAAGCCTAAAGTAAGACCCTCCCCTCCTTTCCTCCAATCAATAAATATCTACAGTTACGATTAACTTATTCTAAATCATAAGATGTCACTACTAGTCTTCAAGAAAGAAAAAAAAAGTCCTTGAGAAGCAGTGGTGCTTGCCAATCACAGCTACCTGCCTCCTCGCCTCCATCCGGGAGGCGGTTCTGTTCCTACAGAACAGACTGGAAATGCCGCACACGCTCTGCCTAATGCACTTCCAGTTTCACCTGGGGTAGCTTTTCGGACCCAGGCCACTTCCTCTCATGGGGCTGGGAGGACACACAAAATATCACAAGAGGCAAAAAACCCTCGCACAACAGCTAGGGAGGAAGGACCAGACACAATATAGCTTTTGCATGCAACAAGTACCTACCCACTGGACGTGCTGCGCTGAGTCCTTTAGCACCTTGAGAGAGAGAGAGTTGCTACGTCTTTGGGGGCTCTTGGGAGGGGGTGGTGTGGCCATGCACAGAAGCAGGGCTCAATCCCCCAAGAAGCCCCTGGAAAATCCACCCCCCCCCCGTCTTCTTACTCCCCCACCAGGGCTTCCTAACACTAAAATAGACTCTTTTCTCATCATCTGTCTATTTACATTAAAGATACAGACACATCACTGTACACAAAAGGCTACGACAGCAAGCAGCAGAGTCAGAAGAGAAGGAACCCACGCCCAGCTCGGTTCTACCGCCGCTCTGCCAACGGGAGGTGCTGCCTCTCTTCTTTGCTGTGAAAATCCTCTTCTTGGTGGGAAGGGGGACTGTGTTCCTTGAGGTTGCTCGCCCCCCAGATTTTGAAATCAGCCCTTCCTGGGGGTGGCCCAAAAGGAAGCAAAGTGTTTTATTATTATTTTTCTTTAAAACACCGTTATAGCATCTGGTTTCATTGTTCTATAAAAACATAATGACTGGATCCAGAGGCCACAGCCTCAGACTCATTGGCAAAATGATATTTGGTCTCGCATGTGCCGCCCCAGCCTTCTCTACCCGCGGAATTTCTGGAAAGGATCTGGGTAGAGAGAACACGGGACACGTAGTGGCAGGGGAGTCTGTGACTCGGTGGGAACTGAAGGACGGTGTTCTGAGCGGAACACCCCCAAGAGTCAGTGATGAAGCAGGAGGGAGGAATGCACTGGGCAGTGGCTCCTACGTCCATCTGCGGCTCCGGGGAGGCAGAGCGAGAGATGAGGCCTGGACTCCCTGGCTCTGAGGGGGCTCCCCAAGCGTATACAACTGGGGTTGCCAGGGTCTTCTCCGCCTTCCCCAAGGTGCTGGGGCAAACTGGGGTGGAGGGTGGAGGAGGAGAAGTTTGAAAGTCAGGGTTCCAAGGGTCTTCTTCCGAGGTCCGCTGGTCACTCAGTAAATGATTCCTCCCGGGCAACCAAAGAGAAGGGAAGAGCAGGGAGAGAGGGGGAAGGAGGAGGACCTGGGAAGGCATTTAAGCAGCTGCAACTTTCGGATGTGTCCACATCTGTGTTCCGTCTTCTGAAAAAGAACCAACCCCCCCCCCCGCCCCGCAGCCACACCACGCCCCTGCCACTGTCTGACACAAAGTTCCAGGACCCTGAAAAAAAACAAAAAAACAAAACCCAAAGTGCTCCTTCATCCTTTTGGGGAAGAGAGGGTGGGCGATGGTGGTCTCCCATTTCTTCAGAAGCGGAGGATGGGGAGTGGGCAGACCAGCAAGATAGGCCTCAGGACACTAAAACCTCTGGCCTTGCCATGGTCGTCTCAGGTGTCAGAAGGGAACCAAGTTCCAGGGGTAGCAGCACGGGGGCTTCGACCCACAGTGTCAGAAGGACTTGTCGAGTCTGCTGGCCTTGGCGTCCCCGGCAGCCGCCTTGCAGATGACGCTGTTCGTGTGCTTGCAGCGGCATCCAGGGCGGCGCAGGCGGTCGTAGCCACGCTGGGCCAGCTTCACGCAGCCGGTGGCGGGCAGGTAGCAGAGCAGGCACGGCAGCACCAGGGACAGGGCGCCCATGAAGGACCAGCGGGCGCAGCAGTTTGAGCGGGAGCAGGAGCAGGGGTGGTCGGCGCAGGAGCCCTCGTCGTCCTCGTTGGTGCAGTGGTAGAAGACGCCTTGCACCAGGCACATGCAGGTGCCGTAGTTGACCAGGGTCTGGGCCGAGCACAGGCACTCCTGGTTGCAGACCCAGCAGGAGGGCAGTGTCCGGGGTGAAGCACACTCCTTGCACTTACACTTCCCACAGGCCTCGCACAGCAAGAAGTGCTTGTCCAGCTCCGTTGGGATTGCGGGGCCCTTAAGGTCCAGTGGCTTGCAGTGGACGGCCTTGGGCTGGATGCGCACAGCCCTCGGGGAGGCCTGGTCGGCCACGGGTGGCGGTGCCATGTGGTCCAAGAGACGCTGGTCAGAGGACGTGCTGCTGCTGCTGCTCACGGAGCTGGGGCGCCCGCTGAAGGAGATCCAGTGGTGGGTGACGTCCTGGTCACAGCGGGCAGGCGTTGGGGCCAGCTCGGGGGCCCCACCCCGGGTCCGCTTGGTGCCCATGGGGGGCACCAGGCCGGGGTTGTCTATGTAGTCGTTCTCTACGTGGCTGGTCTTCATCTGGTCGATGGGGAGGATGGTGAGTGGGTGTTGGAGGCGGCCGTGGGGCATACGGCTGTCAAGTAGGGGCTGGACCATGACTGAGCTGGGAGTCAAGGGGGCGCTCTGTGGGATCGGGGGCTCCATGGGGCTGGAGGTCCTGGACTGTGCTGAGGAACAGGCTTCTAGGGGCCCTGGGTGGAAGGTGGGGAAAAGGAAGAGAGAGTGGATTCCAGGCATCAGTACTTTGCNGAGTCCAAATGAAACAGGAATGGATTCCCTCAGTGGATTCTCGAGCATCCAGGCTTGGATGATTAATAATAACAATTAATAGTAAGTGGTAAAAATAACACTTAGTCATCACTTAATGGGAGCCAGGCACTCTCCGAAGCACCATATATATTAGGTCACTGACTCTTCACAGTCCTGGACTCTTCACCCTAAAATGGGACCACTATTATTATATATCCCTTTTCCAGGCACAGAAAACTAATGTTCAAAGTAACCTGTCCAAAGGCACACAAAACTATCAACAGAACTCAGCAGGAGTTCAAACCTAGCCCATCCGCATTCTTGGAACTGCTGTGAAATAGGCTCTGTTTTTTAGACAGTTCAGTGGTTATAAACACAGGCTCTGCAGTCAGATCCAAGTTTGAATTCTCACGCCTGCCTAGCAGTGATGCTAGAAATAAGGTTCTGTAATCTCTATGCCCTTAATTTTGTCACCTGTGAAATGGGTTCTTGTGAGGAGTAAATAAGAAAATGCATATCCAGCGCCTGGCATCTTGCCTGGCAGTAATCTCTCGCCACCCCAGAGAGCAACAGTGCAGATTTCCTGAACACCAAAAGGACTGTGTGCCAAGAACTGTGCTGAAGATGTAATGACCAAGACAGCCCCTGTGTGCTCCCATGGAGTGTATCAGCTGGATAAACAAAAGCCTTTATTCCACATAGTCAAAGGAAGGGCTGTATGCGATGCCTGCACATCCAAGATATTAGCTTATTACCAGCACTTCGAAGAGCAGCAACCTCCAGTGGCTAATAACCCCCGGCTAGGTGCACTTCTGACAACTTGGATGGGAAATCCTCTCGAGGGGCACTCACATCACCCATTTCCAAGTGCTGAGCCGAACATTCAGCCTAAATGCTATTTACTAGAATAGCTAAGCCAACTCTGGATCAGTTTCTAATTTCACCGAGAGAGTGCAATTTTAAGTTGGAATCTCGCCAGAGATTCAACTGCAGTGCCTGACACGGAACCCCAGGAAGTCACTTAAATCAAAGAGCGGAAACGGCTTGGTTCAAATTTAGAAAGTGCACATTGTTTTCTATTAGAAGTGCCATTTCCTCGCCTGCTGACCTTTACATTCGGAATTCGGCTGGAGATCAATTTAAAGAAATAGCAGCAGAAGGCCAAGACCTCTGCCCAAAGGGACCTGGTTTGGAATCCAAGAGAATTAGACTCTGGGAAGAGTCCACCAGGGGGTGGGGGTGTTAAGACAGAACAAGGTGCGGGTAGAAGGGAAAGATAATGGTCTTTAAAAAAAGGGACAGACCTCTGGATTAATGTGTTCTAGGATACAGTTTAGTAAATGCTTGTTCATGATGCTAATAATGAATGATGTTCTGTTTAGGAGAGCCGACCCTGCTCTTCTGCTGTTAGTTCATCTGGCCTCAAAGGGGATGCCTAAGAAGGTGGTGGATAGGTTTCCATCTCCAGTTAACCCCCTGCCCTTCTAGACTGGGTACACGGGATGTGCACATCCCAATAATTCAATCACCAATCACGGGAGAATGACACCTTGCCCTGAGTGACTCATCCATGTGTATCAATGTTTACAGACAGTGAGGAAGAATGGGGGGTGGGGATGGGGAAAAGCATTCAGGGCAACTCAATATTCTAGTTCCCTACTTAGAAACAATATTTGATCAGAAATGATTAAATTGTTGACAGAGGGCTTCCACAGATGCTTTCTAACCTGTCTAAAAGAGCGAGCTAGGTCTAGATGCAAAGTTCATGAAGGAGACAAAAACTGAACTTCCCCACAGGGTTCTTGTCTGTATACCCTTTATACTGCAAATGCAGAAAAGTATCAAATCTTTTCTATAAGGTTCAATGTTCAGTCAATGGATATTTCCCAGTTGCAAAGGGCATGTACTATTATTGCCTTTGCTCCCGTGGCCCTACCTACTTGAAAGATGCTGGGATTTCTGTGCAGTTTTTCTCATGTTGGAGAAAGTCTGCCTAATGGCAACACCTGCCTCCTATCAACACATTCCCTTCAGATGAAAGGAGAGTGAGCAACTTCTTCAAATAGGAGACTTCCCTGTGGCAGAGTTAGCCTTAAGTGTCTGGCAGGTCTGCCACCAAGAATGATCATTTCCCAAGGGTGCAAGGGGTGTGAGGATGTCAAATAAACATCTCTGGAAGAGTTCCTCCAAAATCAGGCCAACCACGCAGCAGGGCTTCAGGGAATGCTACCTTAGTCCACTTATTCTTTGCAGGGGTTCGGAAGCCTTGCTTCTAGAAAATGGGTTTAGGGTTGACAGAAGCCGATTAGAAGCCCTGGGTCCACACCATGGGGACTTTGCCTGGAGGAAAAGCTGTGACTTGGCATAAGAATGGAAAATGTTGACAGTGGCACAGGAGAAGACCCTGGTGCCAGCCGAGGACACCCCTAAGACAAAGACAGCCTGATTTCCCTTACTCCACAAGCTCAGGTCATGAAGACCCAGGGTCCTGCCAGCCAAACTGTCAGTGGCATTGTGAAGGCTGTGTTGCTCCATGTAGTTGGGCTTTTTGTCTCTTAGGACTAGGACCGGGACTTGCCATGCTGTTGGAAAAAGTAAGAGGAAAGAAGATTATCCACTCCTCTGTCCCCAGTTCTATTCCTGGGGTTTTTGAAAACAGCCACATTTTTTAGGGATAAAGCAAAAGGCATGGGCAATGCTTAGGGATTTTGGTAGGCCCTGGAATCACAAGGTAGATTAATGGAAGAATCCCACCAGGATGCCAGGGTGGGCACAGCGCCTGCAGGCAATGGGGATGTTGGCATTCACAGACTCCCATCACCCTCCAGAGGTAGCTGTCAACATCTGGGCCTGCATTTATTTGGGGCCAGACACGGGGGTGGGCACTCGGTCCACGATGACTCAGCTCTCTCGGGACATGCTGCATCCAAGATGGCTCCAGCAGGCATATTCCAAAATGCATCTTCCCTGTCACAACCCTGATGTCAAATTCGTTCTGGCCACCAGCTCAGCAAAAAAAAAAACACAAAAACAAACCAGTGGCTGGCTCTGGGTTGCACTGCTCAAAAACTTCCCCAAGCCTCATTGCCTCACCTCCCCATTATCGGGGACTTGCACAGGAGGGGTGAATTCATTTGGCTGACAAAGAAAAATGGCTACTTCCCCAGCAGCCTGTTTGATAACCCCTCCGCATAGCTAAATNAAAAGAAAAGAAAAGAAAAGAAAGAAAAAAAAACCCCACCCTTCAGTTGGTTTAGAAGATCAATCTCTACTCACTGGGACACACCCATCCTCCAGTCTAAGCAATGCTGACGGAACTTAAGTGCAGTTTAATATGTACTCTCTGCTTCCCCTGCAAGGAAGGAAGAGATTTATAATATAAATAGGAGAGAGGAGGCTTTGCCTCATTTAGGCTCTTTGGAAGACTGATGGCCAATTTGGAAGACTGTGGACAGAGAAACAAAGCCAGCACTCCACTTAGCCAGAGAAGCACCTCTATCAAGTTTTAGGTGGCATTATTATGGATTAGCATGAGGAAACTTTTACCTCCACTCACAACTTCGCATGATAAATAATAATAATTGTGGAAGGAGCAGATATTTAGGACCCATATCTTCGTGTCAGGCTCTCTGTGCTAAGCCCTCAGTGCTTTTCTCATGTAATCCTCACACCATCACCTTGGAGGAGAACACCCATTTTGCAAGGAAGAAATGAAGAATAATGCTGGTAGGTGATGAAGGCAAGATTTGAACCCACCCAGGAAGAGGCTCCAGAGCCTGCGGAGTCAGCCCCACAGCCCTGACAGTCAAGGCTGGGTATTCACGTAAAGGCAGGAAAGCACCAATCACTTTCACAGCCATGAATTCTACTAGTCTCCCGCCCCCCCCTCCGTCTGCCACTAGCCCTCTGGGAGCCTCATCAGGCCATCCACGGGCTCTTAACCAAACCAGCAGGGAAATGAAGCCAGACAGGGGTTACATCAGACCGGCCCCCGGTTCAGGGAATTCTCACTGTTCCAAGTGGAGGCTGGGGGTTTGAAATCTGTCATTACAGGAAGGCTCAGAGCTCAAGTTACCTTCGCTTCCACTTCAGTTTTCTTTGCCATCTCTCCTGTCTGTCATCTCGCACACCGCTACTTTACTAAGTGCGTTCATTTTTATTTTTTGTCTAGTCGGATGTGTCTCACCACAAAACAGTCCTCCAAAAGGGAAACCCTGGAGCGGGAGGGAATCCCTTCTCCTTCCTCATACACAGCTGACCTTAAATGAAGGGTCTCTAAGGCACATTCTCAGAAGGGGCTTTCTGGTCCAGGTCTGTGAGGAAGGGAAGGAAGAAGAGGAAGCCAGAAGAGTCCTAGAGACCTGGATGAGCAGGATATGGAAGAGCCCAGAGCACAAGGTCCTGTCTCTGCCACTTGGTGGTCTGTAGCGTTTGTACCTGTGGGAGGGGCTGAGCATCAGGATGTAGACCTTGCAAAGCAGGCTGGCTGAAAAGAGTCAAGGGGCATGTTAAATGCCCACGCCACCCATCCACCCTTCCCCTTGACTTACCCTGGGAAGAGGAGTCGGGAAATACTTGGAAAATCTGACAGTTGTGCTTTGAAAACTATAGGTCAGCAAATGACAGATTGGCAAGAGGCTCTGAATGAATGGGCCATTTCTGCACCAAGTCCTCCCAGCGAAGGCTATTTAACCCTTTATCAGTTCAGAAGAAAAGATCTCTAGACTGCAGGGCCTGCCCATCACTACCACTTGGTTCTTTGTGACAACATCCCAGTTTAGTTAATTAAACTTCACCCAAATAATGACTATTGCCTCAAAAACACTTTAAAAGGTGTGTCTGTGTGTGTNAAGCCTGCCCTTCACTACCACTTGGTTCTTTGTGACAACATCCCAGTTTAGTTAATTAAACTTCACCCAAATAATGACTTATTGCCTCAAAAACACTTTAAAAGGTGTGTCTGTGTGTGTGCTCTGCGGGGGTTGTGAGGAAAGCCAGGGACCTGCCTTCCCTATACTCCACTGAGGAAGACAGTCTCTGCATCTCTGCTGAGAACCGCCCTTGTGGGAAAACAAAGCATTTACGCAGTTGGATTTGTCCGACAATCTTGCTGCTCCCCATCCCTCTCCGGCACTAGCTCACCTCTGGCCATAAACCGTTAGAGATCACAAAAGAAAACAGCTGCTTTTCATCCCTTTGTCCCAGCACCAGCCAGCAGTTCCCAACCCTCTTCTCCTCATCCGCAGTCAGTCAGCTGAGCACCAAAGGCCCAGCACAGGAATGAGCAGGAGAGTCCTGCCGTACTCGGCTCTGGGCTGTCCTAGCTGGCTAGGTGGCTTCACATGTTGGTTTCATTGTATTAGCCCCATAATCGTTGTCTGCTCAGATTCCCTTAAAGAGCCAATAGAAAGCAAGAGCGAGAAAAGAATGGGGCTACATGAAGCCTGTTAGCCATCGGCAGTTTGGGAACTCCTGGTCCACATGGAAGTTAGGAGGGGACCAGAAACCTAGACCCCAAGGGAGGGCCCCCTTTCACGGACACTGAGATTGTTTATCTCACCACCCTCCACCATAGATTTCTAATTTAGACTCTAAAAATAGGCTCTAGCTTACTCCTGGGATGGGGCAGGAGATGACTACCCCCTTCTCCCATCCAGAAAAAGAAAGACTACCGGACAAGGGAAACCACTCTTCTGCAAATGGCCACCTGCCCCAGAAGGGCCCCTTCCCTCCTCCACTAGATCCCGCACATCTGTGCTCCTCCCCCAGTGCCCTTGCTTCCTCCACGGACTGTCCTTGGAAAGAACAATCATGATCGCAGCTGAATGGTGGAGCCTCTTCAACCCAGACACATGTCCCGGATACATCCCCAGCCTTGTCAGCTGTCCGGATCTGCAGGGTGGGCCCAGACCCCTGAGAGCCAAGAATACCCCACCTCTTACATCATGCGACACCCCACACCTCCTGTGTAGGATGTGGCTCCCTTACAACCAGGTCCTCGTCCTAAGTGCCCAGTAGTGATAAGGAGCACAGCCCAGCCCCCTGGGGAAGTTTCTTCTCCCCCACTCTGCAGATGGAGAGACTAAGGCCCAAGCACAGCAGGTTTCCTGGCCACTCATCTGCTCCGACCTGGCCACTAGCTGAGTCTGGAAGGACTCCTACACTTTTTTATATGTTGTTCTTCATCACCTCTTCCTCTGGCTCTTTTGGAAGAGCAAAAATAGACTCCATTGGGGGCCCTGCTTTCCATTCTATCAGGGAGATCCAGGTTGGCCATGAGATGGAAGCTTTCCACTCTTCCCCTCCCCCTGCCTTAAGAACACGTTCTTGTCTACATCCCCATTTCAGCATTTCCAACTATATCCCTAAATTCAGAGGTTTGTGTAAGAATCTTCCACTCAGTTTTCCTCACAAAGGTACTTCTAAATCATGAGGGCTGAGATGACAGGCACCCTGGATTCAGAACCAAATTAAATGCCTTAACTCTCTAATAAGAGTACAACTTCTCTGATGAAAGAAAGGGGGCTCCTTTCCAAGTCTCCTTGATACACAGGAGTCCTACCCAGAAGGATGTCCTGAGGAAAGACAAATGCTTGAGGGGGCCCCACAATAGGGAGTAGATGTCACACCAAGGGCCTTAGCATCAGAATTGGAAGAGAAGTCCCGGGGGGCGCCTGGGTGGCTTAGTGNCCTAGAAATAAATAAAACATTAAAAAAAAAAATTAAAAAAAAAAAAAGAATTGGAAGAGAAGTCCCTATGTGTTCCCCTAAAGTATTAAACTGCAGAGCAAAACATCTCAGGGGCCACTTCTGGAGGTGTTAATGGGTGTTTTTTCCTCCCTTTATGTTTAAATCACTCACTTTTAAATTTTGCTTTGAAAGGCTGCCTTCATTTGTTATTCAAGTCAGCCAAACCTCTGGGCAGAGGCTAGGTCAGGTTTACCAGAGTGGGGGATGGGGGATGGGTAGATAAATAATATCAACTGCACAGAGGGTACAATTCCAAAGAGCCCCATCTCTCCATCTATTCTGGAAGGATTAAAACAAAAAGGACATCTGTGAGCTCCAAATGATCACTGGCCCCCAGTTTCTGTCCCGCTTTAGCTAGGGATCATTCTGTCTCTGTTCTGTCTCCTCCCACCAAGCCCAACCAAAGCTTTAAGGAAGTGTTGCCATTTCAGAATGATGGTAATCTGGAAAAGGTCCTGGGAATGAGGAGGATTTCCACTTCACAAAAAGGGGTAGGACTCCTGGGTTCAGAATCTAAAAAAGAAAAAATAACTAAGAGATGCCTTATGAAAGTCTTCCTCACCTTAACTGACAAGCATTTGTCCATCAAGGAGATTTCAGAAATCTGCCATCAAAATGCCCCCTACCAGGTACTGGGCAAATGCATCTCAGTTGGTCAGTGTGTGTGTGCATTGCTCACATTAATGGGTTTGCCTGAAGCTGCTGGCAAGGGAGGTTGCTCCTAAGGGCTGGCAAAGAGAGGAAACTCAGTTGCACACCAGACAGGTCTACGTCTTTCCCACCCTTCTGCTGAAACTGAGAGCCCTCCCTTTCCTAGTCCACCCCACACCCACATACTTCAGTAAAGACTGAAAATTCCAGATGTTTATGATCCTTTCCTGTGAAGATCCAGAGAGCTCTAAACATTGTGAAATCACCAGTGCAACACTGGGTAGGGCCTCAAGCCAGACTGAGCTTATTACGAGATTGATAAGTCCGTATTTCCTAAATGCACTAGGCCTTCACCTTCCAGCTTTGCATCCCCCAGAGGCTCATCAGAAAGACTGGAGCGCCTTGGTCAGCTCCCGCTCCTCTCCAAACTGGAGAGAATCACGCCACTGATTTGGAGGCATTCGGAAAGTGGGGGTTCCCACTGGATGTGGGCACCCCACTGAACCTACACTTTTCCTTTCACCACTCACCATGTTTGGGGGGGGGGAAGAGTCCTTGAAATCTCAGTGTGCCACAGCGCAGCCTCCTGCCCTCACCCAGCCTTGGCAATATGGATGCCCATCCATAGCTGCTAAATGAGGCAGCCATCAGCTCTCCTCTCTGCTCACCATCCGGCCCCTCCAGTCCAGTTTGCTTCAACGACCATTGCTCAGCCCTCAAGCCCATCGCTCAGCCCTCAAGCCATGCAACCATTTTCGCCTCTCTTGCCTTCTTTGCCCGCAACCCCCAGCCCCAATCAAAGAGAATTGAGAAATCGTCTTCTTGCACAAGAGTAGCTACTGTCTAAATGCTTTTTGATCGTCTGCATGGAGGGGGAACTGGGCACAGCTCAGGCCCCAGTGATGAAGCCAAGCTCCAGCAACCCTGACTGCCCAAACCCGCCTTTGCCCGCCCCCCCCCTTCTTTGCCCCTGTGGCCTTAGAGATTCAGAATTTTCAGAACGTACCGTCTCTATCTTTCTCTCTTCTCGGTGATGTCAAGCCTGGTACCACCAAGAAGGAAGGAGGGAAAGCGGGAGCCTTATCTCTCCTACGCACGCAACCTCTTCCTCCAGCTCCCACACGCCCGGCGTTATGTAAACGCACCTTCAGCCCCCACCACAGCCCCAGCGCGGCCCAGCCCCGGGGCCTGGCACAGCTCGGTGCCCCGAGAAGGGAGGCACGAGGAGGCCGAGGAGCCTCTGGCCCTGCAGAGGCCGAGGAAGGGAAAGGCAACTGCAAGGCAGTTGCACAGCATAAAATGCAGCAGGAGAGCAAAGGTCAGACGGCGAGGAACCGCCTCGCCAAAGAGAGGGATCAGAAATGCCCAGTCCCGGGCCAACCCCGTGCTGACCATCGAGGGGGAGGCAGAAGGTAGAAGACCCAGTCTGTCACGGCTCCGAAGGGAAAAGGGAGACCTACGTCGAGCATAGGCCGCTGCAGCGGGCTGGGGAGATCTGGGCAGAGCTGGCACCGTGGGCACGGAGCCCGGGGTGGGCCAGCCGCCCAGGGCAAGAGCGCCCGCCCGACCCAAGAGGTGGCTCCTGACCGAGCCCAGAGCCTCCCGTTCCAGCGCTCGAGGCGGGTGGTGGCATGAGGGGGAAAGAAACCAGGCCAGAGGCAAACTCTCGGGACACGCACGGGGCTTCCTGAGTCGCAGAGTGGAGAAGCCGGGCTTGGCATTATCCCGGGGTCGGAAACTCCGGTGCCAGGCTGTGAACACCCCCGGCGCCTTGCCGGTCCAGCCGAGGGCGTCAGGGAGCTGCGGAACACCGCAGTGCTCAAGGAGGCGCAGGGAGAGGAAAGGAACACTGAGGCGCGCCTAGAAATAGCGCACCATTTGCCCCAGCCGGAGGGGGAGTCGCGTCGCGGCTCAGAGGGGGGCAGTTTCGGATTCCGAAACGGGCCAGGGACTTACTTTGAGGAGCCGCAGAGCCATAGGCATTGCTCCACGCCTGTGTAAATCTCCGAACCAGGGCGGGTCAGACGCTGCTGTCCTCGCAGACGTCGGCGGGAGAAACCGATAGGGCTCCTTGCGCTCCGCAGCGCCAGCTCCGCGCTGTCAGCTCCTCTCGCTGCCTCCGCGGCGGTGTTGCAACCACTGCCTGGGAAAATGGCTTTTTTATGAATGGGAGGGAAGGGAGCTCCAGTGCGCACGCGCCCCGTTCGCGATTCTATGAATGGGTGGGCACAAGAGACCCCGCGCGCGCATGCGCCGCGCTCCTTTTTTTATGAATGGGGGGCCGGAAAAGGACTTAACCCCTGATTGCTGGGGCTGACTCTAGCTCCTCCTGAGGCCGTCGTTCTTTTACAAAAAGGGGTGGAGGTTGTTGTTGCCTTTTTTTTTTTTTTAAATGAATGGAGGGCGGCGGCGACTGCTGCAGCTGCCCCAGCTGCGCGGGCTGTACCCCCTCCCAGCCTGCGAGAGGAGGTAAAGGCCACCTTCACGCCACTGCGGGCCTAGGCAGGAACCGTCAGTGTCGTTGGGGGGTGGGGGCACTGCGGCCTCTGAGTCCAGGGCGGAGAGCCGGGTGGGGAGAACACACCTAGATCTAGGGATCTCGAACCGCCGCAGGCAGTCGCGGGGAGGTGGGGGATGGCCGGAGATGGGAAGACCCCTGCTGGGGCCTTATCTTTCTCTAGCCTAGGGGCGTCGGGCTGGGGGAGGGGTTTTGAAGCTGCGCTTACCAAATGTTAAGAAAATGTCAGATGTCCGTAGCACATAGCACAGAAAGGCATAGTGAGGTCTGCTTGAGTGAATCTGGTTCCATTACTAAGACAATCTCCCTTGAGTGAGTGCAGATCCCACCCCCCATTTCTTGGGTGTGGACAGCGACAGGACCGAGACCTCTTCCTTCTCCAGTACCCTCCCCGGCCGACGCTGGCTATTCAACTAGGGAAGACCAGGCTCTCGCCTCGCATTGCACCCACCCCCCCATGCCCCAGTGTATAGTCTGCAGTGCCCTGGCGCCCGCCCGCCCTCGGCTGTCCCCACTAGCTGCTCCCTTTTCCACCCCCGTGCCTTTCCCAACCCTAAGGAGCCTCTGCATAGAAGGCCATGGCCCCCTCCTGCAGTAGGGGCCTTTCTTTCCCCAATCATCCCCATCAGCGCCCCTTCGGGGAAGCGGGAGCTGCTGAGACTTGGCCAGGTGGATGGGTGGAGTCGGCAGCATCGCAGAGCTGAGGATGCTGCCGGAGTGGCCATGGGATTAAATAACAACAGGGTTCTTGAGCCCCAGAGGAAATGGAAATGGCCGGGGATCCTTTCTTTGCAGTTAACGATGCTGATGGGGTTATCCCATTAGTCCAGGCCATTGAAAAGAAAAGCCCCCGCCATTAGGCCTGACTCCGGGAAGGCGAGGATCCCTTACAACAGCTTCAGACCCCGCTCCGCCCAGGAACCGAGGAGGCTGTAGCCTAGGGGTGGGGGCTGGGGGAGTCCAGCGTAGGGGGTGGCTTTGATACGGGGATACGAGCTGGGCCAGGGCCTGAATCCCCATTAGTTTCTCTTGCTAGTGTTCTGGCTTCACCGCCAGAGGTTGTGAGCTGTCCTGTCTTTTTCTTTCTACGCCACCAAAGGACTGCGCTTGGCTGTTGTCAAAGGAGCCAATGAAAGGCTCTCATTCTAGGCCAGAAATCTGGCCTGGGGCTGGGGCTGGGGCTGGGGCTCAGGAGATGGCCTGTGGAGGGACATTTTGCAAACCCAGACCAGAACCCAAGGTCACAGAGTCTCAGTGTAAAATGCCTTCTCACTCCTCGGATGTAGCTCTGCAGTGTGATTTACTTACGCTGCTCCTGGGAGCAGAGCTCCCCCTTACCTAGGGGACCTCAGTCTTTGAAGGCCAAGATCTTATTTAAAGTAACAAGAAAAACTCTTTAAGAGGGCAATAGAGTATATATTACAGTTGTTTAGGTTTTCCCTTTGCAGGTACAGAAGTTCAGTATCATTATTCCCATTTGTCAGATGTAGGGATTGAGGTCAAACGCCCCATACCTGCTCAATGGAAGATCTAGTAGATGTAGTGCTGATTTTCCAGATCTTTGCAACTTAGCTCTCTCTACTTTGCTAACAACCCTTCTCAGCATTGCAAACATAAAAACCTGGTTTTTTGTTGAGTCATTTAAGCACACTAAACAAGGAAAGTTGGAGAAGTAATTTTGCAGCCAGTGCTCTCTCTGGGATTTGAACAATTAAAAGGATGGCGGTAAATACATCCTTTCTAAACCATCAAAGGAAAGCAAGATGGTGGTAGTACTTTTTATTAGCTGTCCTCTTTCCTTTATTTAGAGGATTTAGCCAAGAGACAGACGGGGTTCCATTCTGGATCTTTTTCCAATTTTCCTGAAGCATGAGGTAGAGAAAGCACAGCCTTGGTGGGATGGTGAGAAGATGGAGGAACCCCCAGCCCTGGCCTGGGAAGAGCCTCTGATGTGTAAGGAGAGTGTGATTCCAGAGTGCCTGGGAGGTAAGGCGAGGATTATATTCTGCTCCTACTTGGAACGTAAAGAGAATTTTGGGGCAAGTATTCTGAGAAGTGCGTGTATGTTTGTATGTGTGCATTCATTCAGTCATTCATTCACTCACATATCATTCTGTGTAGGGGTCCATCCTGGCTCGGAGGACTCAGTGGTGAGAGACAGTGTTCCCTGTGCTTGTGAAGCTGGCAGTCTTTTGAGGAGGCAGACAGACACTGCAATTTGAGGCTGTGATAAGTGCCAGGAGGGGTCTGAGTTGAGACCTGAAATCTGAGAAGGGGTGAGCCTGAGGGAGGTTGAGGAGAAAGGTCTGGCTGAGGGAGCCTCGTTGGAAGCCCGGTGTGGGAAAGGGCCTGACGTGGAAGTTGTGACGGTAGGCCTCTGAGGCCATAGCTTGGCAAGTAAGATGGAAGTTGGCCTGGTGAGCAGTTCAGATATTATCCTCTTAAGGGTTTTAAGCAGAGCCGTGACACATTCTGTTTTGTGTTCTAAACCTCTGTAGCAGCCCAGAGGCCGGTGGCTGGGGGTGAGGAGATGGAGTGAAAGGTAACAGGGAAATGCAAAATGATTGCTCCTCTGACAGACTGAAGGTGCCATATTTGTTCTTTTGGGTTGGGTGGACAGTAAGCCTGTGCTTTTTTTTTTTCCTTCCTCTTCTGCTTCATTTGATTTTGTTTATTCCAGAGCTGCTGTCTCCTGCCCAGGTATAACTTTTCTGCTAGAGGCAAATCCTAACGGCCCTGCATTCCTGTCTGTGCTAATTATAGTCCTATCACCCCAACCTCAACAGTAAACATCTTCACCCCTACCAGATCGGGGCCAGGGAGTGGGTTTGCTTCTGCGTTTGGCCCTCTGATTAAGCCCCTCGCCTTGCCAGGACCTGGAGCAGAGTCAGTGGGAGTTAGGGAGAGGCAGGAATTCCAATTTGCTGACAGACGTTCAGGGAACACTTACAGTGCTTAGGGCACTTACCTGTGCCCGCCATGTTTTTTTCTATGTACTGTTCCTTTAAAAAGCTGTATGCTGGGTCTTATCCTTCCTCTTTTGTCAGATAAGAAGTCAGAGGCTATGTCTTAATTATTTATTAATTCCACCAAAAATTGTTATGTACTTCTTGTTATGTACTTCCTGTGAGTCAGGCACAGTGCCAGGTGTGCGGTTACAATGAGAAAAAAGATAGATATAATTTTTGCCTTTATACAACTTGCAGTCAGGGGTGAGGGGGGTGGGGGTAGGGTGTGCTTCTCCCCTGTTACCTTCATCAGCACCCTCATTCATTTCTATAGTCCCTTGCCATTTCTCAACCTTAAGTGAAGTACAAACAGATTACCTGCCACCCCTCCCCCCCCATCAGGTAGGGGAGATAAGACATTAAGCATATAATTGATCAAAGACTGATTTAATTACAGTGCTGTGACAGGGAGTGCAGAGAGCAAAGTAGGGGACACAGTGTGGGGGCCCTGGGGAAGCTTCCCTGCAGTTCACATCTGCAGCTTCAGCCAAGCGGGGCCAGAGGCAGAGCTCAGAAGCAGAAAGGGATCTGAGTGCTAGAGGGTGTGTCAGACCGGAGTTAGAGCTCTGTTCCGGCCCTGGCTCCTAGGCTTTCTGGCTCAGTGTGTTCATTTGTTTCAGTTTTGAAGGCCAGAGACCTTGAAAGACAGATGTACAGACACAGACCACGGATTGCTGAAGTTCAGTCCTACCCTTACAAGCTCCATAGCCTTGGACAGGGTCTATAAACTTTATACACCTCAGTTTCCTCCTCTGCAGTATGAAAACTATTAGTAGTACTTACCACAAAGGGTTTAGTGGAATCTGAATGGAAAAAAAATGTAGTGCTTAGAACAGCATCTGGCAAATTGTAAGTGCCAAACATACATTTAGATGATTCTTCAACATACCAGGCCATGTTGATGCAAGGAATGAGTTAGAATTTTAAGAGGAGCTCATTTAGGTGGGCACATCAAAACTTCAGAAAGAGAAAAATAACTAAACTGTAAACAAGGTTTTCATTGCTAATAAATAGTTCAAACAGTAATCCTGTGGCTGTAATCGCTGCTTTAGCACAATTTTTGCAGGACAAAAGTTACAATAGATTCAGCTGTGTGGCTGGGTATTTTAAAATAGTTCACCAAAGGGGCACCTGGGTGGCTCAGTCGGCTAAGCGTCCGACTTCGGCTCAGGTCATGATCTCACGGTTTGTGGGTTCGAGCCCCATGTTGGGCTCTGTGGTGACAGCCAGCTCAGAGCCTGGAGCCTGTTTCAGATGTTGTGTCTCCCTCTCTCTCTGACCCTCCCCTGCTCACACTGTTTCTCTCTCTCTCTCTCTCAGAAATAAATAAAATATTAAAAAAAAATAGTTCACCAAAGAGTTGATTTTAACCCTGGCCAACATAGATGCTTAAATTCCGGTGATAGCACATGTGTTACGAATATAATGCTGAATGTGTGCTGAGTAATGATTCTGTTGTATCAGTAGGGGGAAGAGGTACTAAGCACTTGGTGACTTTGTATAATTCATAATCTCTTCAACCCTTTATTGTATAAAGGGCAGAGTCCTAGCATCTGCTTCAAACAGTTGTCGTGAGCAGTAAGGGAAGGGACATGATGTTTTTCAAGTAACTTAGCTCAGAACCAAGTGCACGACTATTTTTGTGGTCCTCTACTTGATCTGTGTGACAGGATATTTTAAAGATTTTAACTTGGTTATGGTAACGCAGGTCACTGGTTTCCTTTGCCCCAGTTTTCTTCAAAGATCCTTGGTTTTCACTCTTTGCTGAACAGGGCTGTAGAGTGGTTTGCAAAAGAAGCATTCCATGAGACTTCACATAATTCAAGAATAATTTACTCATAGGTGTGAAGGTGAAGTCAGATTTGCACGGTATCGGTTTTGGCTTCTGAGTCAAGATTTTCGCGAATATGTTTATGTGGCACAGTTCAGATTTGCCTTAGTTCAATTTCACATAAACTGTAGGTGCCCTGTTTATTTCAGGTATGGGAGCTACATCCAGAGCAACCATTGAAAGAAGGAAAAACTGCCAAGAGTAGCCCCCTTGGTCCTTTCTTGCAAATCACAGAAATCCCCTAGTAACTTGAAAAATCAGGTAGTATAGTGGTTGGCAAATTCTGGCCTTAGGAATAGACAAACTTAGACTATGCCCAAAGTAATGCCACTTAATTGTTGATGGATCTCAAGTGGGCTACTGGTCCTTTTGTAAAAAAAAATTTTTAATGTTTACTTATTTGAGAGAGCAATAGAGAGTAGAGTGGGGGAGGGGCAGAGAGAGAGGGAGACAGAGAATCTCAAGCATGCTCGCACTGTCTGTGCAAAGCCTCATGTGGGGCTCACACTCATGACCTGTGAGATCATGACCCAAGCCAAAATGAAAAGTCAGACACTTAACCAACCGAGCTACCCAGGTGCCTGAGTTACTGATCCTTTCGACCCTCAACCTTAGCTATATAACGGGCATGATGATTTAGTCCTACTCCATAGGATGGTTCAGTAAATACCTCAGAAACGTCTGTATCCTTCATACACCAGAATGGGGACTCTGGGAGAAACACACGGATAAGGAATGGATGTCTAGACCCTGGGGGTCAGCAACTTTCCAGAGGCCTGATCGTGCTTCATGAGAAAGATGGGAGCTTTGTCCTTCTTCCTGACTTGACAGTTGTGCTTTGAGCCACTTTTTTCTCCCCTGACCTGCATTTATTCCACTTCCTTTGGTCATTTATTCACTTGCACATTCCTTCATTCAACCAATATTTAAGCACCTTCTAGGTACCAGGTGCCACTCCAGGCCCTGAGGAGACAACGGGAAATAAGTGCTAGGAATCCCCTGTTCTCATTGGGATTAGTGTAATGACGGGAGCAGATCATAAAAAGTAAACACCCAAAAAACAACAATTCCAGATGTTGGTAAAATTTACAAAGCCAATAATAGAGGGAGGTGAGCTGGTCCCTTTAGAGAGGTTGGGGAAGCCTCTCTGGGCAGCCTGAGGCTGAAGAGCAGGAGCCACGAAAAGGCCCAGGAAGGCCAGCGTGGTGAACGCAGAGGCTAGGGCTGGCGTGTTCCAGGAGTGCTGACACCTTGGGTCTGAGGCTGGAGTTGCTCATCTCTGCTCGAGGACATTCTGGCCTCCTGCAGCTGACTTGCATCACACTGGAGCCGGCCCAGGCTCCGGACTCTGGAGGACACAGCCAAGTGCACCAGCCTCAGGCCCTGGGGAAGAATTTACAACCACCCTGAGCCTGTTTACCACCTGCCAAGGAGCCCTTGGAAGGCACAGGCTCTTTCTCAAAACCACTTTTTACAGAGCTGTGTACAAAGCAATCCAAACAGATAGGATTTTTTCCCCTTTTCTTCAGTAATCTTTTTTTTTTTAGTATAACATATTAGTTGAACCACATGAAATTGCTGATATTCACCCACTTCTCATGTACAAAGATGGCAATTTCATGCAATTCAACATGAATTTTATATAATTCAACATTCTGAAAACTGCACAAATCAAGTATACAATTCAGTAAATTTTCACTAAATGAACACAACTGTGGAATAAGTGGACAGGTCAAGAAACAAAACACTACCAGCATTCTGGAAGCCACATTCATGCTCCTCCTGTCCGTAACCACCACCATACTCCACCTCCACCCACAAGAGTAATCACCATCCTGACTTTTAGCACCATACGTTAATGTAGTCTAGTTTTTTTTTTTAATCTTTCTATAAATGGAATTCTGTAGTAGATACTTATTTGTGTGAGATTCGTCCATGTGGTTGTATGTAGTAGTAGTTTCTTTTTTGTTGCTATATACTATTCCAAAACAGAGTTGCACTGCAGTATATTTATTCATTCTATTATTGATGGGTATTTATATTGTTTCCAATGTTTACTTTTTTTAAGTTTATTTATTTATTTTAGAGAGAGGGAGAACAAGAGCAGGGGAAGGGCAGAGAAAGAGGGAGAAAGAGAGAATCCTAAGCAGGGCCTGTGAACCTTGAGATCATGACCTGAGCTGAAATCAAGAGATGGAGACCTAACCAACTGAGCCACCCAGGGGCCCCTCCAGCGTTTACTTTTATATTTTTATTAAAAATTTGTTTTAAATATTTATTTTTGAGAGACAGAGAGACACAGAGAGAGCAGGGGAAGGGAAGAGAGAGAAGGAGACACAGAATCTGAAGCAGGCTCCAGGCTCTGAGCTGTCAGCATAGAGCTGGACGCCAGGCTCAAATTCACGAACTATAAAATCATGACCTGAGCCGAGGTTGGCTGCTCAACCGACTGAGCAACCCAGGTGCTCCCAGTGTTTCCTTTTAAAAATACTGCTGGGGCGCCTGGGTGGGTCAGTCGCCTGGGTCAGCTCAGGTCATGATCTCATGGTTCGTGGGTTTGGACACTGTGTGGGACTCTACATTGACAGCAAGGTGCCTGCTTGGGATTCTCTCTCTCTGTCCCACCCCAAGCACAGTCACTCTCAGAAAATAAACTTAAAAAATAAAAGAATACTTCTAGGGGGCACCTGCTTGGCTCAGTCTGTAGAGCATGTGACCCTTGATCTTGGGGTTGTGAGTTTGAACCCCGTGTTGGGCATGGAGCCTACTTAAAAAGAATAAATTAAGGAAAAAAAAAGAATGCTGCTTCTAGGGTCACTTGGCTGGCTCATTTGGTTGATCATGCAACTTATGATCTTGGGGATAGGAGTTCGAGCCTCATGTTGGGTATAGAGATTACTTAAAAACAAAATATTAAAAATAAAAAAAGAATATGGTTTCTGTTAATAGTCTTGTACATGATTTCTGAATAGATTTAAAAAAACTTTTTAATGAATTTTCTTATGTTTATTTATTATTGAGACAGGGAGAAACAAAGCATGAGTGGGGGAGGGGCAGAGAGAGAGGAAGACACAGAATCTGAAGCAGGCTCCAGGCTCTGAGCTGTCAGCACAGAGCCTGACGTGGAGCTCGAACCCACAAACCGTAAGATCATGACCTCAGCCGAAGTCGCACGCTTAACTGACTGAGCCACCCAGAAGCCCCTTAAATTTATTTCTGAGAGAGAGAGAGCACGTGCACGTGCACATGCTGGGGAGGTACAGAGAGAGAGGGGGACAGAGGGTCTGAAACAGGCTCTGTGAGGACAGCAAAAAGCCTGATGCAAGGCTCGAACTCATGACCGTGAGATCATGACTTGAACCGAAGTCGGATGCTTAATTGACTGAGCCACCCAGCAGCCCCATCCTGTACATGACTTTGTTGAATACATGTTTGTTTATCTGTGGATATACACTGAGGACTGGTTTGGCTTTAGTGAGTACTTCCAGGTGTCCCAGGTGGTGGTGCTAAGTCACACTCTCTGCCTTGCTTTATTCCGTGTTTCCTTGCTGTCTAGCTCTTGGGTCAGCTTCTGTGAAAAGAATGAACAGAGCGGGGATAATCATGACATGATTCATGGGATGAGTCTCAGATTGTGTAGTGATTAAAAGCACAAGTGGGTTCAGTTGTTACTCAGCACCTCTATTTACCTACTAGCTCTGTGACCTTGAGCAAGTCATCCAGTGTCACTAGGCCTTAAGTTCTTTATCTATAAAGTCAGATAAATATAGTAGTTCTTATCTCTCACAGGGTCTTTTAGTCACCCCTTTAAATGTTTGTGAACTGCCTACTGTGTGCTGGGTTCTGTTCTTGGACATTGAATTCAGGGGGTGAACAAAACAGAGGAGGCTTTGCCCTCATGGAATTTACACTCGAGTTAGAGGAGTGTAATAATAATGGAGCAAAATTATTTATATATTTTTTTAATTTTTTTTAAAAAATTAAAAAATTTTTTTTAAATATTAAATTATTATTTATTATAAAGAGAGATAATAATGGAGCAAACAAATAATTAAGATAATTGCAGATAGTGATAGGTGTTATGGAGGCAGTAAAACAGGGTGCTATGATCAAGCAATGAGGGGAGGGTAGTAGGGAAGTCAGGGTGGTAGTGACTGAGCTGAGACCCAAATGACCAGAAGGAGGCAGCTATGGGTGGATCTGAGGGAAGAACACTCTATGCAGGAGGCCTAGCTGGTGCAAAGGCCATGAGGTAGGAACAGGTTTGGTGTGTGTGAGTTGCAGAAAGGAGGTTGATACTGCTGGAGCGGAGGGACTAATGGGTGATAAGTTTGAGATATAGCAGGAGAAATAGGCAGGACTCAGGTCGTGCAAGGCCTTGAGGCCATAGTAAGGAGTTTAGATTTTACTTTTTTCAGGTTTTATTAAAAATTTTTTAAATATTTATTTATATTTGAGAGAGTCAGAGCTCAAGCAGGGGAGGGGCAGAGAGAGGCAGACAGGGAATCTGAAGCAGGCTCCAGGCTCTGAGCTATCAGCAGAGAGCCTGACATAGGGCTTGAACTCGCAAGCCATGAGATCACGACCTCAGCAGCAGTCAGATGCTTAACTGACTAAGCCATCAAGGCACTGCTCAGTTTTTATTTTTAAGTAATCTCTATATCCAATGTGGGGCTCAGACTCACAACCCCCAGATCAAGAGTTGCATGCTATACCAACAGAGCCAGCCGGCTGTCCTGCATTTTATTTTGTTTTATTTATTTTATTAAAAATTTTTTTTCTTAATGTTTTGTTTATTTCTGAGAGAGAGACAGAGAGAGACAGCGTGAGCAGGGGAGGGTCAGAGAGAGAGGGAGACACAGAATCTGAAACAGGCTCTAGGCTCTGAGCTAGCTGTCAGCACAGAGCCCGACATGGAACTCGAATCGATGAACTGTGAGATCATGACCTGAGCTGAAGTCAGACTCTTAACCAACTGAGCCACCCAGGCGCCCCAGAAAAGGCCTTTGAAGGCAGCTGCATTTAATGTTCTCTGACATGGAGAAATGACAAGTAAATAATCTGTGAATGAATGAATGCAAATTGTCTAATGAAACTGGGGACAGCTTCTTGGGGTATGGAACACTTGTTTCTGGGCAAAGCACCCTTCTCTTAGTGAGGACGTTGTCATTCCTTTACTATCAGTATTTATGGTGCTTCTGTTAGGCGCCAGGTGCCAGGCACTGTGTAGATCTGTGAGTATAAAGGGTGCCATTCTTCCCCTCAAGGAGTATCCAGTCTAGTGACACATACGTTCATCAAACAATTGAACAAATATAAATATAAAATGACAACAGGGGCGCCCGGGGAGGGGGGCTCAGTCGGTTAAGCATCCGACTTCAGCTCCGGTCATGATCTCGTGGTTTGGCAGTTGAAGCCCCACGTCGGGCTCTGTGCTGACAGCTCAGAGCCTGGAGCCAGCTGTCTCCCTCTCCCTCTCTGCCCCTCCCTGGCACATGCTCTGTCTCTGTCTCTCAAAAATGAATAAACATTGAAAAAAAATTTTTTTAAATATGAAATGATAGCAGTGAAAAGTGCTCTGCCAGAGAGGTATTAGTACCCTGAAGGTATGTAATGAAGGCTGACGCTCTAGGAAAGTTCCTCTTGTATCTAGTGATACCTGAGCTTAGCCCAAAAGGATGAGTGGTGTATAGGTGGGTTTGGAGGGTGGCCGGAGAAGTATTCCAGGCTGAGAACAGCATATACGAAGGTGTGAGGTAGGAGGGAGTGTGCATATGAACCCAGGGATTTAAGATAGGGCCTACTGTGACTAAAGAACTGAAAATGAAGTGGACTCTGGTTCCAGAAAAAGCTAGAGATAGGGAAGAGGGGATAGAAGGCTTTGGAGGCTGTGTAAGGATATGTAGTTTCTTACATATCCTTATTATGTAAGACCATGGGATACTATTAAAACTATTAAAGCTGTGGATGTTTGTGTGTGAGTGTGCATGTTAGAGAATGTGTCATTTTGGCTACAGCGTGGAAAGTGGATTAGAAGGAGCCAGAATATATTCTGGTGACTTGCCCAGAAAGGCCTCTCAGCCCTAGAGGTGATAACGAAGGCCAGTTTTTCCCAGTTGCTGAGTGTTACGCTATCCTGCTGGCTTCCTGACACTCTGGCCACATGTTTGCAAACCCTTTATCAAACTCTCCTCAGGTGACCGAATTTGTTCTGTTTGACTTTATGGAGAAACCACACTGACAAGATAAAGCAGGAGGAAACTTTGGCACTTATTCAAACTCCCTCCTTTATTTTATATGTAACAAGCACATGTTACATTTTCATTTATTTATTTTTTAAGTTTTTTTTTTTTTTTTGAGAGACAGAGAGCAAGTGTATGTGGGAGGGGCAGAGAGAGAGAGAGAGAGAGGGAGAGAGAGGGAGTCCCAAACAGGCTCAGCACTAAACGAGGAAAAAACAATTGAAAAAAAATATTTTTAGAGAGAGGAGAGAGAGAAGGAGAGACTCTCAAGCAGGCTCTGCTATGTCAGCATAGAACCCGATGCAGGGCTTGAACTCACTAACCTCAAGATCATGACCCGAGCTAAAACCAAGAGTTGGGTGCTGAACCGACTGAGCCACCCAGGCGCCCCTGATCTCTAGCCAGTCTGGAAAGCTTTGTGTTTTCACTGCAGAGCAGTGCATTTCAGTTTGCATGTTTTTATATAAAAAGAACTGAATTAGTTAGATTTCTTTCTGTGCCATTGTGTTATGTGTTATGACTATTTTTTAGAGCAGTTTTAGCTTTATAACAAAATTGAGAGGAAAGTACAGATATTTCCCATAGACTCCCTGCCCTCATGCATGGCCTTCCCTGTGTGCTGGTTTTTATTTTTGCTTTTCCTTCTGCTTTTTTGTCATGTGGATTAAGTTTTTTAATTTTAATTTTTAAAAAAATGTTTTCTCTTTATTTATTTTTGAGAAAGAGATAGAGTGCAGGTGGGGGAGGGGAAGAGAGAGAGGGAGACTTAGAATCTAGCAGCTCCAGGCTTTGAGCTGTCAGCACAGAGCCCGATGTGGGGCTCAAACCCATGAACTGTGAGATCATGACCTGAGCTCAAGTTGGATGCTTCACTGACTGAGCCACTCAGGCGCCCCAGATTGAGTTTTTAAAAAAATCATACCATTCTTTCCTATTGATTGCTTTGGAAGTTACAGTCTCTCTATTCTTTTAGTGGATCCCCTAGAGATTTAAAACTTAATCACAATTTCTGCCCTCAAACTATATAATACAAGGGCCTTAAATTAACTTACATCCTTAAGTCTCCAACTTCCCTCTCTCACCCCTTTATATTCTATCATAGTTCATACTTTTCATTCTTATTTTTTCTTTCTTAGGAGGGACTTACTATTGTTTCTTTATATGGTCAGATATTGTTCATTGGTGGCTTACAGAACCACTAATTTCTTTGTTCACTGTTTCTTTGTATAAGAGCATCTGTCTGAGATTGCTTTCCTTCTGCCTGAAATTCATCCTTTAGAATTTCCTTCAGTGTCTGTTGGTAGTAAATTCTCTCAGTTTTTATTGGGTTGAAAATTACTTTCTTTCACCCCCATATTTAAATTTTTCAATCAGATCCTTGAGCAACAGCTAACTTGTTCTCAGCACAGTGAAGATACCCTTCTGGTTTCCACTGTGACTGCTGAGAAGTCTTGTGTTGGTCTCACTGCAATTACTTTGTTGTTGATCTATATTTGTCCCAGGCCCTCTGCAGTTTCACTGTGATATAAGGACTTGTGAATGTATTTTTCTTCATCCTTCACGGGATTTCTGAATTCACAGTTTTCCGTCTTAGAATATTTTGGAAAAGTTCTCAACATGGCCAGCACTAGAGAAGCCAGGGAGGTGCGTAGGGCACCAAATTTAAGGAAGTACTTATTGTTGAGTTTGTATAAATGCAGAATTGGTCCTGAGAAGTGTCTAAAATAAATTTTATGCTCTAGGTACCTCACCCACTTCACTCCTGTCCTGGTCCTGATTCTACAAACACTTGTCTTCTTTATTCTTTATTTTCTTCTGTAAATGCAATTAAATATATACTGGACAATCTTATTTTGTTCTCCAGTATCACATATGTAGTTCTTTGTATTCTTCATCTCTCTGCATCTTTGGGTCACTCATTAGATTTCTTCAGATCCATTTTCTAGTAAATGAATTCTGCCTTTAACAGTATCTAATCAGGGTGCCAGGGTAGCTTAGTCAGTTAGGTGTCTGACTCTGGATTTCAGCTCTGGTCATGATCTCATGGTTGGTGAGTTTGAGCCCAGCATTGGGCTCTGTGCTGAGAGTGTGGATCCTGATTGGGATTTTCTTTCTCCCTGTCATTCTGCCCCTTACCCGCTCACACTCTCTCTCTCTCTCAAAAATAAATAAATTTAAAAAATTAAAAATAAACAGTATCTAATCTGCTATTTAATCCATCTTTGTTTTAATTAAAATTTAAAAAAATATTTTATTTATTTTTGAGAGAGAGACAGACAGAGCATGAGTGGATGGAGGAGTAGAGAGAGGGAGACACAGAATCTGAAGCAGGCTCTAGGCTCTGAGCCGAGCCTGCCACAGGGCTAGAACCCACTAACCGTGAGATCATGACCTGAGTGGAAGTTGGACACTTAACCAACTAAGCTACCCAGGTGCCCCTTAAATTTTTTTTTCCAAAATTGGCTTGGTATCTTTTATAATCTTTTACCCCTGGCTCATATGTTTAAGGCTCATGTTTATTTCTTGAAATATATTACATACACTCACCCATTTTCTGTACTTGATAATTTTTATGTCGTATTTTTGTGGATCTGATTAGGCTGTCTGTTGTTACTGCTGGTTCTCACTTATGGTGCCTTGTTTCCTTGTGTGTTTTGTAATTTTCAGCTTTAGGTGCAATTTCTTGGAATTTTATGGGCATTCCTTAATGTATCAGTTGAAATTATAGTCCTTTAGAGAGAATTTGTATTTGCTTTTTACCATGCTAAGCTTTATTCCTATCTAGAGCTACTTAAATTTTCTGCTTGAAGTTTTCAACTATATAAGGTAGTATGAATTCAGTCTATAAAGTCATATGAAAGTTGGTTTATAGTTATGAAGTTTCAGGGGAGATTTTGTTTTTCTTTGCTTATGCAATATCAGTGTTTGACAAACAGATTTCCTTGATGCCCCTTCTGTGCCTTGGATATAGTTCTCACTCACCCTTACATTGAAGCTATAACTTTTTGTGGACCCTTTCCAGGAGCTCGCTCCTATTGCACTTATTATCTTGTGTGGTATTACCTTCTGCCTGCCTCTGTTGCCTTCTTACCTTGTATCTAATGTCTTCCTCATTCTTTGTATTTATCAGAATGAAAACTTTATGTTACCAGGTTATTGTAGATGCCCTAAGGTGAAAGCTGTCTTGTGCACTCACTTATGTTCCAGAGTTCTCATTTTCTTTCCTGTTCTTCCTTTTTTTATCTTAGCCTCTGCATAATTTTTAAAGGTTTATTCGGAGACAGAGATAGAGCATGAGTGGGGGAGGGGCAAAGAGAGAAAGACGGAGACACAGAATCTGTAGCAGGCCCCAAGCTCTGAGCTGTCAGCACAGAGCCCAGTGCAGAGCTCAAATCCACCGTCTTTGAGATCATGACCTGAGCCAAAGTCAGGTGCCCATCCTAGGTGCCCTGGCCTCTGCATATTTATTACATTTTTCCCCAATTCAGTGATGTATTTTTGAAAAAGTTACATATTTTTGATGTAATTTGAAAAATTTTGAAAAAATTTTATTTGAAAAAATAAATTTTTTGATGTAAAAAAATTCTGTATTTTATTCGATACTAGGCATTGTTTTCATTGAGAAAGCCATCCAGGGTATTTTGGTCGCCATACCATCAGAAACTGAACCAATTATTTTACATTCCCAGTGAAAGAGGTAGCATGATGTAGTATAAAGACTTGGAGGCTAGACCATACTGGGTTCAAATTTATTCTTTTAAGACCAACGTGCCTGGTTGGCTCAGTTGGTAGAGGAAGCAACTCTTGATCTCACGGTGGTGAGTTTGAGCCCCAGTGTATGATGTAGAGTTTACTTAAAAAAAAAAAATGCATGAGGTGCCTGGGTGGCTCAGTCAGTAAAGTGTCAAACTCTTGGTTTCAGCTCAAGTCATGATCTCACGGTTGGTGGGATTGAACCCCGCATTGGGCTCTGCATTGACGGTGTGAAGCCTGCTTGGGATTCTCTTTCTTTCCCTTTCTCTCTGCCCCTCCCCTGCTCATACTCTTTCTCTCAAAATAAATAAATAACTTCAAGAAAAATTCTTAAAAGGACTCTATGAAGTAGGTACCATTTTTATCTTCATTTTATAGATCAAAAAACCTGTGTAAGGCCACACGATAGGAGGAAGAGCCAAACTCATCCATGTAAGAGACTGGAGCTTATGTTTTCACCTTCAGTGCTAGTCTATCTTTCTAACAGAACAGATCGCTGAGTCCTAAAAATCAATACTTATCTTAATATAAACGCACTGAAATATTTAATGTGTGGGGTGGGGGTAGGGGACAAAATTGAGCTAGGGTCATCGGGCTGGCGCAGTCAGTAGAGCATGTAATTCATGATTTCGGGCTTGTAAGATCAAGACCCTCACTGAACATAAAGCTTACTTAAAAAACAAAACAAAACATGATAGGCGTGCCCAGGTGGCTTAGTCAGTTAAGCGTCCGACTTTGGCTTAGGTCATGATCTCGTGGTTCGTGTGTTCAAGCCCCGCATCAAATTCTGTGCTGACAGCTCAGAGCCTGGAGCCCGCTTTGGATTCTATGTCTCCCTCTGTCTCTGCCCCTCCTTGACTTGTGCTCTCTCTTTCTCTCTCTCAAAAATAAATAAACATTAAAAAAAAAAGATAGAGCTAAAACACTGGACAGCAGAGACAGTGATTTTGGGTTCTGCTGGAAGTTCGTTTACTGGCTACAAGAAGAAAAGAGGGCAGAGTAAAAGATGATTCCATATTTTTGAGTGACCAGATGGCAGTTGCTTTTAGGCATAGAGAAGTTGGGAAGAGAGCGAGCTTGCTTTTGTTTAGCCACTCAGTTTCCTCATCTGTGAAGCAAGGTGGTTGGTTTCACCTACAAGGATTTTGTGGTTTTAGACCTCTTGAAGTTTCAGGATTGGCCAAATAACTCAGGAATAACTGTCTTGTAGGCAGCTGGAATTTAGAACTGCCTACTGTCTGGATGAGAGGTTCGGTCTCTGTGTATAGACGTGTTGACCTGAGTTGGAAATCGGGCAGGGAAGGGACATGGAGGTGAACTGATAGAGAAAGATGGGATCTTTGCGGGTGAGAACTGTGATATACGACACAGGGGTGGGTATTAGTCTACAAGAGCCGCCATGACCAAGCACCACAGACCTGGTGGCTTCAACAACAGAAGCTTATTTTCTTACAGCTCTGGAGGCTGGAAGTGTGAGGTCACAGTGCCAACGGAATTGTTTTCTTCTTAGGGCTCTTTCCTTGTAGAAGACACTGTTTTCACGTGGTTCGCCCTCCACCTGTGTCCCCATAAATCCACCAGTTGTGTTGGATTAGGGCCCACCCTAATGACCTCATTAATTACTTTTAAAGACCCTATCTCCACGTACAGTCACATTCTGAGGTGCAGGGGGTTAGGATTTTAACATATGGATTTTGGAGGGATGCTGTGAGGCAAGAAGCAACAGAAGGCAAGAATCATGGGCAGAAGAGGGAGAAGAGAAGGGAGGACAACGGAAGAGTGGAGTCACCCAGAGGAAGCAGAGGACTCCCTACAAGGAAGCCTTTTCAGTAGAGAGGTGGAGACCAGGCTTTGAGGGTTTGAGGCAGATGCCAGCATAGTAAGAGAGTAGAGGAGTGAGGCCGAGCAGCGAGCTTTTGGTTTCACTTCTAGACGCAAGAGATATTCCACATGTATTTATTGAATGAATATATGAATTTTCTTTCCTCTCTTCCTCTGATCCTCCATGGTCCTAGGACTTAGTTTCTCTTTAGAAACTCTGAGGTGAGGCTGCATTCCAGGACCTTGAGCCTGAGCTTGTTCCTTGACGTGGCTGGGTCTTGAGAACAAGCCAGGGGGAAGAGAACATCTCTTCTCCGAGGAAGAGAATGAATTGCATGAACCAAACCCAACTGTACTATCAGTAAGCTGCCACATCGTAAAGAAGGGAGTAGGGTGGCATGAGGTTAGAGAGGCCTTGGGGTTGTTTTGTAATTTTCCTGTCTGCCCTTCAGAGATGAAGAGGTTGTTCACTCATTCACTGAAAAAAATTTTAATGAAGCATCTATCTACTCTGAATTGGGCACTGAGCTAGGCAAGAGCGAGATATCAGTGGAACAAATATTAAAGATTTATTGACTGCTTGTGTAATGCCATGTCCTGTGTTAAGTACTTAGTATACTTCCTGCCTTCAAGGACAGTGTAAGGCAGGGGCTGGAGGTATTGCTTTTACTTTTTTTTTTTTTTTTACAGATAGCGGCAGGGGCTAACTGAAGCTTAAGATGGTGGCTCACTGTGGGTCACAGAGTTGTACATAAGCAACTTGGATACATCTTTTTTTCCCGCCCTAGTTTCACCCAGGCTCCTGGGGCTTCCCCCAGGGTACAGTTAGGGGCTGGCTTGGGGTCCTGCATGAGTCAGGCTGAGCTGGGGATAAGCACTCACAGTTCCTGCTGTTCCATCCTGTCCGTGGCCTGAGCAAGGACATAGCTGTAAAGGGACGGATGTGGGCTAGGATAATAATGCCGAGTCACTGCTGATGAAAGCCCTGTGTGGTCACCTCCCCCCAGCCACCACCTGAAGCCCATCTCCTCTACTGTCCTTATTGTCATACTCACATCCCTCTTGGCCCCACTGAAAACAGCTAGGATTGTGTCTCATGAACCAAAAACGTGCTTCCTTCCTTCTCTGGGGCTACTTCAGGGCTACCTGAGAACACAGCCAGGCTCTGAAATCTTATCCACCAGTGCCTGGAATTTCCCCTCTGGTTCCAGATAAAGGGGCATACGTGGGTTCTGTGAGCTTCTTTTGAGCGGAATCATGAGGAAACAGTCCACTGACCTCTTTCTTCTATTTTGAAGTGAGGAGGTACGTGATCAGCCACTGACCAGTGAGTCAGTGAGGATAGGGACTGAATGCTATATTTGAGTGGAGACACGGGAGATAGAACCAAATTTGATGACTCACCCCCAGGCTAGTGTAATCTGGCAATCAGAAGCCTTGAGACTTAAAGGAGTCTATAGAGTTATACATACAAGGATGTTCATCACATTGTTTTAGTAGTAGCAATCCACATGCCCATCTATAGGGGATTGATTAAATCAATGATGGTTGCTTTTTACAAAAGAAATCTAAGTTGCCATTGAACAGTGTGTGGTGAACATATCAGGTATATGTATAGAAAGGTGTTCAAGACTGATGTTATGGGTGCCTGTGTGGCTCAGTGGGTTAAACATTTGACACTTGATCTCAGCTCGGGTATTGATCTCAGGGTCATGAGTTAAGCCCCGTGCTGGGCTCTGCACTGTGCATGAAGCCTTCTTTATTTATTAAAAATATTTTTTTTTAATGTTTTATTTATTTCTGAGAGAGAGAGACAGCGTGAGCAGGGGAGGGTCAGAGAGAGAGGGAAACACAGAATCTGAAGCAGGCTCCAGGCTCTGAGCTAGCTGTCAGCACAGAGCCTGATGTGGGGCTCGAACCTACGAACTGTGAGATCATGACCTGAGCCAAAGTTGGACGCTTAACCGACTGAGCCACCCAGGTGCCCCACATGAAGCCTACTTTTAAAATAAATAGAGAGAGAGAGAGAGACCGATTGTTAAGTGAATAAAGCAAGGCACAGAAAAGTGTATGTGTGTATATGTTTATATAGCCATGGATGTTTTCTGAAAAGTCACATGAAAACCCAACTGGCTATTTCTGAAGATCAGGAATGGAGGTTTGGATGTGGAGAGAGACTTGTTATTCAGTTTATATGCCCATGTATGTATATTTTTTAATAAGGAGCATGTATTGTCTTTATAATACAATGATAGTGATAAAAAAAAATAGTGGTAGAAAGAAAGGCTTAAGGTTCACAAACTGAAGGTACTAAAACAATTCAGTACTGAATCCAGGAGTGCTGAGGGCGGGAAGAACCCCAAAGTGGGGCCTGAGATGACTTTGTATGACAGAACTTTCTCTTAGCCACTGCTTGCGGAGAATGCTTTGACCAGCCCGGGGTGGACACAGAGGTAGAGACTGGCAGGAAATCACTATTTGCAAGGCTGGCTAGGGGACAGAAAGTCTAAAGCAAAATCAAGGCCAAAGTTCAACTCCAACAATAGGGATTGGAGTCTCTTACCACAAAAGCCAACACGTACTGAGTATGTGTATCACATGTGTATCACACTGTCATGTGTCACAGCAGCGTGCAAATTGTTTTACTTAGCATTATCTCATTTAAATTTTTACATCAAACCCATGAGGTAGCACTATTATTATCCCAGTTTTACAGGTGAGGATACTGAGGCTCAGAGGGTCCAAACACACATAATTAGAACAGGTAGGGCTGGGATTAACCCAGGTCTGGCTGTTTCTGGAGGAGTCCTCCTACCACCTCCTGAATACTACTCCGTGTTGAACTCTGAGGCCCTTGGGTCCAAGAACAGGACCTCCTTACCAGCAAGGAGTGGTCTGGATAGCTAGGGAATATCGCACTAATGTATGTGGAATATATAGCTTCTTACATGAGGCACACACTCAGATTTAGCTGGGCTGCAAAGATGGTAAGTGTTTTTGGATTTTAAATTTGGGGAGATTGGCAAGGTCTGAAGTTGTAAATAAGGACATCTTGGAAGAGGAAGGCTTTAAACCAGGTCTGGAGGGATGGATTGAATTAAGAGAGGGGTAGGGAGAACATTCCAGAGTAGAGAATGCACAAGCTGTGCAGAAGTCTGCTCTGTTGTTTCAGAGACAGTGACGCATCTTGCCTAATCAGAGCAAGAGTTGTGTACGTGCGATAAGTGAGCTGCTGTGCATGGGGGGTGAAAACAGAGCATCAGAAGTCATCTTGAAGGGTGAAAGCTGGCAGAAGAGTTGTGACTTAACATGGGAGGGAGTCAAGAGAGGCCGAAGGTATTTTGGGGCAGTGCAGTGAGGAGACACTGCAAAGTGATGCTTCAGAGAGATTAATCTGACAGACATGTCCAAACACCTTGGAGTGAAAGAGGGAGCCATGGGAAAATGTAAGTGTGGGGTGACGGAGGCCTCAGTGAAGGTACTAGAGGAATGAAGCAGAAGGGTCAGGATGAAGGCTGCTGTGAAAGGAGAGAGGGAGAGGAGACAACAGGACTTGCTGATTGAAAAGAAACAGACTAGGAAAGCGAGAGTCTGAGCCACATGGTTCTGGGGCTTCAAATCTATGTGCCCAAAGAAGGGAATGCCTATATCTGGAACAGGGAATTGGGAGGGGGTTTGCTATTGGAGGTGGGGTGGGAGCAGATGAAGAATTGTGTTTTCATTCCAAACCTCCCTTTTTCTAGTGACTGTAAGTCAGTGTAGGGACTTTTTCTTTGTTTTCTTGGCCGTGTAATGCATAGGACTCCCTTTGTCTGGCTCAGTTCATTCATTCAACAGTTCTTTATTAAGCTGTCATTATGGTCTGATTGTTGGAAACACAGTATTGAGAGGCCAGATCTGGTCCCTACCCTCATGAAAGGCAGATATTGAGCAAGAAATTATAAGTGTTCTTACTGTGCTCCTAGTATCAAGGTGACATTTCTTCCCCAGACCAGTCCTGCTCTCTTCTCCCCAAATTTGCAGCAGGTACCAGCTGGTAAGGGCATTTGTCAGACTTTTTAGTATATATTGTGTCTTGTAAAAAAAAAATCATCACAACCATTCATTTATTTCTTTGTTCTATAAATATTTATTGTATGGCACTGTGGCTATGTATTTCTAGCCCTCATGCTTAATCACTAGTGGAGGACACAGACAAGTAAACAGGTAATAATAACATGCTGTAAGAAGTATAGTGAGGGGTAAGCACCAGGTTGTGGGAGCAACTGGGAGGGATATGTGGCTGGGCAAGTAAGTTTCCATGACAAGAATAATGATGTATGGAGCACCTGGCTGACTCAGTTGGTGGAGCATGTGACCCTTGATCTCAGGATTATTGGTTTGAGCCCTACATTGGGTGTAGAGATTACTTAAAAAAAATAGATCTTTAGAAAAGGGCCACCTGGGTGGCTCAGTTGGTTGAGCCTCTGACTTCGGCTCAGGTCATGATCTCACAGTTTGTGGGTTCGAGCCCAGCGTCCGGCTGTATGCTGACAGCTTGTTCAGTGCCTGAAGCCTGTTTCGTATTCTGTGTCTCCTCTCTCTGCCCCTACCCCACCCATGCCCTATCTCTCAAAAATGAATGTTAAATTAAAAAAAAAAGTCTTAAAAAAAAAACAATGAGGTGTTAGCCAAGGGCAGGGGGTGGGCATGGGATATGTGTTCTATGCAAAAGGAACTTCCAGTTCAAACACCTGGATGCTGGAGAGGCCTAGGCTTGTTGAGGGAATGATTTACAACCTAGAATTTTATACCTAGCAAAACTACCAGTCAAAATGTGAAGAGAGAACAGAAGGCAAGATATATGCTGATATGTAAGGTCTCAAAAAATTGACCTCTCCGGTATCTCTTACCAGGAAGCTGCTGGAAGACCTGCACTGCCAAAATCAAGATGTAAATCAAGAGCAGATACATGGGAATAACTACCTGGAGGTCAGGTAGGTGGGGGCTGGATCAAAAAGGGTTCTGCAGGCATAGTGAGGAATTTGGACTTGATGGCAATGACAAAATTATCTAAAGCAATAATAGAAAGATATTTTAAAATAGTGATTTTTTTTCAAACTTTGAATCCTAGGGATCAGTTTGAGCCACATTGTGATTAGCTCCTACCAGAAGCAATAGTTTTAATCTGTTTTTCCTTTGTGTTCCTTTGCAAAGGATTCTGCTGAGTTTTAAAGAGTTTGGAAACCATTGTACTAAAAAAACCTAACACTGTGTATAAGCGCTACTTAAGCGTGCAATTTGGCGGGGCCTCCAGAAGCTCCGAGGGCTATGAAAATTCCTGGAGCAGTGCACTGTGTGAGCAGGGAAGAGTGGTATTGGGAGATGATAAAACTTCACCGCCAAATTTCAGCAGGACTCTTGGCTGGTCATTCTTCCTTCTGCAGCAAAGGTGATCCCTAGAAGAATATTTCTACTAGAACAGATCTGTTTACCAATTAAGTGTTGGAGCTGCTTTCCCCAGTGACTTCCAGACTGCCAACAAATAAATTTTAAAAATGCAAACTTGGGGTGGGGGAAACACAGCATGGCCATAGCTCCTCTCCTACTGAGCTTTGTCACAGCTGGAATAAGGCAGGGTGTATATGGGTGTGTGTGTGTGTGTGTGTGTGTGTATGTGTGTTGAAGCAGCTTAGAAGAAATTCATGGGTATGTTGTATATTGTAGCAGGGATCCAGTGGCTCCCTAAATCTGGAGTCAAGGAGAACCTTTTCTTTATGCATTCAGCAGAGGGCTGTTTGTTTTCTTTTCGATATATGCATTTCAAGCACTATGATAAAAGATCAGCCCAGAAACCAAAGAGCTTGTTAAGGTGTTTACTGGTTTTGCTAACCATAAAAAAGGGCGTTCCTCAGTTCCCCATCAGCTGGGAGAAATCCTTCCCCACCCTCTCCTGACCAATGTCTTTCCTTCCCCCTAAGCAAGTGAATTTTAAATACCACTCTAAAGTTGTTGGCTGGTGACCTGGAAAATTCCTTTTGCTTTGTTATCCTGTTAATGGCCCATCAGTTTTAAACCTCCTACCCCCAGAAACCTTCTTTCTCCTAGCTAGACTGATGAGGGAACAGAAGTTAAAAAAAAAAGAAAGAAAGGATTCCTATCTCTGAGGGCTTTGGAAAAGTTCAAAAATGACCAGGCCTGGAAGAATGGAAGGAAAGAATTTCATTTGTCTTGATCTGTCTGCACAGCACCTAGCAAATACTTTAGAGGAAGCTGATAACTGTTGAACGTAATAAGAGCTCAACTATGTAGGGTTTTCGTGGACACAGATCTTCTGGAAGACTGCTAATTCTAGGGGCCAAGTTTCGCACTTGTGTTAGAGATGTGTAAGCTAGTAAGTGTGTAAATGTCAATCACCTTCCTATTCTCATCTGAAGGGTACATTTAAGGGGCACCCAGATGGCTCAGTGTCAAGTCCTGAGGTGTGTCTTGACTTCAGCTCAGGTCATGGTCTCACAGTTAAATGAGTACGAGCCCCGCATTGGACTCTGGAGCCTACTTGGCATTCTCTCTCTTTGCCTCTCCTCTACTCATGCTCACGCGCATGCTCAAAATAAATAAATAAACTAAAAAATAAAGTACAGTTAATAATTGCTGGAGAATCTTGTAATTGTTAGTTATAGAATCAACAGTTATTATTTTTTTAAAAGAAGTTTTTAATGTTTATTTTTGAGAGAGACAGAGACAGAGTGCTAGCAGGGGAAGGGCAGAGAGAGAAAGAGGGAGACAGAATCTGAAGCAGGCTCCAGGCTCTGAGCTGTCAGCACAGAGCCCAGCATGGGGCTGGAACTCAAGGACTATGAGATCACGACCTGAGGAGAAGTTGGACGCTTAACCGACTAAGCCACCCAGGCACCCCAAACCAATAGTACTATTAACTGCGTGTGCCCACTACAGAGCTCAGGAGTTTTCCTGCATTATCTCGTTTAATTCTTACTGGACAACTCTGTGGGGTAAGTACTATTATCATCCCCATTTTAGAAGAGAGGAAATGGAGGCTTAGGGAAGTGGTACAGAATCCCACCTGGGTTCTCTGTCTTCTTAGCTCATGCTCTTAATCATAACATTATGCTGTTTATAAACTATAAAGATCTAAGAAATCTTAAAGAGGAAGCAGAGAGTGTCTAATTGTTCTTCCCTAGAGCATGACAGTTCACCTTGTGCAGTCTCTGCAGGCCAGGAAGTTACCAAGTTATCAGGTCCTCATGGGAGGGGACAGTCCTGCATATAATGTCTAAGCGGAGCCTTGCCCCTAGCCTTTTGGGTTTCTGGATTGAGGTTTGGACCACAAAGAACTATTGTCTCTCTACAGGTCTTGGTCTGTCAGGTTCCATTTCTCACCTTCCAAAACAACACAGATGCATAAGGAAGTCAGAGCTTTTGGACATCATTGCCCCTCCCTTCACTTACCTCTACAGGGCAGGTAGCACCTTTGGCAGTTTTTCCCTTCCACATGAGCTCTGTCACCTCTTCCATCAGCTGGGGCCATAGCTCTTAAACTCATCTTCTATAACCCCGAAATTCCACAGGACACTCCCCGACTAGAGAGGAAGCAGCTGACCAGGTAAGAGATTGCAAATGTAATGGCATGCGAGGAGAGAGCAACTGGGGACGGCAGTGGGGTTGTTAACGCCAGCTGGAAAAGCTGGCACAGATGACAGTGGCCGGGGGCCTATCTTCGATAGAATTTCCAGAGCCCAAGGTAGGCTGTTATGCTCCCCTTTGTAATATTTACTTTTATCATTTATGTACAGACGTCCCTTTATCTAAAAGAACGAATACACAATTGTCAACCACTTAAATAATATGGTGACTAATAGAGAAAGTAAAAGTGTGCCATTACTGCAACACACTGTCCCACTGTTCCCCCCACCCGGACACATCTGCCCAGTCATCACTAGTAACAGTTTGGAATCTGTCCTTCCAGATGGTTCTCCTAGTTTCGTGTGTGTGTGTGTGTGTGTGTGTGTGGTTTACAGAAATGTCAATGAGAAGATCTTGTTCTGAACCTTGTATATCATGAGCATCTTTGGAATCTATCCGTGCAACTCTCCCCTTTTTAATAGCAGCACACTATTCCACTGTTAAGGATGGACCAGCTTCCCTTTTTTCTAAAATCTGCTTTAACAGATCTTTCACTTACTTGGGAACCTGCCTCCGTGCCCTTCTCTGGGTCCTGCCCCAGGGAACTGCACAAATGGGAAGGCGGTCAAAAGGTGGGAAGAGCAGTGGTGGGCCCCATATGGGAGGGGTGGGGGCGGGTGAGTATATTCTGTCCTGGCCATTCTGGGGTGCACAGAAAGTTCTTTTTCTCTCCTCATCCTGCCAAATGGTTCCTCCGTCTGCCTAAGGCAAACCCGCACATTTTATGGGAATCATCTTTGAAGATGACCCAGATCAATGCAGAGAAACTTATGAAAGGCTATTTTCTTAGACTTACACTCCATTTTGGGACCTGCACTCTGGGCACGCACACTGTCGTGCCGTCAGAAGGAACGGAGGCCCTCCAGGCCAGTCCCTTGTCTCCATTCATGACGTGTTTTCGGCCCTGGCTCAGAGTATCCCATGGTTTTCTCTCTGTGGCTACTCTGCGTGATTAACAACTCCACTGGGTGGAAATTTGCTTGTCCCTGGAAGGACTCTCCAGCTTAGAGGACTCAGGCTCTTAGCCAAATTTCCTCAAGTTCCTCATGTGTAAAAAGGAGGTAATACAATATTTAATTTGGTAGGGTTTTTCTCTGTAACTTAAAGAAAATATGTGCATGGCATATTTGGTGTATTATATGGAAGATGGCAGACACTCGATGATGTGAATGATTATAACCTTAAATCCAAATAGCTCTTGCTGCACTCTAAACCTAGACTTTGGAGATCATCTAGGTCACTGGCTCTTTACCCTGGCTGCACACTGATCTTAGCCAGAGAACCTTCAAAAAAATGTCAGTGCGCAGGCTTCATTATCAGAGATTGTGATTCCCCGGGACTGAGGTGGGATCAGGGGGATCATTGTTTTTGAAAACTACCCTGGAGAATTCTAATCCTCACGAGGGTTGAGAACTACTGAAGTTAGCTCAGTGTTCTGTTTTTAGGTGAAGAAACGGTGAGGCCTGGAGCAGGGAAGAGACTTGCTGCGGTTATACAGCCAGACCACAGAGACCCAGGTCTCTCTTATCCTGGGTGACAGCCTCCAAGCCTTGTGCTTGGGAGGGAAATCTGTCCCTGGGATGGCCTTCAGGTGGTCTTGGGGATGAGTAGGGATGCTGTCCCTCCTAGTATATCTCCGTGTAATATTGCTGGGCCCCTCAACTCCTTCTTTGGTCACCAATCCAAGGAGGTCTCCCTATAGGAAGCCGTGGTTCTCGAATACGACCCCCTAATTATAGCACAGCTTGTGAAATAATCCCATCCATCATCCATCCATCCATCCATCCATCTTGAGAATCTAAGCCCCCTGGAGGCAGGAACGTTGTTGTACCGGGCCTAGAATGTTGACCAGTGCTTAATTAAAAAACAAAAACAAAAACCTCATTAAATGACTGAATGAAGGAAATCCCAGGAGGGTGGTTGAGTATTTTTTTATTTTTCTGGCCCTAGCCATCTGATTCTCATTACTCCTACAGCCCGGGAAGCCTCTCTCCGCCTTGGCGTTTTATAAACCTCGTGTGCGTACGTCGACATTTTAACCATAAATCCAGAGTTGGGGGGCTGGAAAATTCGAGGCGAGGGGATTGGGGGAGGGGGTAAAACCCACCCGGAGGTCCAAAGCCGGGCCCAGGGGTTGGCGCGGAAGGGAGGGAGGGAAATAAGAGGGCGGGA
>NW_027530640.1:14220278-14245439 GCF_008692635.1 Crocuta crocuta
GGGAGCGCCTCCGCCCCCCGCCTGCCCCCTCCACGGGAGATGGCCCCGGGCCACTGCATCCATCAGAGGGGTGCGCCGCCGCCGTCTCCTCCCGTCCGCTGGAATGGGAGGCCGCGGGGGAGGGGACGCGATCCGGGTCGCGGCCCGGGGGAGGCTCGGGCTGCAGCCCCCGCANCCGCAGGGGAGCAGGGGGGGAGGGGGAGGGAGGGAGCGGGAGGGAACCCTGTGTGTGTCCCTTTAAGAGCCGGAGCGCTGCCCCCGCCTTGCAGGCGCCCGGAGCCTCACAAAAGAACAGGATGTTGTTGATTTGTCACCAAACCACAGAGAGGAAATGATTGTAAATTTCCTTTAAACATCCCCACCTNTGATTTTTTTTTTTTTACGACAGCTGCTGGAAGCGCCTTAGCGGAAGCCCACCGTGTTTTAGCTTTACTACTGCCCTGCAGAGGCAGTAATCTTTAGCTCCAGTGCTTGGGGGGAAACTGAGGCCCAGGGAAGTTCCTTCAGTAGCCGAAAGTCACCAGTTCCTGAAACCTCTTGAGGGCTTTTGGAACACCAAACCTAGATTTGGTTCACCCCAGAGTTTATGTTTGTAACGAGTGCGCCACAGACCGTGGGAACTTTCTAGAAATTCCCACTTATCAAAAGTGGCAGTGTCTCAAAGCAATGGTGACCTCAAAGGAGGTTTTTCATGAGGAGCATCCCCCACCATGTCCAACTGAGCACCCTCCTTCAAGGAGCTGCGTGGGTCTCCGTTCCATCTGTGCCTTTATGCATCCTTACCTCTCCTGACCCCCTTTCCCATTGTTTGGCATGATTTTTTAAATCCTCTGGTGGAGTTAATGTTTGCTCGCAACCTGCAGTCCGTGGCGGAGTGGTCAAGTCTGGTCTGTGGTGCAGAGAAAGGCCGCTTTTGCTGCACGGAGGGTTTTTTTGGAGCAATTAATGCTTCTGATTCCGGCCTTGGCTGCAATGGGGCTCTTGGCTTGAATATTCAAAGCAGCACCTAATGCCCCAGGCGCTGCGCATTCTCTCATTTAATCCTTACATAGCCCCTTGAGACGTTGCTAGTCTCTTATACAGATGAGGAACCTGAGGTTCAGAGGGGTTGAGGAGTTGGACCAGCTCACACAATGCCTCCTTTTCCTGATTACTGGTGGTGTCTTTCTTTAGTTCTTTAACGATTATTTGGTTAAGAGAATGGGTAGTGAAGGGAGTACAGGGTAATTTTCTAAGGTCCTTTGTCACCTTAACCTCTGGGGAACTCTAGGCCAAATCTCACTGTCTGCATAAAGCATTAGAGTGAGTCGTGCTTTTGGACTGGGGTCTTCCCTTTGGGGCCTTATGAGGTCCTGAGTGGCTTGCAGGAAGAGGGAGACTGGTGTAGGATCTGAGTTCTTTCCATTCTACATGAACTGGAAGCTTAAAAAACATTATCTGGTACTAGATTCCTAAGGCTGAATAGCCCCTTAATTTCCAAGACCCCCAGTTCTAAACCCTAAGGGGTGTTAAGGTGGATGAGGGTGGGGAAAGGGAGGGTTATGTTTGCAGATGTTACCATGTCCTGTAAGAATACTGAATGTTCTATCGTGTCCCTACTTTGTGCTATGGACCGTGCCAGGGGCCTTGTGCTTTCTCACGTGATGCTACGAAGGTCCGAACGGATGAAAAGTTGATACCCAGAGAGGTTGTACACCTAGCAATGGTGTAGCAGGGGTTTGCGACCCTCTGCACAGGGTCCCTTGTGTCTGTGCAAGAGGAAGTTATCCAGGCGCGCCAGAAATGGGACTGCAGTGCTTGTCTTCAGTCAGAGCAGAAAGCCGAGAGGGTCTTGGATGCTGGTGGATTTTGGAGAGAGAGAAATGCAGTGGCCTTTGGCTCCTTTGTGCTGCAGCTGTCTGCAGTTCTTCAACTCTGGGCACATTTGTCGATGGATTCCCAGAGCCGCTGCAGTATCTCCACCTGTCCTTTTTGCTTTTATAGATTGCCAGTCACTGGGGCATCCGGGTCCTGAGCACTTGGGAGGGAGAGCCATCTGCTTAATTATTTCCATTCCCCAGACGAGGAACATAGGACACCAACATGCTGAGCTGTTGGTCTGGGCAGGCTGGCTGGAAGCAGGGCGAGACAGCAGGGGTTAGGGCCCTCAGCCGCTACCCCTGCTCAGTTCTAGGGAAACAGGAACCAGAGCAGAGATCATCTGATGTCTCTTGGCCTCAGTTTCCTAGCCTGTTCAGAACTTTGGCCAACGTGGTCTCTGGCTCTTCCAGTCCTAGTCATCTAAAGAATAGCTTCTATTTACTCATTCAGTTAATATTTTTTAAACATCTACTATATGCCAGGCATCCCTGCTGAAGGTGCTAGAGATATAGCAGACTACAACACAAAAGCTCTGCCTTCTTGGGGTTTACTTTTTAGGTGGAGACAAAAAAAAAAAATTAAACACACGGATATATAAAATGTCAGGTAGTACTTAGTGCTATGGAAGATAAAGAACATAAGAGGGGGGTGTCGTGTGTGTGTGTGTATGGAAGGAGGCTGCTAGTGTTTTATTTAGGGTCCTAAGGGAAGGCTCACTGATAAGGTGGCACTTGAGAAGGAAGAAAAGAGTGAGCCACACTGCCTTCTGAAGTTTGCTTTCTGTAGTTGGGATGGCAAAGATAAGAACCAGGGGAGATGGGAGTATGTTGCATAGCACTTACAGCGTGTCAGGCACTGTGCTAAATGCATTATTGTATTTAATCCTCTTACCACTGTATGTTATTTGAAGAAGCTGAGACTCAGAGAGGTTCTGTGATTTGCCCAAGGCCACACAGCGAGTGAGTAGTGGAGGTGAAATTCAACTGCTAGTCTTAACCATCATGCTACTTCCCACTCAGGGACTCTTTTGGAGCTAGTGTTTAATTCATGACCTAGTTCTTTCGATTTTGGGGGGATTAAGTGTCGGCAGTGGCTGTGACTCCTGGCTCCTTGGTTGCCTGTGTTGGGGAAAGAGCTGAGGGCCTGAAGTTCCTTTTCATGAGTGGAAGAAGGTAATATGTTTGATGCTGGAAAACCCCATGTTGTGTTTATGGCAGAAGGGTGAAAAAACACCTTCAGATTAGTGTAAACAAGAGAAATGGGAGAATGGGGTTGCCTGAATCCCGCCACCCCCCTCCTTCGTTTTAATTTCCCCATGATGGGCTCAACACAGCATGTTGTATTATACAGCGATAATTAAAACACTTGGATTAGTGAGCTGAGATTTATAGGGCAAACAGGAGCCAGAGGAGAAACGACAGTCATGTCTTTTATTTGCAGGCAGATATCCAAATTGCCACTTGCTTGCTTTTTCTTCCTGACACTATCACCTACTCTGCTTAATTAGATTCTTTTTTTCCTGTATTGTTTCCAACACACGCTCAGCCTGCTAGCAGCTCAGCAGCGAGTTTAGGAAGCTGCATACGGAAACCGTTTCCACAGCCCAGGGAAGATGAGTCAGGAACAAGGCAAATAAAAGCCAAGGAGGATACCCTGGCATCTGGCCGTGGACCCCACCTGTCCGTCAGCCTCGTAGAGCAGGCCTGGGAGGGTGGAACCCAGGGCCGCAGAGAGGAAGCATCCCATAGAGCCGGCCTCAGATCTTCTGCCCCTGCCCCCCTTTCTGCCCCCTGCTTGCATGCAGTCTCTCCCTCTCTCTGTCTCAAAAATAAATAAATATTTAAAAAAAAGAAAAGAACTATGGAGGAAAAATAAGTGGAAAAGGTGGCTGGGAGAGTCCTGGGACTGGTCATTTTAAAAACAAAGAGAGTGAAGGCAGCATGCCTTCTCCATGCCCTCTTCAGCATGGAGACTGACAGATCTGATAGGGAATCTGGGCTTCCCCACCTACTAGCGGTGTGACCTTTATGTTTCTGTAATCAATTGGTCTGAACTTTATTTTTCTCATCTGTACGATCGTAGGGCTAGTCATAGACACTCATAAAGGGATTAAATGAGGCAAAAAATATATATAATAAGAAATATATAATAGGAGCGCCTGGGTGGTTCAGTCATTTGAGCCTCTGACTTCGGCTCAAGTCACGATCCTGCAGTTCATGAATTTGAGTCCCGAATTGGGCTCTGCGTTGACTGCTCAGAGCCTGTGTCTCCCTCTCTCTCTGCCCGGCCTCCATTCACATTCTGTCTGTCTGTCTCTCAAAGATAATAAATAAATAGTACAAAGAAATATGAAATAAATAAAGGATATAAAAATATATATATAATCCATACCTCATTAGGGCTTCCTGAGTGCTTGCTGTTTTCAGTATTATGTGCTTATAATAAGGTCACGAGTTGCTGAAGGAACAGTGAGTAGCTACAGTTGGAAGGTAAAGGGTCGTTGACTGCGTCGTCCCCCTTCCCTGGCAGTTTGCCCATCCGCGGGGAAGGCGGGAGTGCCGGGGAGCCCTTGGGGCAGCGTCAGGACTGCAGAGGGTGTCGGCCAGGGTGGGGACGCAGGCTGTAGGTAGGAGCAGGAGGGTGGCCGAGTTCTGCACTCTCTCTTCAAAATTGTTTTCCACGTGCTTGGTGTCCACCCTGATACTCCACAACCCGCGTGGCAGGGGGGCTGGGGCTGCCCACTTGACAAACGGGAAAACAGGCACAGGATGTGAGTGCCTGGCCAAGGTCACCTCCAGTCTCCAGAGGAGATCTCCTGCAGGCCTCGAGATGAGTCATCCTGGAGCGTTGTTCCCGGGGTGAAATCACAAAGGAAGGAAGGCTTGGATTTATTGCAGGCAGCCCTGGAAGTTTCCTGTTCTTGAGAAATCTCAGAAACAGTAACTCCTCCACCTGCGGGGCTTTAGTCTTCCTAGATCAGCCTACTCAGGAGCGCCCGAGCCTCCAGAAGATACAGGGCCTGATGTGGCGTGAGGGCGAGGGTGGAAAGCCTTAGAGACAATCAGAGGAGAAAGAAAGAAGAAGCAGTGTAGGGGTGGAGAGCTTGGGCTCTGGGGGCAGACACATCTGGGTTTGGTGGTTCTTCCACTTACCAGTTTGGGCAAGTCACCAACCCTCTTTGAGCCTCAGTTTCCCCATTTGTAAAATGGAATAGTAACAGCCCATAACTCACAGGTTATTGGGAAAGTGAAAAAAGATAGTGTGTGCCAAGAGTGTAGCTCAGTGCCTGGCGGTAGGAGGAAAAGGGGCAGCCGGGTAAGGACGAGGGGCTGAGAGGATGCCCAGGTTTGCATCCGTCCCAACGCCAGAACAGTTAGATGGGGTCTTGATGAAATTCTTTCCACCAGGGCTTCTGGAGTCAGTCCCATGGAAGGCGCCATCTTGACCATCTAGGAGTTTATGCTGGGCCCAGCAGAGCACGACCAGACAAGTCTCCAGTGTCTTCGTGTGGTTGCTCACTGCATCATGGTTCACTGGGCACGGCAGGCCTGGGAGGGGCCCCCGCCTTGGGTCGCTCTCTCCCCCTCCCTTTAACCTTTGCTTCTCCGGCTCAGACCCATTATTTGTCCTGTTGCTCTTGAGTCTATATAATGAAAATAATTGAGCCTGTCTCCACCGATGACTGTCTAGGAACAAATCAAGCCTGGCCCAGTCATCTGCCTCTGATTGGACACACCCCACCTGCTGCAAATGGTGCTGCTGGAGCCTGGGTTTAACCCGGGCTGTCGGGCTAGATGCACTTTGCAGCACGCTGACGCCCTCGGGGACAGCCTCATGATTTGCTGAAGGGTGTCTAAAGGTTCTGAGACCAAGGTGCAGACGCTCTGAGGACCCCTCTAAGCTTCGGCCAAAACACTCATGGTGCTCTCCTGTTGAGCATCTGCCCTTCTCCCTCCAGCCTAACCTCCTTGCCGCTCCCTGCGCCACTGGAAACTGATAACTGAGGGAGCTAAGGAGTTGCCTGGGCTTGGGGTGGGGAAGCTACTGAGGCTTCTCAGATTTTTCTGATTTTTATGTAAATGGGTCCAAGAGCAGACCCCAGAGGAACAGCACTGCCCAGCAGGAGTGAGAAGGGCAGGGTTGTTGATTAGAGGAATCTTATTTAATTGTATTATTCTAGTCCGAAGTCACGAAGTCACGTCTCTGTATATTTTGTTAAGATAATATCACAATCTTATGTGAAAACAGCCCCACCACCCTGTCTTCTTATCTCTAAAAGGACCCTGCCCTTTTGCCTGGGATCCATCCTTCCTTTAACCCTTGCATATATGCACATATGCACATAATGTGAGCGGGGCTGTCCCGGGGGCCAGGACTGTGCTAAATGTTTATATATTTTCCACTTCCACCAAATGCTTGCAATAATTTGCGAAGGAAGGAATTCTTATCCTCATTACTTTAACAAAGAGAGTGAGGCTCTGAGGTCATGTGGTCATAGGTAGCCGAACAAGGATTCAAACCCAGGTTTGATTCTATCCAAAGTCTGCAAATTTTGTGATAGATAATGAGTGTTTTCCACTCACCATGATAACTATAAACATTTCCCCATGTTCCTTTATAGTCTTCCTAGTTCTTGTTTAAAATAGGATCCTCAGGTATTAGGCTTCATGAAATAAGCCAGTCGGAAAAAGACAGATATCATATGTTTTCACTCCTATGTAGAATTTGAGAAACTTAACAGAAGACCATAGTGGAAGGGAAAGAAAAATAAGTTACAAACAGAGACGGAAGCAAACCATAAGAGATTCTTAAATACAGAGAACGAATAGAGGGTTGGTTGAGGTGGGAGGGCTGGAGAAAATGGGTGATGGGCATTGTGGAGGGCCCTTGTTGGGATGAGCACTGGGTGTCATATGTAAGCCGTGAATACTGGGAATCTACTCCCGAAGCCAGGACTACACTGTATACCCTATATGTTACTGTGACAATAAATTATTTAAAAAAAGAAAATAAAATAAGAACCTCAGATTCCCCAAACCATCACTGGGTGACCATCTTCCCCCTTTGAGTGTTTGTGGACGAGGGCACCGGCTAAGGGCCGCTGAGCAGCGGTGGTAGCAAAGGGCCCGATGTGGAGGGCTGGGCTCTTGGAACCTGGTGTACGTTGAGCCTGAGAGGAGCACACGGAACTGCTACTGCCCCTGCTTGCTTTGACCCTGGGCACTGGGATGGGCAGCCCCTGCCCCACTTGCTGTCTCTTTTACCTGTGTGAGTTGGGGCTGGGTCAGGGTGGCAGCAGGTCTCTGCCAGGGTGATGGTGGTAGGGAAGGTGCAGTCCCCATGAGGCAGATGCAAGAGGAGTTTCTATCCCCATCTTAACAGAAAAGGAATCTGTGTCTCATGAAGGTCAAGTGGCAAGGTGAAGAACAGGGCGTTGGCATCTTGACTCCTGTGCCTTTCTCCTCCATCATCTCTGCTCCTCTGGCTATCTCCTCCAGACTGCTTCTCTTCTGGTACATGGGGGTGCTCCCCGGGTAAACCCGCATCTGTAAATCCATGCCAGATACAGGTGGTACAGCAGGGCTAGCTAGCCCCATGGAGAAAATTCCTTCCTTCCTCCCTCCCTTCCTGTTTTCCTTCTTTCCTTCCCTCCTTCCTTTCCTCCTCTTTCCCGTCCTTCCTAGTGTACTTATTTATTTTGAGAGAGAGGGAGAGTGTGAGCGGGATGGACCAGAGAGAGTGGGAGAGAGAATAAGCAGGCTCCACACTGTCAGCACAGAGCCCAATGCAGGGTTTGAACCCACAAACCATGAGGTCATGACTTGAGCCGAAACCGAGAGTTGGATACCTAACTGACTGAGACACTCAGGCGTGTGGAGAAAACGATTTGTAACGCAGGGCAGAGTAGCTGGCAGGGAAAACCAGGAACCTGCTTCTGAAAAACTTCCTAGGTACAAGGTGGAACTTTTAGTCTTGTTGGCCTGGGATGGGGATCGTGGCTCAGACTCCTGTAAATCTTTAGGGTTTAATGCGGCCCTTTGGCCTCTGTCCAGAGGAGTGCAGTACTGCTAGAAACATCGTTTTCAAGTCCAACCAATGATCCCTGCACAGTTTACTTTCACAGGAGAAAGACCTGAGTCCCTTAAAAGAGCATTTGCAAACACCACTGAGTTCTTAGAATGACAAGCCACTTTTAAGAGAAAAAGAAACAAAAACCAGCACATTGTTTATGTCAGCTCTGCAGCTTATCAATATGAAATGAAGATGAAGATTCATTTATGTGAATGGACCATTTTTTCGTTTGGGGGGGGTTGTTAAAAATTCATATATCTTTGCTAATGGAATCATTTTCACATGCACAATGGGGGAAAAAAAACACCAAACCAAAAAACAAGGCTCATAAAACCTTTCCTGGAACCATCAGCAAAAGAGTGAGTCCCTGAAAATGCAAATTAGTGGTATTATCTTTGCATATTGGCAACATTCTTGTAGGTTTCAAATAGTGACCTAGTCTGCTGTTATATTGGTCTAGCATCCTCTTTTAATTTACGTTTTTCTTAGACCACGTTTATCTGCCCTCACTCTGAGCCAATTGTGCTGGCCTACTTTGCAGTCACTGTGGGCCTGAATCCTTACGACTCTTCCCCCTTTGAAATAGCCATGGTTCCTCACTCTGTGAAAACAATATGAGAAACTAGAGTTTTGCCACATAAGGGCCCCAGAGAGCTGTAGTTAAGAGTGATGACCAAGTTCTGGAAGGCTCCTAATGGGAAGTTAGTGGGAAAGGCAGGACCTGAATCCAGCTCTGGAGGACCCCTAACACATCCTGGTTTGTGTTTCCCAGTTTTGCCTTAGATTAGCAAACCTGTGCTGAGCCCCCTCTGTGGAGTAAGGTACCCTGTTAGGCGCCTTGAAGGAGATGCTAAGGGGAATCAGAATGTTTACTCTCTTCAAAGCACCTGCAATCTAGCATGGGTTGAAGGGTCATCCTTTATTGTATAGCAACATTTATTATTTGTTTTTTTTTATGTTTATTAATTTGAGAGGGGGGGGGCAGAGAGAGAGGGAGACAAAGAACACCAAGCAGGCTGCGCACAGTCAGCACCGAGCCCAATGAGAGGTCCTGAACTCATGAGCTGTGAGATCATGACCAGAGCTGAAACCAATATTCGGATGCTCAACGGACTGAGCCCCACAGGCGCCCCAAAATACGTATCAACTTGTAATCCTCATCTTACAGGTAAGAAAATTGAATCAAAGAGGTCAAGTGACTTGCTGGAGGCCACACAGCTATGTGACAAGACTTTTATTAAATGGGTGTTGCCAGTGGCCCACAGTAGTCCATGTGCCTTAGGTGGACCATCACATTCACACCTGCAAGGCAGGTGGTAGGTCAGAGCTGTACTTAAAGGTCAGACAGAGGCCGAGCTGGCAAGGACTTGGAGGGTATGTGCTCAGTGCTCCTGAACGGACTAGAATTTCCACAAAAGCCTTATCCCTGCAAGATGCCTGTAGGCTCCTGGGTCCGTTGTCTTGAGTGCAACAGAATTCATGGGCTCACCAGCCTCTCTCCCTGTGGCGAAGAGTCCCTGCTTTGGCAAGCAGACTCAGGAGACCTCCTGTCCTCAGAGGTTTTCCCGTAGGACAGAAGCCACCAAGGCCTGCTGAGTTGGGCTGGGCCGTAGAGAAATACTGCTGTAGGCTGTGCAAGCCAGGGAAAGCCTGGAGGAGCAGAGGAGGGAGGGCAGGCTGAGAAATGCCCTTTGCTGTCAGAGAGCAGTAAGCCCCCCCCGCTTTTTAGTTTATTTATTTATTTTGAGAGAGAGGGAAAGAGTGTGAGCAGGGAAGGGGCAGAGAGGGAGAGAGAGTCCTAAGCAGACTCTTTGCTGTCAGCACAGAGCCCAGTGTGGGACTTGAACCCACAAACCGTGAGATCATGACCTGAGCCACAACCAAGAGTTGGATACCTAACTGACTGAGGCGCTCAGGTTTTCCAAGCCCCACCTCCTGGGGGTTAGGTGGACTGTCAGCTTGTCTGCTCATCTCTGGAGTGGGCATGGGGATGACACGGACTCCCTTTGCCGTGTTGGGAGGGGAGCTGAGAAACGGTGGAGTCCGTTGTTGGACTCGGGGCAGGTGCTTCGCTTGTTTCCTTCATTTGAATTTCTAGCTGGTCAATACACCCTGTAGGACTTTTCTGCCATCTTCACATCTGCAAGTGACAGCGTTTCCCTGTCCCACTCTCTAGGCTCCTTGGTGACTATCCTGCTATACATGGATGTCACTAGAGATGTGCACATTCAGAAAGAAAAAATGCTGCGGTCTCCATGTACCATACCAGGAGTGGGGACACGAGGCCTTTCTTTTATTTGGCCTTTAGAGGCACCCAGCTTGGGTATTCATCCTAGCCTCTGCCTCATTGGCTGTGTGACCTAGGTTATGTTATTTAACCCTCCTATGCCCCTATTTCCATATTTGCAAAATGGAATGAGAATTCGTACTTACCTCCCAGAGACGCAGTGAGTGCTAAACACGATAGCGCATCAGAGCCCCCTGGCATTGGTGTGTGCTGGGAAATGTTATCTGAAACACCAGATCCAGCTAGAAGGGACTTTAGACATCAGGGCCTACCTTTTAATTTTTTAAAAGTAATTTATTTAAGTAATTGGCCACAATGATAAGTCATAGCAATAGCTGACATTTATTGGGCACTTGCCATGTGCCAGGCACCATGCCACGTACCTTCACACATTTAAGTTGCTGACAAATGTGAAGGTGCACGTAATTCTTTTCCAAAGAGGCAGCCATCATCACCAATACTCTGCTCATCTTTACCTATGTCCTCTGTGCGCATTCAGATATGTAAATCTCTTTTTGTCCCTTCAGCTTTAAATTTGAGAAATCTTGCGCTCAGGGAGAAAAACACAGATTGTCATAAGAGTGCTTATCCCGTTGAGTGCCTGGGTGGTTCACTGGCTTAAGTGTCCAACTTCAGCTCAGGTTATGGTCTCGTGGTTCGTGGGTTTGGGCTCCGCATTGGGCTCTGTGCTGACAGCTCAGAGCCTGGGTCCTGCTTCACATTCTGTGTCTCCCTTTCTCTCTGCCTCTCCCCTTCTCACACTTTGTCTCTCTCTTTCTCTCAAAAATAAATAAACATTTAAAAATGTCTAAAAGAATGTAAGTGATTCTAGAGGTCCCTGGGTGGCTCAGTCAGTTAAGCATCCAACTCTTGGATTCAACTGAGGTCGTGATCTGAAGGTTCATGAGTTCGAGCCCCACATTTGGCTCCATGCTGATAGCTGCTGGGATTCTCTCTCTCCCTCCCTCTCTCTCAAAATAAAAAGAAAAACTTTGAAAAAATGAAAAAAATCATTACGGGACTATTTAGAGTGATCAAAGAAATACAGTATTGCACATCAGCTGTGCTTACAATTAAAAAAAAAGAAAACAGAAAAAAGCTCCAATAATTTACATATTTTAAAAACCAACAAATACCTCAAAGACTAGCGAATCCAAAAGAGTAGCATTTTTATTAATTAACTGCCTGACACACCTCTGTGATACTTTTTATTACTACATTTTCTACCTTCATATTCTTTGATCCCTTCTTCATCTGATATTCTAAAATAACTTTCTGTGAAGAGACGAAAAGATAATTCAGCCTTTTTTTCTAGCATTGTTGATCAAAATTTGTCTTTCTTTGGTAGTTTTATAGTTTTAGTAACACAAATACGACGTGCCCATAAGCCGTCTATTCATTTTCTTCGCCGTGCAGCCTGGCGTTGGGATTGGCACTCTGACCGCCAGCCGGGCTCTGCTTCCCCGCTGGCTCTGCAGTTCTTGGAGGAGACACTGTGAACAGTCTCTGCACAGTAAGATCTGTTGCATGTCAGCAGCACTTCAAGCTCCTTGACATTGTGGACTGAGAACTTCTGGAAGCCACTGGGCAGGCAGCATGTGCTTTGTTTTCTTGTTGTTCCCTAACCATTGGGGAGCCTCGCGATGTGGCCCGTCAATCTTCTGCGCAGCCTCGTCAGTTCCTCTGGGTTTCCACTGGTTGCACTTAATTTTGACTCATCGGTCTGACTGATTTTGGGTGAATTTCTTGGGCTTCTTTTTTTAAATGTTTATTTATTTATTTATTGTGTGTGTGTGTGTGTGTGTGTGTGTGTGTGTGTGAGAGAGAGAGAGAGAGAGAGAGAGAGAGAGAGATCAAGTGGGGGAGGGACAGAGAAAGAAGGAGAGAGAATGCCAAGCAGGCTCTATGCTGTCAGTGTGGAGCTTGACTAGGGGCTCAGTCTCACGAACCGTGAGATCATGACCTGAGCCAAAATCAAGAGTCAGATGCTTAACTGACTGAGCCACCAAGGCATTCCTTCTTGGTCCTCTTTTTAACCATCTCGGGCCTCACCCTAGGTCTCAGGGAGGCCATATTGCTGAGTGAGAGATGGGCTGGCGAAATTTGTCTTTTATTACTAACAGTTTAGACACAGAAAATGAGCGAATTCACACAGATACACGCACCGTTTGTAGTACTAATACATATTTGTGTCCCATTAAGAGGAGTTTTGGTAGATTCTATTTTGTATGCTTGCCATCAGAAACAAAAAAGGAGGCTGGTGCACTATACCTGCGTGCGTCAAGTGTATTTGTGAGAGAAGAGAACTTCCCCTTTGACCACGGGAATCCGCCACTTACAGTTTTACAGGTCTCACAGTGGAAAGCATGTCTCACAGACTGGCATCTGGCTCTGTACATTTTAAACCTTTCTCTCTCTTCCCTCCCACGTGCATCAGTGTTGGGCGCTGGAGCACGTGTTCATGTGGTGTTTCACCTGCTGATGGGCCGGTGGGGGGTACTTGGGTGCAGGAGTACCCTTGGGAGCCGTGTGCGTCCTGGAAGGGTTGCAGTAACTGTTCATACGTGGGGGTGACTGTGAACAGCATCAACCTCTCCTGCTAGGAGTTTAGTATTTCACCCATTTGACTCTTGCTTGGGCATTTCCCGAATGCCAAGGCCACCGTAACGGCATACAACAGGACGGCAGGCATAATAGAAGGGAGACTGGAGTGGGGAGAAACAGGGTTCTTTCTACTTGGGGTTGAGACTTGACTTTGGCAGAGCTTAGAGAAACCCTTGACCGTGTGCACGTTTCTTTCCAGAGCTTTGGAAGAGGCCCCTGTGAGCAAGGGCGCTGAAGCTTTAGCTCTGTGAGCTCTACAGAGATTGGGTAGCTCTTGCTTGTGTTCGTGGTTAGAGAGCCATGCTGCCCGTTTAGGAGCTCTGTGACCTTGTCTCTTCATAAACATGGGTCCCGCAGTAGTAAGCACGATACTATTGCTAGTTTTTACTTCACTGGGAATGTAAACATGAGGGCGGGCGCTGGTCTGATTGTTTATTGCTGTGTCCACAATATCCAGAACACACAGCCCACACTCAACAAATACCTGTTTTGTGAATTTCTCGAAATGGGGGGTGTTGGGTGTTTAGCCCCAGGCTCCCAGAGAAAAGGAAACTGAGGCACAGTGACCTTACCTGTGGTATACACTGCCCCCTGGTTAGACCCAAGGGAGACCCTGGGTGTGTGGACCTCCTTTCCTTCCCACTGACCCACTCCTGTGTATAGGAAGGGGAAGCTTAACTCACTTCTAAGTGCCTGAGATAATCATCTGAGTTGTTCCCTCTGTTATGGACATGAGCCAGGGTCCCTGGGTCTCATCCTGGAATTTGCTCTGATTCACGGAATACACTGTTCCAGAGACTCTCCTGTCTTCTCCCCATCCACTGCCTGACCTGGGTCCCTGGGAATGGTGGGAAGCAAGGAGACAGTTGAAAGAACAAAGGTGCATGGTTTTGAGCCATAAAAAGTGAGCCTGAAAAACAAGTTTGGAAGATGAATGGCTTTGGGCTTGCAGAGCTTAGCAGGGGCAACCCAGAGAATTGTTGACATTCCCGCCTAAGAACTCCCCGAGGCCCTGCATGGGCCACAGCCCATCTCTGCGCAGCTCCCCCTCCATTCGGAGAGGCCCTCAAGCAGAGCTAGAAGTCACCCTGTGCTGGAGAACGTTGGAGAGGAGGCCGCAGGGGCCTCCTCAGTCGGTGGTCATCTTGTCGTCATGTGATGGCAGCTGTGGTCCAAGGAGCCAGCTGTCTGCAAGTGGTCACTCTGCTAGGGATGCAGTCTGGGTCCTGTGGATGGAGCCTGCCTCCTTGCCATCTTCTGTCTGATGGGGGTTTCCGGCCAAGCTCTGCACCGGCTCCCACCTCTGCTTTATGCCAAGCTGCTCCGCTGGTGTGGGCCTGTGCCTGGGATGCTTCCCCTTTCTAGGGGCAGCTCAGGAAAAGGATGAGGGTGCTCCCCGCTCTTGCATCCCCCCTGCCTCCATTAACAAGACATCCGGGATGCTGCAGGCTCCACTTCCAGCCTGATCCCGCCCCCCACCAGCCCTGGGATAATATTTATATACAAATGCTGGCTCCGGTCTCCACCCAGGAAAACACCAGCTGCTATTGAAAAGCTTTTTTGCATGTGATAGAGAGCAGAGCCCTGGGCCTCACGTGGGCCCCCTTGAGCTTCTCCGGAGGGTGGTAGGGAACAGCAAGTGGGTTTTATTTGTGTTTTTTCAAAGTCATCCCAGGGCTGTGTCCAGGCAACTGAAGGCCTGTCAGAGCCAAAAAAACGCCCCATTCCTTTTTAGCAAAGACAAAGGGATTAGGTGTCCTGGGGACTTTAACAAATGCATTGTTGGTGGTTTTGATTGAGGTTTCACTGAGGGAAGGCGAGTGCAGAGAGGAGGATGCCCGCGTTGGCCAGGGCTGTGAAGATGTCTGGAGACAGGCGTGCATAAACTGTTGGCCGTGATGTAAATTAGTGCAGCCTCTTGGAGAGAACTTTGGCAACCTCTTTCATAAAAAATGAGTATGACCTTTGAGGCAGCAATTCCATTCCTTGGAAACTATCCTCAGTGATGTTTGCCTCTGTATGTGAAGATCTCTGTGCAGAAATGCAAAAAAGTAGGAAATCACCAGTGTGTCTCTCAGCAGGGGATGGGCTCAGTAAATGACACTTCATCCAAATGCTGGAACACTGTATGACCGTAAAGGAAGACAACAAAGTAAATATAGTAGTTGTCCCCCTCCCCCACCATTGAAAGATTTGCTTTTTAGAGTTCCAGTTACCCATGGTCAACCGAAGTTCAGAACCAGCTGACCTTCCTGAAGAATCTGGAAGCAGCCTGATGCTATGTCCTGATGCCTGTGCCATTCACCTCACTTCATCTCTCATGTGGGCATTTTATCATCCTACATCATCACAAGAGGGAAAGGAGAGTATATATAGTACAATAAGGTATTTTGATGGAGAGGGAGATCACATTCACCTAAGTTTCATTACAGTATAGTGTTATAATTGCTCTGTTTTATTATTGGTTGCTATTGTTAATCTGTTACTGTGGCGAGTTCTTTTTTTTTTAATTAATTAATTAATTTTTGAGACAGAGAGAGAGCGAGCACGAGCTGGGGAAGGGCAGAGAGAGAGAGGAAGAGAGAGAGAATCCCAAGCAGACTTTATGCTCTGCACTGAGCCTGACATAGGGCTCGATCTCATGACTGTGAGATCATGACCTGAGCTGAACTCAAGAGTTGGATGCTTAAGTGACTGAGCCACCCAGGCACCCCTGCACCAAATTCTTAAATAAAATTTCTCATAGGTATGAATGTGTAGAAAAAAACAGTATATGGGGTTTGGTACCATCATGGTTTCTAGCATCTGCCGGGGGGGTCTTGGGATGTACTGGCCATGGATAAGGGGGTTTACTGCAATGACAATGGCCGACACACGTACAGTACTTACTCTACATAGTATTCTAAGTTCCGTACTTATTTTATAATATTTACATATTTACAATATTAACTCATCCAATCTTCACAACGATACTTTGGTTACAGTTAGAATATTTTTATAGATGGGGAGAGAGATGTTAAGTAATTTGCCGAATATCACATAGCTAGTGAGCTGGTCTTCAAGCTGTCAAGTTCTGGAACCCCTACACAAACGCCTCTAGCTCCAGATAAAGAAGGAAAGATGACTTCGAGTTATTCTTAAGTGAAAAATTCAAGTAGCAAAGAGTGTGACCTTATTTATGTAAAAATAATTGTGTTTGTGTGTGTGTGTGCATACATGCATGCACATGTGAATATATCACATGTATACGTAAAATTCAAGATCTGGAAGAATACATATCCAGGCAGTAGTTCCCTTCAGGGAGGCATAGGAGATGGGATGTTTAAAGAATAAAGAGGATTTTTCTTTTCACTATTAATTGGATATAGTTTTCTATTTTATTGAATAAGCACTTTTGGAATTTTAGGAACAGTAGGCTTGAGGACACTATCAAGGTAATGATAATAAAATAATCAGACTTTAGTTTCTTTTATTTTTTAAATTTACTTTAAATGCTTATTCATTTTTGAGAGACAGAGACAGAGTGTGAGAATAGGAGGGACAGAGAGGGAGACACAGAATGCAAAGCAGGCTCCAGGCTCTGAACTGTCAGCACAGAGCCCAACGCGGGGCTCAAACTCACGAACTGAACCACAAGATTGTGATCTGAGCGGAAGTCAGATGCTCAACGGACTGAGCCACCCAGGCACCCCCATACTTTAGTTTCTACTTCTAAATGGTCCTTAGAAACAAGAGACTTATAACCATGGGCTCAGAGTAACTCTTGTGATTAACTCCAAAGTAAAAGATGCGGAGGCATCCTAGTAGACAGGGCTTGTGATAAATTAGGTGAAGGTAGTCCAAGTTCTTCGAGTTGGCTGCAAGGCATCCTGAGATAATTATTCTTACTCTCATTACCCTTCAAAGTCTTGCCTTCTCCTGGAAGCCTTTGCCCAGACATTGGGAGACTCTGGTGATTTTTTTCACACACAACCCCTCCACATTCCCTCCTCACTCCCCTGCCTCTTGTATTTAATGTGTTCGTGTAATGCATTGTACCTCACATAAATACTCTAGGCATTTGGGCCTTTGTTTCATCACTTTCCCTTCAGGGTCATCCTGTCCAAATGCATGATGTATTACATTTTTAGGTACTTCTCATTATGCAAATCTTTTTCCCATTTCATTATTTCAATTAACTGAGCATGGTGCCTTGTCACTGTAATGCACTTCACCCAACATCTTTTTTTAGAGGTAAAACAGGGGCTTAGAAGAGGGTCTGATATGGAAAATGAAGGCTATCAAAATTTTGACACCCGTTATTATTAAAAACTTTCTTTTCATGTTAAGTTATTTGGAGGGGGGAGGCGCAGAGAGAGAGGGAGAGAGAGAATCCCAAGCAGACTCCACACTGTCAGCACAAAGCCTGACACAGGGCTCGATCTCACGAACTGTGAGATCATGACCTGAGCCGAAATCAAGAGTTGGATGCTTTACCTACTGAGCCACCCAGGCACCCAGATCCCCCGTTTTTAAATCCCAGTGTTTAAGTATTGATTTGTGAAAGGTGACCCTTCACAGACAATACAGAAAAATAACCAGAACAGTTCTACTTGTCATGTCTGGTTGGAATGTACCTACCGTTCCCATATGTTTTATTTTACCTCTCGAATTAAGATTAGGGGATAATGTTTATCTCCTGTTATCTGCGTAAGGAACTGAGGCTCAGGGAGTTTCCATGAGGTCCTCAAAGTCATACGTGTGGAAAGTGGGAGATGGATTTCTCACCCAGGTCTGTCTGTCTGTCTGCAAAATCTGTGTGCTAAGCACCCAACAGAGGAAAAAGAGACAAGTTTTATTCAAATAACACCTCCCTAACATACTGTTAGCCATTTAGTTTTATTTCCGTAGTTTTATCTATTTAAACAAAACTAAATTAGAAAAATAAAAACTTGGTAATGGAAGAAGGTATGTAAAATGTTTACACTTTTTCACTAACATCACAAAAAACAATCATCCTTGTTGCTTCCTGATGCCATTTTAAATAATTACATACTTCTTAGAACTCAATACTAAAAAACCCTAATTACCTGATTAAAGTGGGCTAGGGTATGAGAGGGCATTTCTCTAAAGAGGACAAAGAGGTTGACAGGTATATGATAAAACAATCCATGTCACTACTTATCACGGAAATGCAAATCAAGCCACAATGAGGTACCATCTTGCACCAGTCAAGGTGGCTACTTGTAAAAGAAAAAGAAAAGTGCTGGCAAGGATGTGGAGAAATTGGAACCCTTGTACACTGTTGATAGGAATGCAAAATGGTGCCATTGCTATGGAAAACAGTATGAAAGTTCCCTCCAAAAATTAAAAATAGAAATAGTATATGATCCAGTAATCATGCTACTGGGTATTTACCCAGCAATATTGAAATCAGGATCTCGAAGAGATACTAGCATACCTGTGTTCACTGCGACACAATTCACAAAGCCAAGATGTGGAAACAACCTAAGTGTTCCATCCACAGACAAATGGATAAAGAAACTGGTATATTCATATAATGGAATACTATTTAACCTTAAAAATGAATCAAGTTCTGCAATATGTGACAACAGGAATGAACCTTGAGGACATCACGCTAAGTGAAATAAACTGATCACAGAAGGACAAATATTGCATGATTCCACTTATGAGGTATGTGGAGAAGCCTTCATGGAATCAGAGTGGAACGGTGTTGTTAGGAGTTGGGCGAAGGGGGAAATGATAATTACTAATCAATAGGCGTCAAGTTTTAGTTAAACCAGAGGAGTCAGTGTTGGAGACCGGCTGTACAACATTGTAGCTGTAGTCAACAGTGATATATTATACACTTAAGAATTTGTTAAGATCTGATCTTCAGCATTCTTACCACAGTTAAATAAGAATAAGAATAAGAATAAGAATAAAAGATGTGTATTATTCCAGGAAAGAGCTATTCTTGGGAGGGATTCCCACACATAGAATTGGTAGGTCATAGACTACAAATGTTTTTATGATTTGTGCTATACATTGCTATATTGCTTTTCAAAAGGGCTGTATTAATTTGCATTTCGGCCAATAATTTTGAGTGTCATTTTCATCACGTTGTAGGCCTAAGTTATTGTTAAGACATGAAACCACACGAAGAGTCTGACTTGTTTGCTAATAGGTACCAGACTATTTCATACTGATTAGTTCAGAGAGTAGGATGAAGCTGGTGGTGGGACAGTGAAGGCGGATGTCTATTTTCTACTTTACCTAATGTGGTTCTATTAAAAATATCTTATTATGGGCATGTATTACTTTTGTAATATGTAATATGTATATTTTAAAAAGTTTTTATTTTGAAGTAATTTGTCTTACAGAAGAGTTGCAAAAATAATACAAAAAATTCCCTGTATACCCTTCGTGATATATATATATATATATGTATTTTAAAGATGAAATAATTAGAAATGTTCCCCAATGTCAGTCCTTAACATCGACAAGGCAGACTCCTGGGTCTGAGAAAGATCTATGAAATCAGAATGTCGGTGAGCCTGAAATGTAATGAAACAGCCTCTCCCTGGGCTCCTGGGTTGTTCAGTTAGTTAAGCATCCGACTCTTGGTCTTGGCTCCGGTCATGATCCTAAGGTTCGTGGGTTTGACCCCATGTCTGGCTTCATGCTGACAATGGGGAGCCTGCTTGGGATTCTCTCTCTCTGGCTCTCTCTCTCTCTCTCTCAAAATAAATAAATAAACTTAAAAACAACAACAACAACACCTCCCTCTCCCTCACGCAGTTCTCACAGCCCCCAAGGGCCGAGAGCCATGGTTGAAAGCTTCTTCCTTTTCATTTTATTTTCTCCGGCAATATTACGGCTTCCTTACTTGGAAAGCCCTCCAATGTGCAAAGACTGGGAAGAGTGAGTGAAATCTGAGCATCCTTGTTGCAACTGTTCACACTTTGTGTTGCTACTGCTCTGCTGCAACCAAGCTGTCTTGTAATTTGTTTTCTCAAAAGCCTGCTTTCTCCCTCACATGAGAAAGAAGCACGGCAGGGGAAGCCAGGTCCAGAGTGGCAGTGTGGATGGCGGTGGCACTTCTGTGCTGGGTGTCCCAGGGAGCGGTGGCTGGAGCCCTTCCTGTCGCCTGGTTCCTGTGGAGGAGCAGGAGGCGTCCCTCCAGAATCTGGCTCCAGGTCCTCCTGCCATTTCTCTTGTTTAATGCTGATGCTTTTCCACGCACGGTTTGTCTCACTTGGACACTGTGGGCATGTCCTTTCCACACGGGTGTTACGTCCTGGCCATTTGGCGGGGCATCTCCGTAGGGGCTACTTCACCTGCCCCCCTCACCTCCACAATCCTCTCCACCTGCCTCTCTGTCCCAGAGATTGTCTTTCCAAACTGTAGATCTGACTGTATCAGCTGACAGCTTAGTGACTTAACGATGATGAGAAAGGCGTGTGGGAAATGTGGCCAGCAGAGAGACAACCTGGGGAGGGGGAGGGGGCGCTTTAAGATGAAGGAAGATTTATTGTTATTAAATGTCTTTTGGTCCTAAGTTTATTGTTTCCTACACTAATAAAAATATACAATGTACCAAGTGTTATAAGCCTATATTACCTTTGAAATGGGAAAACGATTTTTTTAAGTATTTATTTATTTTTGAGAGAGAGAAGACCGTGTGCACAAGCAGGGTTAGGGGCACAGAAAGAGGGAGACAGAGGTTCCAAATGAAGCTCTGCGCTGACAGCAGAGAACCCGGTGTGGGGCTTGAACTCAGGAACCGCAAGAGCATGACCTGAGCCAAAGTCGGATGCTCAACTGACTGAGCCACCCAGGAGCCTCTGGGGAAATTTTTTTTTGTTTTTAAACAGTGTCCTGATGGTTAATATAGACAATGTGGAAAATAAAAAAGTAGAAAGGAGAGGGAAAAAGTTGCTGACAGGTCCGCCAGCCAAATCAACCTACTGTCTGCACCCAGGTGTGAAAGAGCGTGGAGGATGAGGACACAGGCCCTGAGTGGGCAAATCTGAGTTCAGATCCCTTCTCTCCCCCTTATTAGCTGTGGGCAACCACTGGGCAGCTTCATTATCTTCTTGGAGCTTGGATTTTCTTCTTGGTAAAGGGAGGAGCCGCCTCACTGTCATGAAGGTTAGGTGAGATAAGATCGTAAAGCAGTTAGTTAGCAGGACACTTACAGAGCAAGTGCAGGTTGTTTATCAATACAGCATAGTTTAGTTAACCATTTCTTTTTTTTTTAAATTTTTTAACATTTATTCATATTTTAAAAGACAGAAATGAGGAGGGGGGAGTGGCAGAGAGAGAGAGGGAGACACAGACACCGAAGCAGGCTCCAGACTCTGAGCTGTCAGCACAGAGCCTGATGCGGGGCTTGAACCCACAACCCTGAGATCATGACCTGAGCCGAAGTCGGACGTTTAACCGACTGAGCCACCCAGGCGCCCCTAGTTAACCATTTCTTTATTGTTTTTTTCTTTTTTTTTAATATTTTTATTTATTTCTAGGAGAGAGAGACAGCGTGAGCAGGGGAGGGTCAGAGAGAGATGGAGACACAGACTCTGAAATAGGCTCCAGGCTCTGAGCTGGCAGTCAGCACAGAGCCCAACGCGGGGCTCGAACCCACGAACCGCGAGATCATGACCTAAGCAAAAGTTGGACGCTCAACCGACTAAGCCACCCAGGCGCCCCACCATTTCTTTATTGTTATTCGTAGCAATTCCTTCATGTTCCTTGTTCCCGGAGCCCTATGTATAAACACTTTAAAATTTTTTATGTTTTTTATTTTTGAGAGCAAGAGAGAGAGTGTGTGAGCAGAGAGATGAAGATACAGAATCCAAAGCAGGCTCTAGGTTCTGAGCTGTCAGCACAGAGCCCGACGCAGGGGCTCAAACCCACAAACCGTGAGATCATGACCTGAACCGAAGTCAGATGCTTAACTGACTGAGCCACCCAGGAACCCCTCTGTATGAACACTTGTATGTGTAAGATGTCCCCTTCTTCTCCCCATCCCTGTCAGTTACAACCATTTCCTTGGGGGAAGAGTCTTAGAAGGGAGATTATAAAGTCAAAGGGCATGGACTTGTATCAAGGTTTGTGACCTATGCTGTCAAACTGGTTCCTGTAGAGTCTACTTCTGTTTTCAAGGCAACTGATGAGACCTGCGCTGAGAGACCTGGAGATTATTATTAGGCATTGTACCTGTTGACGTGCCTGACAGAGGAACACAATCAGATCTGGGGTTTGAGTGGATTCATCTGGCAGCCACTGGGAGGGTGGATGGGCGCAGGGTCAATGTTATGGAGTCCTGTGGTGAGGCTCTGCCCCAGAACATTGGTGCCACAAAACCTGGCCAACGCCCCCATCTACAGGAGTACCTGTGGTCACCGTCTCACAATCCTGTTTTCTTGGTAAGTTACTCCACTTAATGTATGCTTTGTTGGTCTAGCGTAGGTAACTTCGGGTTGTTTCTGTCCTCCGTGATCAAAATGACAGGGATTCTTCATCTTTAGGGTCCACGATATAAGACAGTAAGTGTGGCAGCTGTAGTGTAACTGTCTGGATTGGGATCCAACCCTACCGCGTATTAGCTGTGATTTTGGGCCTCAGTTTCCCATTCTGGGAAATGCTACCTACCTCATAGGATTAAACAAGGCATTGTATATTCAGCAGAGACAGTGCTGAGTGTTTGGTATTATTCTTTTCTGTCTCCTTTTTACATTAAGGTCTTTGGTTGAAAGAAACTAATTCAGCCTCTAGATTCGCCACTCTCCTTCCTTCTAAAACCCAGCAGGTGCCTGAGGATTAGGGAACAATACCAGGAAGCCCACTTTCCCCAAATATGTGCCCATCGGAAATCATGAGGAGGGAGGGATGGAGCTGGGGGAAGCCACAGCGATCCACCAACCATCCTGGGATGTGATACTTTAAGGGCTAAAACCAGAACAGTTGCTGACAACCGAGTAGGCTGGGTCATCCTCGTGTGATGGTATTGGGTGACGGGACCTGGTGAAGTTGTCCAATGAAGAGAGGACCAAAATCTGGAGTATTTGAGAAGTGTTGTCTTTTCCATTAGTTATTGTTTGGCAAACCCACTTGAGCACTCATTTCACCTGGAACTTCTGGGGATGAATTGGCTGCCAGAAAGGAGACCCACCCACCTGGGGTGGGATTGGGGTGGGAGATAATTAAGTGCCTCCCAGGAAGCGGGGCAGGGACTTCAGTATCTCCCAGACTCCTGGGTGTGAGTGAAGTGAAGGCTGTGGGTAGTGCACAACCTTTTCCCATTCCTGGCCGGTTCTTCCATTCTCTAGAAGCTCTCTTTCTTGGCTCGAAGAGGAGTCAGTGGCCATGAGCGGACGAAGGTTGGTTCCCACTTCTGTTCCAGGTCCCTGGCTAGCCCTCGGTCTCTGTGTGCAGTACCCCCAAGACAGAGGCTGCAGGAAGCGAAAGTGACCATGTTTAGGCTGCAGGCGAGTTGGTGGGGGGGCGGTCAGAGTACTTCCTCTTCCAGCCCTTTGAAAGCATTTTTAATCCGATTAGGTTTTCAGCAAACACTTGAAGGTTTGCCCTCCTCTGAGAGGAGAGGCTCACAGAGCTGAGGAAGAGCCTTCCTCTGTTTGCTTTTCCTTTATGTGGAAACCTACTTGGGAGGTTTGTACAATCAGCTCCCCCCTCTCAGACTACCCCTGCCCTGAGATTCCAAGCAGGCCGGAACCCACCAGCCACCAGGGCCCTGGCCTCCCGTGGCTTTCCGGGCCTAATGAACCCTCATGCCCGCCAGGAGCCCCAATTTGAACAGTGGGCCCTGGCCACTGCTCTGACCTGTGCTGGCCTGGTACGTGTGCCGGGAGTGGAGAAGTGAGCTGAGGGCCTCAGACATTGTACATTCACCTCCCTCTTTGTTCCTGTGCATGGAGAAAGCCAGGAAGATGGGGGGCCAAGATACACTTGGTTTTGGAAGGCAGAGAGCAGACTTTCAGCCTCACACTGCTCTTCTTCTTCCCCCTTTTAATTAATTAATTTTTTTATTAATTTTTTAACGTGAGCTCTATGCCAAACATGGGACTTGAACTCACCACTCGGAGATTAAACACACATACCCCCTTTTTAGTTAAGCCCCTGCTACGGGTAAGGCTGGGTGATGTGGAAGGGAAGGAGGCCACTTGGTCAAGATGGAATTGTATGCTTGATTCTGTATATCAGTGTATTATATAAGTAACACGTTAAATATGTTAATGTACATATAAATATGTATAATATATAATATTTATAATGTACATATAAATATGTATATATTAAATCAGGAAGTTATTCCTTGTGATCAGTAGGTTCACTGCTAGGTGGAGTACAGGGTCAAGCCTTGGAAGATTCAGGAATGACTTCCCAGAGGAGGTCGCAGGTAAACGGGAAGTAGCTAGATTTGCTCATTCAACAAACATTTGTTGAGTGTCTGATGGATGTCAGATACTGTTCTAGAAGCTGAGAGGCTAGTGGAGAGCAAAATGCATATAGTCCCTGCCAGTCCAGTGGAGAGAGGCAGCTGAAGGAAAAGATGAAGTTGGTGTCGAAGAAAAATTACTCTGACACAGGTTAAAATAGTAAGGAAGACTTGATTCAGGACTGTTTTAGTAGGGAAAAGAGAGTCAGTTTAACTCTGAATGTAGCGGAGACAGCTGGACGTGCATCACCCACAAAGTTGAGGGGGTCTGTGGATGGAGGAGACATTGAGGGTGGGGGAGTTTTTGTTAAATCTTCGGAATTCTTACAGAGGGCGGGCCAAGCAGTTATATGTCAGAGTAGGGAGTGGAGGAACTTGGTCAGACATCAGGGTAGGGGTTGATGTAGCAGGACTCTGCTGAGGGCAAACCAAGGTGGAGGCCCGGTTGCGAAGAGGGCTCACAGGAGCCTAACTAAAGTGTGCTCGGTGATAGAGGAGGTGATGTGAATGAAAATGAAGCAGGTGTGGGATAGAGCTAGAGAGATGGAGTGCTTTTTATTAGATGTGGGTAGCAAGGTCTCTTGAGGGAGGTAATTATCCAGCAGAAGTCTAGATGGTGTCAGGGAGCCAGACTTTACAGCATTTCAGGAGGTGTCCCAGGTAGAGGAAACAGCAAGCTGGAAGGTCCGAAGGGTGGTTTGGGGTGTTAGAGCAACCGTGTGGAAGAGGTGGTCTGTAAGGGAAGAGTGGTAGGAAGTAATGTCAGAGAAGGTGTGTGTGTGTGTGTGTGTGTGTGTGTGTGAATAGATCCTGCAGGGTCTTTCTCGCAGGATATAATTAGAGGGGGTAAGTGGGCTGCTGGAAAGATAATCTGAGCCCCAGGAAATAAGAGGGAACT
>NW_027530640.1:14245750-14252405 GCF_008692635.1 Crocuta crocuta
AAAAAAAAAATCCAGCAATAAAGGGAGGAATGCCTCTCCATTAACGTAGAACTGCAGAAGACAAAGGAGGTTTGGTTGGAATGAAGTACGAGCTGGCCTTCTTTGGCCAGCTGCCGGTCCTATAAATATGACCCTCCTGGTCCTGGAAAGGCATCAGTGACGGCTGTTGCGAGCTACTGGGGAACATCCTTCCTGTTCAGATGGCCAGGAGTTGGCTGCCTATGCACATCCGCGCGCAAAGTGCCTGGAAGTAGGGGGTGAGCGCGCAGAACAAGAAGTTCGGGAGTCTGAGCCCACTCCTTTTACCGGCGGGGCCGGCCCCACTTCCGCCGGGGGGCCCAGGCATCCCTCTGGCAAGTCTTCAGCTAAGAAATCTGCAGAAGTCGTTGGCCAGACTTAGAACTAATCCTTTGTGCCAAAGGGGATGGCGGAGGGGAGGGAGCCCTTTGGCAGAACCAGGATGTTCCTTGCTAGTGGTGAACCCCGCTGCCTCCTAGCCATCCCGCTGCTTTTCTTTTGCAAGTCGGGCAAGTTGGATGGAGGGGCTGGTGTAATTCGGCAACATGGGAGTTAAAAAGCAGATGAAAACCCACAGAGTAACCAGACATTCTTCTCTTTGCATGCAAGATCCTGCCGAATGTTGGAAGAGGAAGGAATATTTTTCTTGCTTTTCAGACATTACATCCTGTGAGGAGAAGATTTGGAACAGATGGGGGCCAGGGGGACCTCACTGCATTTGCTTGTTTGCCCCTACCCCCTCCCACAACCAGAAATGGGTCATTTATTTCTTTCCTAGTGAAATTAATTTTTTTTTTTAAGAGAGAGTAGGAAAGTAAGATATCAGGGGTCAGGGAGAGAAATTCACAAGGTTCCAGAAAAAGCCTACTTTTCATCACAGAGACTTCTTCTAAGGACAAAGGTAGATAATTAACTAAAGATTTTTATCTTTTTTAGTTAATGCATTCATGGGTGGGATGGGGGGTAAAGGATCCCTTACCAGATGGAGAAAGAGGCTTTCTGAGTAGTGAAAGGTAAGGAGTGCTTCTGAAATCCCAGGTACACAATGTGGGAAAAACGAAGTTGATAGTGTTTTGTGGGAGCACCTTGGGGTTGTTGGAATGGTTTGTACCCCCGCTTCTGTTGGAGTGAGTGCATTAGGGAAGACTGGGGACTGGGGATGTAAAGTGGGCTTTGGTGTATTTCATTGGCTGCTCCTGGGTCCCTGACATGGCTGCAGACAGCTGGACGCCTGGTGTGATGTTAGCCCCCAAACAACAGCCAGGGCTTGTTGCTGAAGACATTGTGGACCACAGTTCTTCCCCTGAACCCTGAAGGGGGTGGGGGGGCTCCACTAGCAGAGTCTGATGGCAGTGATTAGCTGGGGTGGGCCTGCTGAGCTGCCCGCTGCTACTTTATCTGTTCCCCAAAGGGGGTGTGGGGTGACTGCATGTGAAAAGGGAAGGGCAGGGAGAAGAGCATGCAGCCTCTGTGGTTTCCCTTATTGTACTTCCTTTCTGGCTTGTTGGAGGCTGTGATGGGGCCATCTCTTCTTGGGAAGGATTGTGAGCGTTCAGGTCTGGTCCACTGCCCGCCTCTGGTATCCTGTTTATGAAGAATATTTTGGAGAGTTGGTTCATTGAGGCAACAGCAGCAACAGGTGTTAATGGCTATAAGCTCAGGTTCCCAGTGGATAGGGAGACCTCCCCCCGCCCCAAGATAAATCTTACTTTGACAAGAAGTAAAGACCTAATTTAAAAATTAGTTGACAGGAGAGAGAGATGGCCCATGTGCCTACAGTGGGTTCTTGCATCTGAGTCTTCATTTTTATAAGTGTGTTTATTTTGATGCATACATATGCATAAGCATGGGAGGGGTAGAGAGAGAGGGAGAGGTGGAAAGAGGGAACCCCAAGCAGGTTCTGCATTCATAAGGGGCTCGATCTCAGAAACCAGGAGATCATGACCTGAGCTGAAATCAGGAGGCAGACACCCAACCAAATGAGCCACTCAGGTGCCCCTTGAGTCTTCGTTCTTAACTTCTAAAACTAGATAATGCGGTAAATGATACGCGATTGGAAGCAGTAGGTTCTGCCTCCCTCTGTAGGGTTCAAATCTGCACATGCATAACGTGGCCATTGGAGAGGATGCTGGAAGAGCAGCCCATATGGCTTGAGTACCGTTACCTACTAGGCACTGCTGTTAGGATTTCAGGGGACACACCAGTGAGTGAAATACATGTCCTGCTTCAACAGGACCCGAAGGCAAATAGAAGAGCATTTAATTCATAGTGGAAATACCAGGGAAATACCAGGCAAGCATATACCCATGAGACTGAAGAATTTCAATTAGCAAGTAGTAACTGAGCGTCTGCTGATTTGTGAGACCCTGTGGCTCTACCAGAGGAGGGGACAGAGTCCCCACCTTGTTGGACCTACAGTCTGTGTGGTAGATGGCGCCGTCAAAGGCTCTGGAGCAACCCCCTACTGTGTTAGAGGACACCAAAGGTGCTGTGGGTCCTTCATGCTGACTTGGGGACCTGGGGATGCCTTCCTGGAGAAGTGGTGTTGTAAGTTCATCCATTAATAAGAAGAGCCGACATCGGTAGAGTGTTCACTGCGAGTTGGCCTGGTGCAGTCCTTCATTCCTGGCATCATTTTTATTCCCTCTTTGCCTTGGAAGAGTGCCCTGTTGGGATGCTGAATTGTCTGGCTCCCTGCTGTGTGCCAGGCGAGAGCTCCGCTGTGAGAATAGTGCTGGCTCATCCCGGGTGCTGGAAGGTAACCTATCTGCTGGTCAGTTGACTTCTCTCATCTAATCCTCATAACACCCCTGGGGGTAGTAGTTGATTGGTTAGGAACGCTTTTGGTTGCAAGTAAGGGAAACCCCCGTGTAATGGTGGCTTTAGGCAGAATGGCATTTATTGTTAACAAAACAAGGATTCTGGGGTTGGTGGCCCTCAGGTTGCCAGTAGCTCACTCATGACATCACCAACTCAGATTCTTGTTCTTTTCTATTCTACCATCAAGGTTGGCCACATAATTTTGTGGGGCCTAGTGCAAATGAAAATGTGGGATTTCTTGTTTAAAGAGCAGGAAAAAAAGTGCCATTGAAGGTACTAAAATGTCAAGCTTTTTACTTCCTTTGTAAGCTTTCTTTTGAGTGTGATAATTTTTTATTTGCTACTTAATGTTCCAAAAAATTTGAAATATTAAATTATTAGCATAAGTTTTACCATTTAGCGTTATATTGTGCAGTGCTGGTTTCAGATGCAAACATAAGAGCATTTAACTTAAGTGCAAAATTTTACACTTAATTTCAAAGATGAAAACATATTCAAAATGTGTTTTTTAGGAAGATGTTTTTCTAAAATCTCACTTTTTTTTTTTTAATGTTTTATTTATTTCGAGGAGAGAGAGACAGCGGGAGCAGGGGAGGGTCAGAGAGAGAGGGAGTCACAGACTGAAACAGGCTCCAGGCTCTGAGCTGGCAGCCAGCACAGAGCCCGACACGGGGCTCGAACCCACGAACCGCGAAATCATGACCTAAGCGAAAGTCGGACGCTTAACCGACTAAGCCACCCAGGCGCCCCTAAAATGCTCACTTGTATCGATAAGACGGAAAAAGCAAAAACTTTATAATTAGTGTTAAAATTTTAATCAAGATTATTTTAAAGCTGAAAAAGTCCTATCAAATTTGGAAAGTAAATTTTACATTTTTGTTTTTAACTTAGTATCTGGGGTACATGTGTGGTTTAGTCGGTTGGGTATCTGACTCCAGCTTTGTGAGTTCGAGCTCTGTGTCAGGCTCTGTGCTGACAGCTCAGAGCCTGGAGCCTACTTTGGATTCTGTGTCTCTTTCCCTCTCTCTTTGCCCCTCCCCTGAATATGCTCTGTCTGTCTGTCTGTCTGTCTCTCTCTCTCTCTCACTCACTCTCACTCTCTCTCAAAAATAATAAACATTAAAATTTTTTTTTTAATTTAATATCTGCAGTTACAATGCTCAATGTCCATTTCATTTCCAAAGAACTAGTATTGGGGTGCCTGGGTGGCTCAGTTGGTTAAAAATCAGACTCTTGATTTTGGCTCAGGTCATGATCTCAGTTTGTGAGTTCAAGCCCCACATGGGGCTCTACACTCAAGAGTGCAGAGCCTGCTTGGGATTTTCTCTCTCCCTCTCTTTCTGCCCCTCCCCTGCTTATGCGCGTGTACCTGTGCGCACTCTCTCTGAAAACGGTTTACAAAATTAAAATAAAAATGTGAAAATAAAAATTAATATGCTTCATGCATGTTTTCTTTCATATGTATGTGAGACACACATGCAATGTGATGTAATTTTGCAAAATGTTCCTTAACCACCATGTGCAACCGGGGTTAACATGGCACTGATTCGTGAGTACCTGTGGAACCGTGAATAGGAGAAGAAGCAAAAAAATGGATATTCGGGACTACGGAGTTTCTATACTTCCTTTTACAAGAACGTGCTGCCTTGGTGCTGAGAGGAAGGATCCAAGGAGATCATTTGTCTTTTCTCTTCCCGAAGGTCTCCTGGCACTCACGTCCTCCCCACATTCATAGCAGTGTTGGTTTCCCGTGGTGGCCAAAGCACAATCCACAGCTTTCTCATTCGGGATGCAGCCTCCTCCTTTTTTTTTTTTTTTTTTTTTTTTTTTTTTTTTTGAGGAAGTAGGCAGGAGATAGGAAGTGTTGCCCTGACATCTGGATGGTGTTAGTCCTCACAGCTACTTTTGAGGTTATAGTCCTGCTGTGTGACCCTCAGGGACAGAGGCGCCCATGTATTTTTTAACTTGTGATAGATGACACCCTCTAAAGCACGGAGTTAAGTACAGGGGCCTCTCCGCCTGGTTCTAAGGGTAGTACTGTGCTTCCAGAAGTCTTCAACCTACTTTCTCTTAAAAAAAAAATTTTTTTTTTTTAATGTAAGTAAGCTCTACACCCAATATGGGGCCCAAGCTCATGACCTCAATATCAAGAGTTGCACGTTCTTCTGACTAAGCCAAACAGGTGCCCCTCTTCTTCCTCTTAAATTCCACTGGCCAGGATTAATCACTGGCAAAAGGGAGGTGGGTTTCTATTTCTTACTTAAAAGAGTCATGATGCGTCCCCTGTAATGAGCACATGGCCTCTGAACAAAACTGGCTTTCTGTTAGTGAGGAAGATGGGAGATAGCTGGGTACTCAACCAACATGGCCTCAATTAACATTTTTTTCTGAAAGGGAAATTGGAGCTTGTAAAGGTTAAAGTCTCAAACCTGGAAAGGGTTGGAACTGTGGTTGGAACTCAGGAAGCCTGACTTAGAACCACTCTCCTTACTGCTTCCCATGGCTGATGAACCTTGATGGAGGGTGAGGAAATAAACAGGTCTGGAAGGGGCATTCCACACAGATGCACAAGACTGGAGGGAGGTAAGAGACAGAATGATAGAGCTGGGGATTGAAAGATAATACGAGAGATGGCCAACAGACACATGAAACGATGCTCAGCATCCCTCCTCATCAGGGAAATACACATCAAAACCACACTGAGATAGCACCTCACGCCAGCCAGAGTGGCTAAAATGAGCAAATCAGAGAACTCTAGATGCTGGCGAGGATGTGGAGAAACGGGCACCCTCCTACACTGTTGGTGGGAATGTAAACTGGTACAGCCCCTCTGGAAAACAGTGTGGAGGTTCCTCAGGAAACTAACACTAGAACTCCCCTATGACCCAGCAATAGCACTGCTAGGAATTTACCCAAGGGATACAGAAATGCTGATGCATAGGAGCACATGTACCCCAATGTTCATAGCAGCACTCTCCACAATAGCTAAAACATGGAAAGAGCCTAAGTGTCCATCAACAGATGAATGGATCAAGAAGATGTGGTTTATCTATACCATGGAATACTACATGGCAATGAGAAACAATGAAATCTGGCCATGTGTAGCAACATGGATGGACCTTGAGGGTGTTATGCTGAGCGAAGTAAGTCAGGCAGAGAAGGACAAATATCATATGTTTGCACGTATAGGAGGATTAGGAGGAACTTGACGGAGGAACAAGGGGGAGAAGAAGGGCGGAAATGGTGGGGGAAAGGGAGAGAGGCAAACCATGAGAGACTCTTGAATGCTGACAAAAACTGAGGACTGATGGATGTGTGGGGGAGGAGGGATGGGCATGGAGGGGGACACTTGTGGGGATGAGCACTGAGTGTTATGTGGAAACTAATTTGACAATAAACTATTTGTATAAAAAAAAGAAAGATAATACGAGAACGATGAGCATGTTGTACGAAAGGGGGCATTGGGGGATAAGGTTGGAGAGCGGATGCAGCTCGGGGCTATTGGGTGGAGACAGGAGGTGGCAAGGTGAGAAGCCAGCATGGGCTAGGAGGTTGTTGGAAGACTCCAGTCGGGCCGACATGGTGGTAACTGAAATAGGGGAGGAAGAAGGGAATGTGTGCAGTCAAAAGACATTTAGAAAGCAGAATTGATCAGAGTTGATGATATACAGGTGCAGGAGAAGGGAAAATCAAGGATGACACCTGAGTTTATAACTTGGCAATGGGTTGGTGGAGTGCCATTCCAATACAGAAAAAAGGAGGTGGTGTCAGGCAAGGGGGTGGAGGAGAATAAGTCCACCTTTTTTTTTTTTTTTTT